>NC_133619.1:563889517-564239357 GCF_048593235.1 Sminthopsis crassicaudata
ATGGTGCCCAATGTTAATGCAATAACAAAAATGTGAATTTCAGGATGTATCAGAACCAGGCTTTTAGCAGAGAGGTAATCCTGGATAATCCAATAATGAATTGAATTTACATCTTGTGCTGAACTAGGTAGGTGAATTTCTACCTTGAGTTGGGAGGGGCTGAAATTCAAAGGAAGTATCCTGAGTGAATCATTTAAAAAAAAATTTAAAAAGTTTTTTATTTATAAATATTGATTTCCTTTTCTGAATTTTAGAATTGGTTCTATTTGTAAGAAACCATAGGAGGAATGTTACACTGAGAAAGAAATGCTGCAGCATGGTTTAATCCAACAGTAATGATGAAGTATATAGACAACTTGCCCCCTCTTTGGTTCTTTGAAGGCTATTAGTTAGTTAAGGAGGAATTCCAATTTCAGCCTTAGGTATATTCAGAAATTTAGATATTCAGTGTGAATTTGAGAGTTAGAGTGTAGTTTGAGTTTACTGATCTGCTAATTTTGCACACTGTATTTAAAAAAAAAATTATTCTGAACATAAGGGGGGAAAGGGAAGGATTTACATAAAAATTCTTTAAAATGTATAATAAAGTTATCTGGTAATTGTTTTGTTTTGTTTTGTTTTCCCTTAACTTTTTTCTTCTTTCCACTCTCCCACTCTGGAGATGGCTAATATTTGGCACAAATATGTTTTTGGGGTGTGTGTGTATGTGGGTGGGGGTGTGTGTGTTTCCATGAATGTGTATACATACACCATTCTCATGATTCTATTTATCAGGTCTTTATCTATGTGCAGATGACATATTCCTCTATATATCCTTTGCAGTTAAGTTTGGAATTTATCATAGTCAAAAAGTCAGTAAATGTTTTCTTAAAACCATATTTTGTTACTGTATACAGTGTCCTTTTGGTTCTCCTCATTTCATGCATCTTTATTTCTTTGTATGTTTTGCTGAGATCATTGAGCTTATCATTTGTTATATAGTAGCAGTATTGAATCACAATCACACATTACAACCTGTTCAGCTATTCCCCAAATGATGAACTTTTCCGCAATTTCCAGTCCTGTGCTGCCAAAAAGAACTGATAAAAGTATTTCAGAACATATAGATACTTTTCCTTTTTCTCTTACCATCTTTTCATTTAATCAACAGAGGCATTAGTGTTATTCCTGGGTGAAAGGGTATACACGGTTTAGAATTCTGAGCAAAATTTCAAATTGTTTTTCAAAATTTTTGGTTACTTCACAGTTCTACCAATAGTGAATTCTTGTCCCACATGTTCTCCAACATTTATTGCTTTCTCCTTCATTCATTGCATAAAATCTTATTAATGAAAAAAATAAATAAAAGGAGGTTTAGCAGCAATAGGCTTCAAATTTTATGATTTGGATATAATTATCAGATTTGTTTAAAGAAAAGTAGATCAGTGGAAGAGAGCAGACATACACTTTATAGCAGCAATGAAAGAAAGTCATCTTGTTTTTGTTAAATCTGAAAACTCAAGATTTGGGAATTAGAACTCACTCTTTGCCACATTGCAAATCATTCTAAATTCTAAAGTGATTGACTGGAGAAAGTGAGATTTAAGCTACATTAAAAAGAGTTTGGTTTTTCAAACTCAGAAACTACTTGATTGGGCCTTGTAAGAAAGTGAGAAGGATCAGCTGACAGGACTAAAGATGATAGTGGAGTCTTCTCAAATATAAGGGAGAGGACATTCTAAAAATCTAGCATTTTCAACTGCTCCAATTAGAAGATGAAATTCAGAGAGGAGGGGACTCTAGAAAAGGAAAACATTAGTATTCTGCCGATGAGCATTCATGGAGAGTTTTTTTTTTTTTTTTTAAGAATTATACATAAGGAGAGATAAAGTGTGATGGCACATATGGAGAGATGGCTTTTGCTTCAAGAACATCTAGATTCATGTCACATCTCAAACATTGCCTGATTGTGCCAGAGTCCCTTAACTTTCCTTTCATCTTACACTCATTTATTCCACTAAACATAACAAATGGTAAAAGAGGAAAGAACTTTCCCCTCTTGTACTTCAAGTGTCTAAGCTTCTTCTTGCATGAAACCAGAAATGTCTATGCCAAAGGTTAAGTCTGTGCAAAGAGGAAAAATGTGTTTTGCTTTTTTTTATGGAAAAGAGCAAGCAGGACAGATTCACTGGAATGGAACTTCATGGAAGGGAGTAATGTAAAATAAGTAAAAACACAAAAATTAAAAAGACAGAAAGAGACCAGGTTGTGAAGAACTTAAATACTAATCAGAATATTTTTTATTTAAATGTGAGCTTAATTTACAATAACCCAAAATTGGATATAAGAAAGAGTTGTAAAAAGATACTTCTTCCACCCTCTTTTCCAGTGTAGAGTAATAGAAATGTGGAGTAATGTTTATAATATCTTGAAGACAATACTGAGTTCTATCATTTGATAATTAATATTACTTTTTAATCCATCTTTCTTCCCTATTTTGCCAAAACCCCATCTCTTAGGCAAGCTCAAAAGGATACTTCTCCTGTCTAGTTCCTCAAAGTATCTATTTATTAATCAGTTCAAAGTGGGTACCCTTGCTTTTGTTTACTAGTCAGTAAAAAAACAAATCTAGCTTGTTCTGGGCTCTCCCCAGGGGACAACTCTACTACTCTTGCTTCTCCTTTTCAAATTTGGTTGTGGCTTGATCTCCAAGGAAAAGACCAAACAAGAGTTTGGAGTGGTTATGTTTTCCAGGGAAGATTTATTAGAGGCAGTTGAAGCCCAGCTAGCAATGAACATTCCATTACTCGCAGAGGGTGACTTGATCATCTGAACTTTAATGTCACACTATTTGCCAATCTACCAATCAGCATTGTTTTATCTTTGATAAAATAGGTCCTAATACTGTAATGGCAGATGAAAGGAAAGAACACATACTTAAGTTTAGAAAGCCCTCTTGGCCCTGAATGCACCTATGCATTGAGGGATAGAAGTCTAAGACCCAGTGTTTTGTTACTGCTAGACTAAGTAATAAACTGTTCATGCTAATGTGGAGACCACTTTATCACCCTGGATACCTTAGAATCAGCTGGAGTCAGGATAAGAAAAGTCTTTATTCTTGGTCTTTAGAAGTAGAAGTGAAGGGAATGGCCCAGTAGGATCTCAGAGACCTCACCTCCTAGTCTGCTGCCCAGGATGAGTCTGGCTAGTGCCACTGTACCTCCTAATCCCTCCACAATTCTCTGTATACACTGAACAATTGGGCCAGCACAGGATAGTGGGAAGGGCCATTTTGCAAGCATATTCTTATAGAGTATTGTCCACTTAGTAATTAGCCTCAGGTGGTTGATAGTCCAACCTCATTGCATTGACTCAAGAGTTTCAGCCCTTTACATACTGGAAATTTTTGCCTACCTATGTCACCCATCTTACTAATAGTTTACACATGACTGTTATAAAATTATAAAAATGCCTTGTCCTGCAGAAAAATTTGTGTTTGTTGTAATTTTATTCACCAAAATATGACATCACCATATTGCTTAACTTCTATGAAGAGACCACTTTCCTATATGCCTCTTCTACCTATACTTCCCCTTTTACTTTTGCCTTATAAAGGACTGATCTCTAGGAGTCAGAGAAGCAATGAAAGTACAGAAGATTCAAAAAGTGATGCATATTTCTTAACTTATACAGGTGCCCAAATGGGGAGACTTCTCATGATTTGCTGAAACGCTTCTTTTCATCATTTTGTTTCTATATTTCAAGTGCATTCTATTGCATCTTGAGACCATAATGTGCATAGTCATTCTCTAAATGATACATACCCCTTTTGATTTCAGGTTCTTGCCCCAAATAAAAAATTACTCCCAACATGTTTGTGTAACTGATTTTTTTTTTACCTTATTCTTTGATGTTTTTTGTTTTAGTCTTTATTTTGGTCGAAAACACCTATTCATCAACGGCCTGTCATTTGAACGGGAATAAAATTTTAAATTCTAATTTTTATTCTGATCCATAAGATATCCAGTCAAATGGACGAAGGTAGAAAACAACACTTTCCAGCTTGTCAGTAGGACTTATGAATTGACAAATTCTTCAACAAATCGTAATTTGTGAGCAAGATTTACTGGCATTGCTGACATTAAAGAAGGACCTTGTTTTGTTTTTTTTTTTTTTTTTTTCCGTAATTACTGAAGTAATCCATATTGGCACTGATTTCCTTCTCACGTTAGTTTTCTGCAGTCCATCAGACCCCAAAGTTCTTTAGGGTGGCAACAGTAATATGAGTTGAATTTTTATAATGTATGAGGTCAATTAAAAAACAATTAATGGAAGGGACAGAGCCAAGGAGCAGAGAGAAACCAAGATTCCTTAAAATTCTTTAGATTCCTTGAAGAGATAAAGATAATTTTAGCAAAGTTAAATTCATTGTAACAAACAACTTTGCCAAGAAAACCCCAAATGAGGAAACAAAGAGCTTGACACAAAGGAAAGAAATGCACAACAAGAAAGATACAAAGAAGCACACCAAAAGCTAGAATTCATTTCACATTTTTATTGAATGGAGTAAAAGATAAGTTAACAGTAATTCAAGTGACATAGGAGTGAAATAGCTTGAAATCCATGGCTTTTGAAGAACTTTGAGAAATTCTAGGAAGACTATGAAAGCCACAGTCCTCATGTGTGTTGTTATTTTTTTTTTAACTGCTGAAAAAGAATTGCTATGTTTTGAAATTTCATAAGCAGAATCCACTGCCAATCAGAAGGCACAACATACATGGGAAGAGTCCTCTTCAGCTTGCAGGGTGAAAGGCAAGCCATCTACAAGTTGGTGATGCTCCTTGTCTTGCAGGGGAAGTTTGGAAATGGAAAAACACCAGCCTGGGAGCCTAGTGGTGGGCTGAGAATTCCTCCTTGTTGGAATGCTCAGAGAGACGATAGCAGCAAGAACAAAGATGAGAATCCAGTGCACAGAGAGTCATGGGAGCAGGCTTTGTTCCTGGAAGTGGGGGGCCAGGAGAAAACATGGGTCTAACAGGGGCTACAAATGAAATATCAGGTAACTGATAAATAAGAGAACTCTGCAGAACATTGTAAAAGGCCAGAATGCCAGTACGGTATTCTAGGTAGAGTCCTATCCTGGGAATAGGGCTTTTCAGTCTGTGGTCCAGCGATCCAGGGTAGGATTGCAAAAAGTAATCCTCTTCCTTCCTGACACATCTCAGAAAGAACACAGAGGGACAATGGGTCTTGCTGCCACCACTTTGTCTCTTCAAGCAGGGGGTGTGGATCCCCAGCATCCACTGAGGTAATCCTGTCACATCCACCTCCCAGTATTGTCTCCCTGAGCTGAAGGCCTGCTCAGCAAGGACCATGTGAAGATGCCCGTCATCACCAGGGTGGGTGTCCACCGGCCAGCCTTCTCCAGCTCTTACACTCCTCAGATCCTCAGCCACAATCAGGCAAGGACTGGCTGATGCAGGATCCAACCTGATGTGCACTCTGAAGCGGTTGAGCATCTCTATCATGCCAGGGACGGGACACACTCTGACCTCCGGGATGAGCGCCTTGGCCCTTTGGGACAACACTGACTCGCTCCTTTCCAGCAACTGCTTGACATCCCGGAGCAGATCCACATTGGCTTGGCCCTCTGCTTCCTGGAGATCTAGCATGAGGTCCTGAAGGGTTCTCATTTGCTGGGAAAGTCTGTCCTTCTCATTTCTTTCTTCTTCCTCAATCCTAGCAAAAGGGCATTCCTTGAATAAGTGCAGGTTGTACATTTTGTAGTATTCTTCTGTAATCATCTTGTGCCAGTTCACAAGAGGTCTGGGACTAGCAAGAAGTTTCTTTGCTTCCTCAAAGTGCTTCTCCAAGCAACTTTGAAGGTGCTGCAGCTTCTTCCTGACATTGGGAGCAGCTTCTTCAACAGGACAGTGCCTGTGAGCCCCGTGCTCTGGGGTTTGGCAACATCTGACACAGAGCAATGTCTGGTCGTCTTCACAGAAGAACTCCAAGACTTGCTGGTGAGTGGCACAGCGCCTCTGTCCTTCAGCACTCTGCAACAGCTGGGAGCTGAGCTGTTTCCCCAGTTCAGTCAGCTCTAGCAGGCGCCCATTGATACATAAAGGTGATTCTCTGACCTGAGACACTTGCCTGCATTCAGGGCAAGAGAAAGCTGTAGCTGCTGAGCTTGGGAGACATGCTTGGCAAAAGCTGTGCCCACACCCGATGGTGACTGGCTCACAGAAGTACTTCCAACAGATGGGACACGTGATCTGGCTCTGCAATTGTTGCAGCATTTCCACAGCAGCAGCAGCCATTTTCCTCTCTCCACTTGCTTCTGTTCTGCAGCAGCTGAGATGAAGAGCCTTCACTTCTATTCAAAGCAGTGCTTCTGAGCAGAAGAAGGCTCTCCTTTTATAGCAGGTAGCCCCACCCCTCTAGAGCCTCCCTGGCAAGGTGTGAATTCCCCTGTCCCAGAATTCTGAAGTTCTACCTGATAACTCTTCCCAGTTGACAGAGCCCTGAGGACCTCAGAGTTCATACTTTTAGTTGGCTCCTTTGAATGTTTGGATTTCACCATCCTGATGGTTCCCCTATCTTTTAGGAAGAAGCCTCTGAAAACAGGGAGCTTCAGATCAATGAATTTTACAATCTGATTTGTGCAGGAGCCCCATGTAAACACAAGGATCCATAAGTACCTTCTCTCCTTTACCCTGCCATACCCAATCACTTCCAAGTCTCTCCAAGAATCCTCTGCATCTCTCCCTTCAGTCCAGTTATGGAGAATCACAGAATGTGAGATGAGAAATCCTCCTCCATGGTCATTTAGTGCAAGGAACCCATGCTCATGATTAGGGCCATCTCTGTGATCCAAGAAATGGCTGCCCATGGCTAAAACACACTGTCAAATCAATATAATGGAAGCCAAAATACAAACAAGGATCAAGAGGAAAAGAGTAGTTCTTTAATGTTCTTAATCAGTATATCCAAGTGCAAATTTTTGGAAAGAGTTGTCTACTTCATGAAGTTGTCTGCTTCTGGAAAGCATTTCTTCATAGGAGTTCTTTCCTAGGGGACTGTCTTTGAGCATCATCCCAAAACTGTCCAATTTGATCTATTTAATTCTGAAATATATCTAGGCAAAATCAGCAATACAGTATCCTTATTAGGGCCTTATTTTAAGGTCAGATTTGCAGACACATTTCTTCCAGTAGATTGGTTTTTCCAGGTGCCAAGAGACTTTAATGCTGATTAAATCTCCTAGAAAGAGATATTTACAGAAATTCAAAGGGACCTTATGAAAATCTAATCTCTTAAGTCATGTGATGGTCCTGCATATACTTCTGCTTTTTTCCCCTTTAGCATCTCCTTTCTATTCCTTACCTCACTAGCATTCCTCACAACCCCCAAGAGCAGGCTATTGTAGGAACATTAAAGCCTATCTCCCAAAGGAGAAAGGGGGAGTTAATGGCTGTGTGCAATCACTCTCCCCAGTGGCACAATTAGCACAAAAGTTATTAACTTCAAACTTTTGAACTCTTGATTCTGATGGTGTTTTCCCAGCCAAATGATTTTTTTCTCCATTCTCTCCAACCCCATTTGCTCCACTAGCCACTATAATCAGCCCCCACCATTAGCCTCCCATATAATGTGGAAAGATCTGGTTATGGGGCAGTGGCACAGTCCACCCTCAGTGGAAAGTTGGGAGAAGGGGTATGTTCTTCTCATTACTGATTCTGGGAAAAGATAACTGTACCCGAGAGAGTGGTGTGTCCATGTTGAGAGCAACCTAGTTGCTAACGTTTGTTCTGTCATGATGTTCTTGCTGTGCCTACTTATTCTTCTGTCATTGGAGCAGGCATCCATGGAACTCCTTTGGCCTTGTGGGATGTCCCATTGTGTTTCTTGCTGATGATTTGGGAAGATCCAGCCATTACTCTCTCATGAATGACAGTCTCTGAGATCAATTGGGCTATGAACATGTTATAATACCTCCTATTGTAAAAACGATTATCACATGAGAATGTCATTTTGCATTTTAAGGATATGGGTGGCTCAGGCTATCTTTCTCCCCCTTCCCCCCATCCCTACCCTGTTTCCACTGAGAGGCAGGTCCTGGGATCCAGTTAAAGATGGTGTCATTAACTCTGGGAGATGACTATGAACCACTATGTAGAATTCCCAATCCCTCTAATTTTGTCCTCCTGCTTTTTGGATTTCTTTCACAGGCTAATTGTACACTATTTCAAAGTCCAATTCTTTTTGGACAGCAAAACAACTGTTTGGTCATGTATACGTATATTGTATTTAATTTATACTTGAACATATTTAATGTGTATTGGTCAATCTGCCATGGTGGGGGGGAAGGAGGGGAAAAATTGGAACAAAAGGTTTGGCAATTGTCAATGTTGTAAAATTACCCATTCATATATCTGGTAAATAAAAATTATAATTAAAAAAAAAAAAGATGGTGTCATTGTTCATGGCAGGGAACATAGCTACAGATCCTTTACCCTAAAGACCACATTTCTTGCTTGGTCCCTCACAGTCTCATTATGATCCCATTATTAAAGATCAGGGATTTGGATTGGGACAAGTATGATTTGCATGCAATTTTCCCTGTAGTAGCTCCACTAGGCTATGATTTCCCTGCCCAGGAAACACGTACTACCTCCAGCTTAAAAGAGAAACAAAAACATATTTCACACATACTGTCGGGGTCATGTTTAGCAGCTCTTATTGGTTCTGCACCTTCCATTGCTATTTCTGTACTAGCTGTCTTTGAGAAGAGACAGATAGCTCAGTTTGTAACCACTACACAGCATAATATAACCCTTCCATGGGAAAAACAGGAAACCATTCATGGGGTGTTGTTACAACTCATTACAGAAGTGAGAGATACTTTGTTAGCCTTAGAAGATCAATAAGTCTGCCTGGTGTAGAAGTTGATGCTGAAGATTTCACCCTCTGAGTGTCACTGATGTAAAGGTTAATGAATCTGATTCTTCTTGGGACCAGCTAAGAGTTCATTTGTTTAGGGTATTTCAACTATTCTAAAATTACCATTGACATGGCAGCTTTTTAAAATAATCATTCAGGACATGAACCGGGCTTCTATAGATCAATCACACCCTAAGGGTATTGCTGATGACATTTGGAAACTGTTCCAGAGAACCCTGCCTTCATGGCATTGGGCACTCACCTTCCTTGGCCCTATTCTCGCTGTTATTGTTACTCATGCTCTGTTGCCTGATCCCTTGGTTTTGTGGAGTAGCAAGGGGCATTTACAAGCAGATATCAGTCACTAATCTTCAGATACACCTGCAGCAAATAAAAAGGGGGAATTGTGTCTCTCCAGGCCAATGCACCTGCCTAACAGAATGGAAAGAAGGATAATCTTCTCCCAGCCCCTTTTCTTGGGGCCATGGTTATCCATTCTAGCTACAACTAATTAAGGAAATATTTTCCCTCCTTTTCTTTGATATCTTTTCTCTTTCTCTTTATTCTGTCAATAATACTTACTAACCAACTGCTTGTCATTAGTCTGAATAAAATTTTAAATTCTAATTTTCATTCAGATCCATAAGATATATAGTCAAGTGGACCAAGGTGGAAGGAATCACTTTCCAGCATGATATTAGAATTCTGGATTGAGAAATTCTTCAGTAATTTGGCATGGTGAGTAGGATTTATTGGGATTGCTGGTAGTAAGAAGGAATTTCCTTTTCTGGAATTACTGAGGTAATACATGTTACTTTTGATGTCCTCATTTCAGTGTTTTGTTTTTTTGAGGCCTGATAACTTTAATGCAATAACAGATCAAACACTGAACAAATTTACAGATCATCATGTAACAGAATTTTTTAAACCATAAATTAGATAATTCAAGTTTTAATAGCCAAATTTTAATTTTCTTTAACTTCTTACTTTTCTTTAAATCTGCAAATACCCCCTTAAAAGAAACCAAATCAGTCCAAGCAATCTGTCATTTCAGGGAGCATTGAGACAAGGCTCAAAATGTGGCTTGTTTTAGGACCCAATTTAGTTGGAAATGTATAGTCTTTGGATGTATCCCACATTGAATCATATTTACCTGGTACAAATCCTGTCCAATACTGTTAAAAGGGTGAAACACTGTTCACGAAGTAGACATCTGTACCAGTAGTGACCTAGCATAGTGAACCTTTAATGGAAAGTGCTGAAATGGTACAAAAAATCTTCCAGGTTTCAAGCATCATTTTTGGATCGACTCCAATGTTCTTTAGAGTCTTAACACCAATATGTCTCCAATTGTTATGATGTATGAGAATGATTAAAATATAATTAGTTGAAAGGGCAGAGTCAAGATGGCAGAGAGAAGCCAGGAGGTGTTTTGTTAGATTTTTAAAAATTCTGTAGCTACCTTAAGGAGAGGAAGAGAATTTTAGAAAAGGTAAAAATTTCTAATAACTAATATCTTTGCTAAGAAAAACCCAAATGGGAAAGCAAAGAGCTTGACCCAAAGGAAAGAAATGAACAAGAAAGGTACAAATTAGCACAAGAAAAACTAAAATTTGTTTCACTTTTTTATTAAATAGGTGGGAAAGGAAGATTAACTTTCATTTGAGTGGAACAGCTTGAAATCTATGGATCTCAGAGAACTTTAATAAATTGTAGGACAATTTTAAAAGCCACAGTCCTCATGTGTGCTGTTTTTTTTTTTTTTTGTTTGTTTTTTTTGTTTTTTTAACTATTGAAATACAATCATTTTATTGAAAAGTTTCATAGGCAATATCCATTCAGAATAAAAAGGCACAAAATACTTGGGAACTGTTCCCTTCAGCTTGAAGAGTGAAAGGCAAGCCATCTAGAAGTTGGTAATGCTTCTTCTCTTGCAGGGGAAGTTTGGAAATGAAAAAACACCTGTCTGGGAGTCTAGTGGTGGGCTGAGAATTCTTCCTTGAAAAATGCTCAGAGAGATGAATAGCAGCAAGCACAAAGATGAGAATCCACTGCACAGAGAGTCATGGGACCAGGCTTCATTGCTGGAAGTGAGAGGCCAGGAGAAATCATGTTTGTGACAGGTGCTATGAATGAAATATCAAGTAATTGATAAATAAGAGAACTCTGGAGAACATTGTAAAAAGCAAAAGTGTCAGTTTTATATTCCAGGTAAAGCCAATCCTGGGAAATCTCTTATTCCAATGTCCTCAGCTTGAAAATTTCCATATTTATGCAAGGATTTCTTAATTGAGAAGCCAGGGATAATTCTGATGGCCCATTTTTTCTCTTCAGACATGTTGTAGAAATTACTCCTCGGTGACAGTTTATATCCTATAAATATAGAAAGATATCAGTCCAAAAGAAAGGATTCAATATCCTTAGTGAGAAGACCTTACCTGAATCCTATAACATTCATTCCATGATGAAAATTTTCAGAGGAGAAATTTTTGGGAAACAACAAGGTATGACAGCTGAGAACTAGAGCTCTCTTTTTCAGGAATTTCCTATATGTCTAATAGGACACCATAACCATTTCAAAAGCAGCTATTTATTGGATAAGAAAGATTTCAAGATAGAAGTGAAGATAGTATTTAAATCTTTGTGGTTTTATTTAAGGGGCTGAAATTCTGAATAGGTGTACTGGAATCAGATCACCTAGCACCAAAGGCTAATTACCTATGGGACAATACTCTATTAGCATATGCTTGGAAAAAATGGCCCTTATATTCTGTGCTGGCTTGATCTTTTGGTGTATACAGATAATCTTAGGATGGATTAGGGTTTGGAGTGAGACAAGCTAGAGTCACTTTGGAGGAGGATGAGGAGAAGGGAGATTGGTAAGGTGGAGAGTATGTGGAAGTTTTGTCCATCCCCTTCACTTCTCCTTCTAAAGACCAAGGTCTTTTGCTTATCCTGACTCCAGCTGATTTTAAGGCCTCCTGGAGGTAACCTGGACTTCACAGTTTTAAGTAAGACAAAATGGCCCAGTATACCAGTATATCCTTTTAGTAAAATCAGGGCAACTTCAGTTATAAGAAAAACTATTCACAGATTTGTAGACGATAGTTACTTCCTGGATTTGGAATGTCCAGAGTTTTCCAGCTCTCATGACTTGGAAAGGGAATTTCTAATTCTTTGCCTATCAACAAAGTCTTCATTAGACTAAACACTTACCTAATTAAGGGAATAGTGTAATTAAAAAATGGTCAAGTTCTCTACTGTTCTTAATCTCTCAAAATATATTGGATAATCAATGTCATGAGTTTTTACCTTACCACATTGTCACTCATTATGTAGTTCATCATGCAGGGAAAAAAAAAAAAAGACTGAAAGAAAATCATATATCCACATGTACATTGACTGGAGCACTTATCAGGCAGAAATGAAAGGAGTTAGAAAATGAATTTTCTTCTACACAGAATGTGTGAGGAAGAAAATAGTATACACTTCTGATCCAGGAAGTTTTTTCCCCTTGAACAATTATAACCTCCAGGGCCTAGTCCTTCCTCAATGTTTTACATATTTTAGAAGAGGCTCAGACTTCTGGCCAAGATGGCGGAGAGAACACACACATCTATTTAAGCTGTGTCTTCCTCTCAGAAATTTTTTTTCATAACAAGGCCTCGGAATTAGTGCTCAACTGAAAAAACCTACAAATAATTGCCAACAGAAGATATCCTCAAAATTTGCCAGAAAAGGTCTGTTTTTGCTTGGGGGTACAGTTAGATTGGATGCAGACTGAGGGTAGGCAGCAGCAGAGCACCAGACTGTGAGAGTACAGAAGGCAGCTCACACTGAGCAGACCTGAGGGTGGTGGGGTGTGATGTCAGCTATTTCTAAAGAGAGAATTTTACCACAGTGTGACTACTTTTCCTTACAGCAAGCCAGTAGATCAGCAGAGAAGCTATAAACACAGGGTAAAGACTATAACCCTGAAAAGTTAGGGTCTCTCTGGACCTGGCCACACCTACCTGGAGTGCCTCAGCATGCTCTTAGAGTCTCAGAGTGCAGATGCAGGGCAACCATTGCTGTCCTGCTAGTGCCTCACTGCTGCCCCCTGCAGCCCCCTCCCCTCCCCAAAAAAACCAGATTGCATTTGTTTATTTTTTGTTAGTTTGCTTTCTTTCATTCTTCTTTTTAAAAAAATGAGCAAAAAATTAAAACAGAGTCTAATTACTGATAGCTTCTATATGGATAGAGAGCAGACTTTAAAGCCTGAGGAGACTAAAAACAGATTGTCCCTAGATGAATCCCCAAAGGGGGATATGATCTGGTCCTCAACACATAAAACTGTCATAGAAGAAATAAAAAAGGCTCTTACAAGAGAGCTAAAAGAAAAATAGGGAATGGAAAGGGAAGCTTGGCAAGAGAGTCTGGATAAGTCTTCCCACTCATTTAAAGACAGAGTGGATAAAGAAATCAAATCTCTGAAAAACAGAATTAGGGAATTGGGGAAAAAAATAGCTCTCTAAAAAATAAAATTGGCAAACTGGAAAAAAATTCCTAGAACAAAACAACTCACTTAAAAACTCAATCAGATAATTAGAAAAAGATATAAAAAAGTGAGTGAAGAAAATAATTCATTAAAAATCAGAATTAAACAAATGAAATTGAAGGACTCGAGGAAACCCCAAGATTCAGTCAGGCAAAACCAAAAAATTGAAACAATGGAAAAAAATGTCAAATGCCTTCCTGGGAAAACAGCAGACCTGGAAAACAGATCTAGGAGAGACAATCTGAGAATTATTGGATTCCCTGAAAAATATGATGAAAAAAAGAGCCTGGGCACTATTTTCCAGAAAGTTATCAAACAGAACTGCCCAGATGTTATAGAAACAGAGGGTAAAATAGACACTGAAAGAATTCATCAATCACTAACTGAAAGGGACCCTAAAATCAAAACTCCAAGAAACATAGTGGCTAAATTCCAGAACTATTAGACCAATGAAAAGATACTACAAGCTACTAGAAAAAATCAATTCAAATATAGAGGCGCCACAATAAGGATAACTCAGGATCTAGCAGCATCCACATTAAAGGATGGAAGAGCCAGAATCTGATATTCTAAAAGGCTAAGGAACTTGGTATGCAGCCAAGAATAACTTAACCAGCCAAAATGAGCATTTTTTTCCAGGCAAAAAAGATGGGCATTCAACGAAATAAGTGAATTTCATCTATTTCTGATGAAAAAAACAGAACTAAACAAAAAGTTTGATCTCCAAATGTAAGACTCAAGAGAAACCTAAAAAGGTAAAAAGAAATCTTGGGAACGATATTGCTGTTATAAAGATAAATAAAGAACAGATGTATAATATTTAACACGTATTGGTCAAATCTGCCATCTGGGGGAAGGGGTGGGAGGGAGGAAGGAGGGGAAAAGTTGGAACAAAAAGTTTTGCAATTGTCAATGTTGAAAAATTACCCCTGCATATATATTGTAAATAAAAAGCTATAATAAAAAAAATACAAATTTTAAAAAATAATAAAACTGAAGGAAAAAAAAAAAGAACTCATGTATAATTTGTTCTAGAAACTAGAGGTGGAAAAGAAATTATACCAAAAAAAGGGTAAAGTGGAGATAATACATCTCACAAAGAGGCAAAGGAAATCTAATATATCTGAGAGAAACAATGGAGGGGGATGAACATAGTGTGTATTTTACTCTCATCAGAACTGGCTTAAAGAGAAAAATATTATACATATTCGATTTATGGTGAAACTTCTCCCACCTCATTGAAAAGTGGGAAGGGAAAAGTGAAAAGGGAAGGAGTAAGCTAAGCAGGAGGGAATACAGAAATTTTGAGAAAAAGGGTTAAGAAAAGGGGAGGAACTCTAATGTGGGGGAAGGGATACTAAAAAGGGAGGGTGTGAGAAGCAAGTGGTGCTCACAAGTTCAATACTGGGGAGAGGGGTAAGGTGGAAGGAAAGGAGAAAAACATAAGAAAAGGTTAACAAGATAGCAAATAAAGAATTAGTAATTTTAACCATAAATGTGAATTGGGTAAACTCTCCCATAAAGAGGAAGCAGTTAGCAGATTGGATTAAAAGCCAGAATCCAACAATATGTTATTTACAGGAAACACACTTGAAATAGGGCGATACATAAGGAAGGAAATTATATCTTCCTAAAGGTTAGCATAGATAGTGAAGCAATATCAGTATTAAACATACATGCACCAAGTGGTATAGCATATAAATTCTTAAGAGAAATTAAAAGAGCTGCAGGAAGAAATAAACAACAAAACTACAATAGTGGGAGATCTCAACCACTCTCAGAATTAGATAAATCAAACCACAAAATAAATAAGAAAAGTCAAAGAGGTAAATTGAATACTAGAAAAGTTAGATATGATAGATCTTTGGAGAAAACTAAATGGAGACTGAAAGGAGTACAGTTTCTTCTCAGCAGTTCATGGAACCTATACAAAAATTGACCATATATTAGGATATAAATACCCCATATTCAAATACAGAAAGGCAGAAATAGGAAATGTATCCTTTTCAGATCATGATGAGATGAAAATTACATTCAATAAAAAGAAAGGGGAAAATAGACCAAAACTAATTGGAAACTAAATAATCTCATACTAAAGAATGATTGGGTGAAACAGTAAATCATAGACATAATTAATAACTTCACCCAAGAAAATGACAATAATGAGACGTCATAGCAAAATGTATAGGATGCAGCCAAAGTGGTAATAAGGGGAAATTTGTTTTTTTTTTTGTTTTTTTTTTTTTTTTTAATAGCTTTTTATTCACAAGATATATTCATGGGTAATTTTTCAACACTGACAATTGCCAAGCCTTTAATAAGGGGAAATTTGATATCTCTAGAGGCCTACTTGCATAAAATAGAGAAAGAGAAGATTAATGAATTGGGCTTACAACTAAAAATGCTAGAAAAAGTATTAAAAACCCCCAGTTAAACACTAAACTTGAAATTCTAAAAATAAGAGATCAATAAAATTGAAAGTAAAAGAAAAAACTATTGAATTAATTAATAAAACAGAGTTGGTTCTATAACAAAACAACAAAATACACAAATCCTTAGTAAATCTGATTTTTAAAAAGGAAAGAGGAAAATCAAATTGTTAGTCTTAAAAATGAAAAGGGAAAACTCAGATTCTGCAACAGGGGTCATTCCCAGTTAGGTACAGTTTGGACTAATTAATATCTATAGGTGGGACCTTCCCACTCTGTCATTCTGTATTTATAATATGCTGAAAAGTTCAAAACCAAGAACAAACTCAGCTGTGGCAGTCACTTTCCCAGAAATAAGAACTGCATAGCACTCACTGCTAAGGCAGTCACCAGATTTGTGAATGTCAGAAGTATCAGAACAAAGCTTACAACAGAAAGGTGGTCCTGGGGATAATAATAATAATGAATGAAGTTCACATCTTATGCTGGACCAGCTGAATTTTCACCTTGTATGGGAAGGGGTCAGATTCAGAGGAAGTAGCCTGAGTAAAGATTTTTATTAAAAAAAAAAAAAAAAAAAAAAAAAAAGTTTCTTATTTAGGAATTTTATTTCCTTTTCTGAATCTCAGATTTGGGTCCATTTGCAAGAAATTAAAAGGCATATATTTCAATTACAATGGCTTAATACAACAGTGATGATAAACTATATATGAACTAGCCCCATTTGGTTCTCTATTTGGGATTTTTGATGATTGATTAAGTTGACTAAGGAGACATCCCAACTTTCACCTTAGGAGTCTTCAGGGATTTGGATATTCAATGTAATTTTAATTCTACTCAGTTAGAATGTAATTCTAGTTTACTAATCTTCTAACTTGGCATTCTGCTGCTAAAATTTTTAAATTTTATTTATTTTATTCTGAATTTTAGGGGGAAGAGGGAAGGATTTCTGTAACATAATACAATAGAAAAAAAAAACCTAACTTTATATGAAACTGAAAAGCTTATATACAACTTCCTATTCCTTTTAAATATATTATTAAGTTATCCTGAAACTTTTTAATTTTTTTTCTCTCCCTGCCCCATTCTAGAAATGGCTAACATTAGACACAAACATGTTCATGAAATGTGTGTGTATATATTCATGTATATACACATACCATTCTTATAATACTATTTGTCAGTTCTTTATCTGGTTGAAGATACATTTTCCTTAATATGTCCTTTGTAGTTAATTTTGGAATTTGTAATAGTCAAAATGGCTTAGTCACTCAAAGAGTTCTTCTTAAAAAACTATTTTTTGTTACTGCCTAAATTGTCCATTTGGTTCTCCTCATTTCATGCTTCCTTGTTTTTGTGAAAATCTTTCTAAATTTTGCTAAGATCATTGAGTTTATTTCTTATAACATAGCAGCATTCCATCACAATCACACACTACAACATGTTCAGCTATTTGCCAAATGATGGACATTTCTGCCATTAACACAAAACAAGTAATTACCAGAAAAAAAAAATAACACACAAAAAGGATGATGTTATAAGCTATCATCTAATACAAAACAAAGGAAACTCTCATTTTCTCCATCCCTACTTCATTCTATATATAGGATTAGAGAAATAGAGGCAAGGAAATCATTATATTGGCAATCCAAGAAATATTGATTCTTTACCCTTATGAACTCCACTTCCTGGGTCAAAGTCAATTGCCAATCTCTAGTCTTTAGAAGGAAGAGAAGTGAGTTGGATACTTCCATTTAACCTTGTGTCTTATCTTTCATGTGTCTTCCACCTGATCTCCTGCCTCCCGTAGAAAGATAATTTCTGCCTTCCATACAACAATTAACATACTTCTAGTCATACTCTTCACATACTAGTTGTTTTGAACACATTGTAATGGTCCAGCATCCCTTCCCCATCCATCCCTAATTCCTTATTTCTATATGACGTAACCCTTCTACCACAAATTTTCACACAAACATAATCAAATCCTTCCATTTTACCCTGTGGGATCTTTGCTCCATTAAAAAAAAAAAAAAAAAAAAAAAAAAAAAATTCCCTTCATCTTAAATTATTTTCTTCTTCACCTTTTTCAATCTACTATTATTAAAAGTTAGTGCTCTCACCAATTACAGGACCTCTTTGATCACCCCCTTCACTAGAAGTACTAACTGGCTTTACTTTTGCTGCTTCTCTCCCAAGTTGGGACCAGAGCTATTTGTCCAGTTCAGTCAGCTGTACTAGGCACCCATTGATTAATTAGAATTCTCTAACTTGGGGCATTTGCCTGCATTCAGGATAAGAGAAAAGTGTAGCTCTCTAGCTTGAGTAGACACAATCTGCAAAAGCTGTGCCCACATCTGATGGTGACTGGCTCAGAGAAGTAGCAGATGGCACAGGTGATCTCATTCTGCAATTTCTGCAATATTTCCACAGCAGTAGCCATTATCCTCTCTCCAACTACTTGTTTTCTCCAGCAGCTGAGATGGAGAGACTTCACTTCCATTCAAAGCATATTTCTGAGGAGGAGGATGCTCTCCTTTCATAGGAGGTAGCCCCATCTCCATTATCCAAGAGGAGGCTGTCCATTTTTCTTTTGCATTTGGAATAGGATCCTTGTGACCTCTTTTCTATTGCAGTGATCTTCACATCTGTCTCTCACTTAACTATCTCCTTCTTTCCCAATCCATCCTTTCCACAGTTGCCAAAATTTCCTCAAGCTAGTTGA
Organism: Sminthopsis crassicaudata; assembly: GCF_048593235.1. Lineage (NCBI taxonomy): Eukaryota > Metazoa > Chordata > Mammalia > Dasyuromorphia > Dasyuridae > Sminthopsis > Sminthopsis crassicaudata. The sequence continues at coordinate 563,908,131 of NC_133619.1, forward strand.
GGAAATGTCTAAAAAGGATGTGACAGAAAAACTGGCTTATTTCTTATTTTAAGTAATAGAATATCTTTTTGTAAACAACTCAGCATATAAAGTATATTTATTGAATTTTATTGTTTGTTATAACAAATGACCAAGAAAGCTTTATTGGGTGTTTGTCCCAGCCCACAGCCTGATCTATATGCCCACCCCAAGGCCAGCTCACCTGTCTTCAGACTCCAACCCAGAAGGTGCAAACTCTCTCTGTCCTTATTCAGTCATCCTGTCAGTGGGGGTAGCAGGAAGCAAGAGTGCAGGGGCACCAGAGAGCAAGTTCTCCTCAAGGTTCTCTATTTATGCTGCCTCTCTTCTGGCCTTGCCTCTGCCCAGCCCACTCAGAACTGCGTAGGTGGAAACCTAGAAGAGAGGCTTCTGGTGCATCCCAGGAGGAGAATTAGCAAAAGGACACGCCCCTTGACGTTTCCAGAAACCTATTAGTTCCTTTAACTCCTTCAAGACACAACCTCCTGCCTCAGAGGCCAAGCCCCTTTTTACCACCTAGGTCCGCCCTACCAGCTGATGTGGCCTACCGGCTCCGGGCAGAGAGAAGCTAGGCAAGTTCTCCAATCACCTTTTGTTCCTCTCATCTTTGCCAAAGCCTAGCCTTTTCCTCCTCCCTAAAGTACCCTGGCACATCCCCTAGAAAGTCTCTTGGGAACCACAGCCATTGCCAGGGCTGACAGTAGTGCATTTGAAGCTGAAGATGGACTTTCAGATCGGTTCTTTGTACTATCCCTGTGGAGCTTACCCGCTGGGTAATGACACCGTGAGTGGGGCCGGCTGATTAGGAGTGGGACTTTTCAAGACGTTGAAGAGAAATAATTGGGAATCACATTTGCTTTCAGCTTGAGGGACAGACAACCGAACCCCCCAGTCCAGTCTCAAGAGACTATGCTGGTTTGGAACTATGCCCAAAAAGTTATCAAACTGTGCATACCCTTTGATCCAGCAGTGCTACTACGGGCTTATATACCAAAGAAATACTAAAGAAGGGAAAGGGACCTGTATGCGCCAAAATGTTTGTGACAGCCCTTTTTGTAGTGGCTAGAAACTGGAAAATAAATGGATGTCCATCAATTGGAGAATGGTTGGGTAAATTACAGTATATGAATGTTATGGAATATTATTGCTCTATAAGAAATGACCAGCAGGAGGAATACAGAGAGGTTTGGAGAGACTTACATGAATTGATGGTGAGTGAAATGAGCAGAACCAGGAGATCACTATATATATATCAGAATTCCAACATTTTTTATTCCAAAATCTTTTTCAACCATTGACTTATCATAACTCCCTAAGACATCCATTGGCATCACTGGGCTTTTCTTCAGGGAACCACTCCAAATGATGCTCCCCAACTAAAATTTTTTGAGTGTGGGAAGAGGAGTTACATCTAATGCATTATTTAATTAATTTCATGGCTATATAAACTGTTTCCTCAACATTGACCTGAGTCAAGGTGTTTCCCTGGTTGTTATTACTAAATTGGCAGTAAATAAGTTATATTGGATTCAGGAGTCACAGGGACCCTGTAGCACTATTTTACTTATCTTAGAAGAACATTTTAAATGGGCCAACACAGCAAAGGACTGAGCCAGGAGACTGATGAGAGACTTAAATGCCTGTTCTGACTATAGTCCTCTTCTCTGTTTGAAAGTTTGCCTCCATGATATTTCACAAGATCAACACCTACTACAACCATCCAGAAATGATAGTGCTGCTTGCATTCCTGAGTGCCTGGATTATGCTGGGGGGGGGGGGGGGGAGAATAAGAACAAAAAACCAGGAAATTGTTAAGGGGCAGGTCATTTCTCCAAGAGCCTCCACAGCTGTCCATCATAACATCTGAAGGCTGACACAGGTGTTGCCCACTGGGAATGAGGTGAATTGGAGGCAGATGGAAGAGGAGAGAGGTCAGACAAAGTAACAGCCTGTCAGTTAAAGAAGTCAGAGAACAGCAACTGCCTCTCAGTATCATGTATCATCCTCTTATAAGAGAAGATCCATCCTGCAGGTTTGGATCTCAAATCCAGCAGCCACTGTCAGGTGGCTCCTGTGTACTCCAACAAACACTGAATGGACAATAATATAATAATATAATAATACACCTCAACAACGATACTGTATGTATTACAATGGTAATTCTCAATTATGTGGGGATTTAAAGGTTTATAAAGTATTTTATTTGACTACAAGGACATCTTGTAATATAGTTAATATTGTTGATTTTGCAGTCAAGGAACTGAACTCAGGAACATTAAGTGATTTTCCCCATGTTTACAGCATATATCCTCAGTAGGTTCAAATCAAAATCAAACTTGCTTCAAGTCCAGCATTATGTTTCTTATTCCAGAATGCTCCCTCATATATCCAGGGAGTCCCAGTTCAGCATCCCCTTACCATCAGAATATATATTATAATATAATAATAATTAAAACATTCATTTAAACAAAATGGGCAATAATATAATAATAATTAAAAACATTCATTTAAAACAAAGCATTTAATATTCAATGAGAATACACTAGAAGCTTTTCTGATAAATATGGGATTGAAGCAAGGATGCTAACTTTTCCTATTCTTTAAAATCTTTCTGAAAATGATACTGATAGCAATAAAACTCTTGAAAAGAATTCAAGGAAGAAAGACAGGTAAAGAGCACATAAAAGTTTTCTTTTTTATTGATTATATGATGACTTACTTGGTAAGACCTAGGCTATCAACAAAGATATTAATTGAGACAATCAAAATCTTCATCAAAGTTACAGGTTACAAAATAAATGCTCAAAATTCAAGGAAATTTCTGCATTTTAATAATAACAAAAAATAATAGGTAAATATTGAAAGTACAATTGCATCCCAAATAACTAGAAAAATGCAAATATGGGAATCAACCTCCTGAAGCAAAAACTTGAAATTTGTAGTTTCAGTTTTAAAGTGAGCCTTAAAAAATAAAGAACAACTCAACTTGAGAAAGATGTAGAGATCATGATTAGGCCATGCCAATATAATAAGATGTCAGTACTACAAAAATTGATTTGAATTTGTAATGCTATGGTGGATTTACCAAGGACCTCCTTTACAAAGACTGAAGAAATAATTTTTTAAAAAATCATCTGAAGAAACAAAAATCTAGAAATTCAAAACAAGTGAGGAAAATAAGTAAGAATTAAAAAATTGTCTTTCAGAGCTCATTACATTGGGGCAACTCAGTGGATAGAGCACCAGCCCTGAAATCAGGAGAACCTGAGTTCAAATCTGGTCTCAGACATTTAACACTTCCTGGCTGTGTGACCCTGGGCAAGTCACTTATCCCCAATTGCCTCAGCCAAAAAAACAAAACAAACAAACAAAAAAAAACAACAGATGTCCACGTCTAAGGAACTCCCAATCTGGTAGAGAAATAGTAGGAATAGTAGAAGCCATGAGAACAATATGAGTATTCAGGAGACACAATGTTTTTCTACTTTAGATCTTAAAGATGTTTTATTTTGCACACCAAATGGCAAAGGAAATTTCTTTTTGCCTTTAAATAAGTAAATTCAGGGGAAGGTAACTCCCACAGTCCTATCTCAGGACTTCTGTGAGACCCCCACATATTTGGACAGGCACTGGCTATCCAGTAGTAGATGATGTCTTGATCTGCAGCCCCACAGAGAAGCTTCCTTGGCTGCAGCCATAAAAACCCTTAACTTTCTGTTTTCCTGAACTAGAAAGTTTCTTTGTCTGTCACATTGCCTATCAGTCTGTTAAATATTTAGGCCATGACATATACATATATTGTATTTATCTTATACTTTAACATATTTAATATGTATTGGTCTACCTGACATCTGGGGGAGAGAGTAGGGGGAAGGAGGGGAAAAGTTGGAACAAAAGGTTTTGCAATTGTCAATGCTGAAAAATTGCCCATGCATATATCTTGTAAATAATTAATTATAATAAAAAAAAAAGAAAAAATATCTAGGCCATGAATTAACTCTTACCTCCTTTTCACTTACAGTGGAGAAGAAGCAGATAATTTTATCACTCTTTAAACTTGCCTCAAAAAAACAGTTGTTTACTTTCTGGGTATGGTTGGAGTTTGTAGACTTCTCAAAAAAACTAGATGTCTTTGGGGCGACCCTCCTGTCTTAGAACAATGGCTGCTATAACCTTTCTAATTGAGGAAGGCTCTAAGATCACTTTAGGACAGCCATTGGAAACATTAACTTCTCACCAAGTTCAGAGAATATTTGCCCTCAGCTTTAGAATTGGGAAAAGAAATGATAGTGAATATTTATATGGATTCCAAATATGTCTTTCATGGTTTGCATGTTCATGAGGCTATATGGAAAGAAAGGGGACTTTTGACAGAAAAACAAAAAACAAAAAACAAAAACCCCATTAAGTATACAGGGGAAATTTTACAATTATGCAAGATGTCCATGGACATCTCGTTTTCCTTCTTCACAATGACTATTTCCTCTTGCATATTCTGTTTCCCTGTCAGATGTTCCCATATTTGCTTAAATTTTATCTGAAATTATCTTCTTTTTTTGGTTTTCTTATTCCTGGAAAAAAAAAAGATATTTGATGATGCAGTAGAAGTGATCTTATGGCTTCTCCAAAGTATCCCTTCCATGCCTGCTCTCTATGGGGAAATACAAAGATCACTGTGCTAAGTAGGAGTCAAGAGCCCAGGAAATCCTTTCTCAGTTGTATGAACTGGAAGAAGTAACTTATCCTTTGACTTCAGTTTTATCCTTGAAAATCAGAGCTTCTGAGCATTTGGATGACATCTAAGGGCTTTTCTAGTTTCTAGTTTGAATTTTTTAGAGGTTTTAAGACAATCAAGCTACATTCTGTCATCTGAGTTTTTCTTTCTTCTACCTTCCTTCTTCCAAAAGAATAATTCTTTTTCATCCCTTTCATTCAACTATCTTTTAAAGGAGATACTTGCCTCTTGTACTATTCCAATGTGAAGTTTCAATTCCTAAAAGCATCTCTAATATTTCCAAGTCAGTATTTTTTTTTTCATTTTTCCCTTTCCCTCTTGATTATGCATCTGCTTCCCAAGTTCCTCAGCATTCATAAGCTCCATGAAAGCGTGTGCGTTTACACTTGACTGAATTCCTTGACCATTCATCTCAAGGAATAATTTGTTTTTAGATCTTCTGCAAAAACTTTACTTCACAATTTTGTCATAGTTTCCTATTTCCTATTAAAGATAATTGACCCTTTCCTAGACATTTCAAATGGAGCCAAGGAGTCTTTATAGAAGCCAATGTTCAGACTGTGCCTCTAGTCAGCCAGATTTCTTGCTTCTGTACTTTTTGTCATGCTCCTCCCTAATAACAACAATCACATTGCAATGCCTTCATAAAGCTCACACTTCCTGACCCAATACACTTCTGCAGTTTATAACGAAAGAAGTTGAACCTCATTTTCCTCTGTCTTAGTTCCAAACCAGCCAAATTATGGAGAGATCCTTATCCTTTGATGTCAGTTCTCCTTATTAAGTGGATCTAAGTTGTGTAACTGTTGCTATATTTGTAGAAATCTCCCAACAAGGAATTATAAAGCAGTGATTGCTTACCTACTTCAGAAGGTCTATGGCTTGCCTCTTCTGCATAATGCTGATAATAAGAAATGCCTGTCTGCCTGGTTTGCTCAATGCAAACCTCTAAATGCATTGGTAATAGTGTGATGATAATTTTGATAGCCTACTAAAATTAATCACTAATTGTTCAGTTTCTTGTGATTTGATGATTTAAAATTATTGCATTATTCCAGATTGCTCTCCAGAATGATTGGATTCTTTCACAACTCCACCAACAATGCATCAGTGTCCCAGTTTTCCCACAGCCCCTCCAACATTCATCGTTATTTGTTCCTGTCATCTTAGCCAATCTGACAGGTGTGTAATGATACCTCAGAGTTGTCTTAATTTGCATTTCTCTGAACAATAGTGATTTGGAACACTTTCATATGAGTGGAAATAGTTTTAATTTCATCATCTGAAAATTGTCTGTTCATATCCTTTGACCATATATCAATTGGAGAATGGCTTGATTTCTTATAAATTAAAGTCAATTCTCTGTATATTTTGGAGATAAGGCCTTTATCAGAATCTTTAACTGTAAAAATGTTTTCCCAATTTGTTACTTCCCTTCTAATCTTGTTTGCATTAGTTTTGTTTGTGCAGAAACTTTTTAATTTGGTATAATCAAAATGTTCTATTTTGTGATCAATAATGGTCTCTAGTTCTCCCTTGGACACAAACTCCTTCCTCCTCCACAAGTCTGAGAGGTAAACCATCCCATGTTCCTCCAATTTATTTATGATTTCGTTCTTTATGCCTAAATCTTGGACCCATTTTGATCTTATCTTAGTATGTGGCGTTAAATGTGGGTCCATGCCTAGTTTCTGCCATACTAATTTCCAGTTTTTCGGGCAGTTTTTGTGAAAAAATGAATTCTTATCCCAAAATTTGGGATCTTTGGGTTTGTCAAAGATTAGATTGCTATTTTTATTCACTATCTTGCCCTGTGAACCTAACCTATGCCACTGATCAACTAGTCTATTTCTTAGCCAATACCAAATGGTTTTGGTGACTGTTGCTTTATAATATAGCTTTAAATCAGGTACACTTAGACCACCTTTCTCTGACTTTTTTTTTTCATTAGTTCCCTTGCAATTCTCGACCTTTTATTCTTCCATATGAATTTTGTTGTTATTTTTTCTAGATCATTAAAATAGTTTCTTGGGAGTCTGATTGGTATAGCACTAAATAAATAGATTAGTTTGGGGAGTATTGTCATCTTTATTATATTTGCTCGGCCTATCCAAGAGCACTGAATGTCTTTCCAATTATTTAAATCTGACTTTATTTTTGTGGCAAGTGTTTTGTAATTTTGCTCATATAATTCCTGACTCTCCTTTGGTAGATATATTCCCAAATATTTTATACTATCGACTGTTATTTTGAATGGAATTTCTCTTTGTATCTCTTGCTGTTGGATTGTGTTGGTAATGTATAAAAATCCTGAGGATTTATGTGGATTTATTTTGTATCCTGCCACTTTGCTAAAATTCTGAATTATTTCTAATAGCTTTTTAGCAGAGTCTTTGGGGTTCTCTAAGTATACCATCATGTCATCTGCGAAAAGTGATAATTTGATTTCTTCATTTCCTACTCTAATTCCTTGAATCTCTTTCTCGGCTCTTATTGCCGAGGCTAGAGTTTCTAGTACTATATTGAATAGTAATAGTGATAGTGGGCCTTGTTTCACTCCTGATCTTACAGGGAAAGGTTCTAGTTTATCGCCATTACATATGATGTTTAGTGAAGGTTTTAAATATATGCTCCTTATTATTTTAAGGAATAGTCCATTTATTCCTATACTCTCAAGCGTTTTTAGTAGGAATGGATGTTGGATTTTATCAAATGCTTTTTCTGCATCTATTGAAATGATCATATGGTTTTTATTAATTTGATTATTAATATGGTCAATTATACTAATAGTTTTCCTAATATTAAACCAGCCCTGCATTCCTGGTATAAATCCCACTTGGTCATAGTGTATTATCCTGGGGATGATTTTCTGAAGTCTATTTGCTAATATCTTATTTAAGATTTTAGCATCAATATTCATTAAGGAAATTGGTCTATAGTTTTCTTTCTCAGTTTTCGATCTACCTGGTTTAGGCATCAGTACCATGTCTGTGTCATAGAAGGAATTTGGTAGGACTCCTTCAATCCCTATTTTTTCAAAAAGTTATCAAAATGTGCATACCCTTTGACCCAGCCATACTACTACTGGTCTTATACCCCAAGGAACTACTAAAGAAGGGAAAGGGACCTGTATGTGCCAAAATGTTTGTGGCAGCCCTTTTCATAGTGGCTAGAAGCTGGAAGATGAATGGATGTCCATCAATTGGAGAATGGTTGGGTAAACTATGGTATATGAATGTTATGGAATATTATTTTTCTATAAGAAATGACCAACAGGAGAAATACAGAGAGGCTTGGAGAGACTTACATCAACTGATGCTGAGTGAAACAAGCAGAACCAGAAGATCATTATACACTTCAACAATGATACTGTACGAGGATCTATGCTGATGGAAGTGGATTTCTTCAACATAGAGAAGAGCTAATCCAATTCCAATTGATTAATGATGGACAGAACCAGCTACATCCAGAAAAGGAACACTGGGAAATGAGCGTAAACTGTTATTTTTACCTTCTGAATCCAATTCTTCCTGTGCAACAAAAAATTCGGTTCTACACACATATATTGTATCTAGAATATACTGTAATATATTTAACATATATAAGACTGCTTGCCATCTGGGGGAGGGGGTTGGGGGAGGAAGGGAAAAAATCTGAATAGAAGTAAGTGCAAGGGATAATGTTGTAAAAAATTACCCATGCATATGTACTGTCAAAAAAATGTTATAATTATAAAATAAAATTAAATTTAAAAAAAAAAATCATTGCATTAGTATATTTTGAATAAATTTATTGCCCTTGTCAGACTAGTTGTGTGGATCATTACAATTATTTAATCATATCTCTTCAAGAATACTTTCCTTTATACCTTCTCTGTCACTCTCTATTTAAGATTTTTGTCACTTTTCTTTTTCTCTTCTCAATCATTTGCAGAAAAGCTTATCCTCTCCATATTAAGCCTTCTCTCAGAACAGCAATAATTTAAAACCCAAAACCAACAGTTCTCCATAATCCAAAGAATAAATTCACCATATGTCAGTAGCTATAATTATCTATACCTGCAAGCTCTACCGATTTATAAAAATATTAAAGAGGTAACTTTTCTTAACTTTAGTTGGACCAGCAGAGCTATAGTAATGCAATATTGACTTATGGTGTTTCTTGTTAATGACTCTTATATACTGTTTTTCCTGATGGAACTAATTTGAATCATCATTATACATTGTCTTCTCTCTTTATTGGAGTCTCCATAATTTTCCAACACATTCATTTACTGTAGTTGAATTAGCCAGTCATGGAATTATATTGCCAACAGTCTTTAATTCTTCACAACATGAAAACGTAATACAAAGTATATTTGAGTGAATTTGGTGTTACTCATTCTTTCCTTGTACTTCTTTACCTATGACTAATGGGTGGAATGGAGAGATAAAGTGAAGAAATTATAGGAATGTTTAAATTCTTTTTCTGTGTTTTTTATTATTATTTCTATGCCTCTGTGATGTGCATAAGTACGGTATGTGCAAGCCAATATTAACTTAAAACTTTAGATATATTTACTTAACCAGAAATGATGACATTTATCTATGTTCAATGTTATCAATATTTAGATTATTAAATGCTGTCAGCTCAGTAATCTGAAGTTTGAAGGTCTGACTGATGATTCCAATCAGAGTCAGGGAAACAAACCATTCCATTCTACTCTGCCTTTGACACCAATGTTTAACATTCAATTAGGGGAAAGGGCACCTATTTCTCAGTGTTCCCCAACTTATGATATAATTAATCTTTTGTGACAGAAAATTTTCATTCCAATCTCTCCAAATAGCAACAACCAATTAGATGCTTCCCCCTCCCCTTCTCAATGCTCTCTTACTTGTGATGTAATTTCTTGTATAAAAGATATGCATCTTTACTACTTCTTTAGCCCTCCTACCAGGAGCTTTCTCTTTCTTATCTCATGATGGGATGGCTCATCCCCCAGAGGTTCTCTTTTCTTTTTTCTTTTGTCTGAGGCTGGGGTTAAGTGACTTGCCCAGGGTCACACAGCTAGGAAGTGTTAAGTATCTTTGACCAGATTTGAACTCGAGTCCTCCTGAACTCAGGGCTGGTGCTCTATCCACTAGGCCACCTAGCTGCCCCCCAGAGGTTTTCAATAAACAACTTTTCTACCTTCTACTGGGTGATCTCTGAGTAGTCATTTGGGGTAAAGGTCTTCTACATCCCTCACACTAAGAATGGCATTTCTTGATCTATGAACATAGATTCTGGACATTTTAGATCTATTTTGGGGCATAATTACAACTGTCATTTTACATGGTTAGCTTAACTCAGAGATCCACCAGTGTCTCAGTTCACTGTCTTCTTCCAGACCTTTCAGCATTGTCTATTTTTTTCTGTCTCTTGTGATCTTTAACAATTGACTAAGTGTGAGGGTCAACATTTGAGTTTATTTGATTATTACTGACTTGGGGAATGCTTTTATAAAGGAGTTGGAATCTCTAGGTATATTTGCAAAATTGATAATGGAAGGAATTTAGATATAAGATAAGACACTAATCCTTCCCATTTCCTATTGCTATTTTTGGTTCAGCAAGATGAGTTTCTCCACTTGATCTAAGATGTTATTTAATGATGTGAATAAGAAACCTGGCATTTTTCATTATTTCATTATTGTGACTATATAATATGTATATATGTGTGTGTGTGTGTATGTATGTGTATATATATAGTGACAACATATGATGCAACTTTAAGGCATGCTATATGAGGAAACATACCTTATTTTTTTCTTCTGGTGCCTTCCCTTCAGCTTTACTGCTCTGCCTTCAGGTATGCTTTTAGCCTAAGAAGACTCTGAATGTGCTTCTTTTTAAGCCTTTATATGCCCTAAGTGCACTTAAGCCCCTCGGTAAGGGAGGGAATTTTTGTAAATTCTCCTGCCCTTAATACACTTAGCCCATTGATTAAGGAGGAAGAATTGACATACTTGGCCTTTTCCCTTTATTTAAAATCACAAAGGTAAGAATAATACCTTTACTTCTGCTTAAAACAATTTCTTAGCCCATAACGATGTTCTTTAAAGAGAATTAGAAATCATGACTAAAACAATACAATTTGCTAAAAAGAAGATAGGGAGTATATGGAATTAAGAGGGGTAAAGCTTTTCTCTCAATCTCTCAGACACTTTTTGAATCAGGATTCTTTTAAAAGAATGACATTTAATACTAGCCACTGACACAGAAGCCTGAGAGAATACCCTGTCACCCAGGAAGCAGAGCTCAAATTTAAAGGGAAGCAAAAATTGAGAAACGGGGGGGGGGATGAGAGGGGAAAAGGGGGAAAGGGAAGAGTGAAAGAGAGACATAGACAGAGATGAGACAGAGACACAGACATAGACACATAGAAAAAGGGGGGGGAAGGAGGGACAAAGAGAGAGAAAGGATAGAGATTGTGCAATCATGTATGAGGAAATATTTTTTGTTTGCCCTTACTTCCTAATCTTCTAATCTGTTTATATCTCTTATCCTGATTGTACCATTATTAGAATTTATGTCAACAACAAAAACAAAAACAAAAAAAAATCAAAGAAAAAGGAAAAGGGCGGAGCCAAGATGGTAGAGAAGGCACACGTGACTTTTTAAGCTCTCCCATACTCTAACTACCAACTATTTAATTCAGCCTCAAAAATAGAGCTTGACTGGTAAAACCCAGGAAGATTAGAAGTACAACAATTTACCAGCCTATGATAATCTGGAATTTCATCAGAAAAGGTGTGTCCTGAGGGGTGGGAAAAGACCGGATCAGGCAATGATACTACTAATTGGTCCTATTTAATTTCAACTGAGTCCTCTGGTAGTGATAGGAACCACCCCCAACTCCTTCTCTATTTCACTCATAAGATAACAAATCCAAATTTACCTTATCTCTTCTTGCCTCTATGAGTTGAAAACAAAATCCAGTATAAAAATATTTTATTTTCCTTTCATTTTCTCTTTGTAATGTAGTGTTTTATTTTTCCCCAGTTGCATATAAAAACAATTTCTTACATTTCATTTTAAATCTTTTGGTTCCACATTTTCTTCTTCCCTCTTCCACACCCTTCCCCTCTTTGAAAAGGCAAGAAATTTAATATAGGTTAGTCATACAAAAGATTTCCTTAATAGTCATACTGTAAAAGAAAACAGACCTCTCCCTTCAGTTAAAAAAGCATCAAGAAAGACAAAGTAAAGTGTGGTTCAATCTATACCTAGAAATCAACAATTGTCTTTCTGGGAATGAATAGCCTTTTTCATTGTAAAACTTTTTGTGTTGCCTTAGATCCTAATATTGCTGAGCATAGCTGTCATTCACAATTGATCATCTTAAAATATGGCTGTTACTTCATATACAGTACATTTCACTTTGCTGTTCATGTAAGTCTTTCCAGGTTTTTCTGTTTTTCTGCTCATCATTTCTGGTAACACAATATTATTCCATTACAATCACATACCACAATTTGCTCAGCCATTCTCTAGTTGATGGACAATTCCTCAATTTCCAATTCTTCAAGAAAAGAGCTGCTATAATTAGTTTTGGACATATAGATCCTTTTCCTTTTTTTAAAATCTTTTTTTTTTTTTGGGGGGGGGGCGTGGATAGAGACCTAGTTGTGTTATTGCTAGGTCAAAGGGTATGCATGCCTTTAGGGAACCATTCTAAATTGTTGAATAAAGCATTAATGTCTCATTTTTTCCAAACTCCCTCCAACATCTGTCATTTTCCTTTTCTAATAATAATTAGCTAATTTAATAGCAATCAATATGAATTATGGCATTTTTTTCATATGGCTATAAGAATATGCTATAAGTATAGGCTATTTCATCTGAAAACTGTTTATATCTTTGGATCTCTTATTAATTGAGGAAGGGTTCTTATGCTTATAAATTTGACTCAGTTCTTAATATGTTCGAGAAATGAGACTTTTATCAGAGAAACTTGCTTCAACCAGTTTTTTGTTATCATTGCTAATTGTATTTCTCTCCATCTCTTTTTTCTCTCTGTTTATTCCATTTTCTCTCTTCTTTCACCCTGTCCCTCCTCAAAAATGCTTTGCCTCTGACTACTACCTCCCTCAATCTATCCTCACTTCTCTTATTTCCCTCTTTTTTTTCCCCCTCCCCTTCCTACTTTTCTATAGGATAAAATACTCAATTAAGTGAGGATGTTATTATCTCTTAGATTCAATTCTGATAAGAGTTAAGTTCATTCCTTTTCCCCCTAATTCCTCCTTCTTCCCTTCTACTGTAAAACCTTTTACTTTTCACTTTTATGTGACTCATTTTACCTCTCCATTTCCCTTTCTTCCAGTATATTCTTCTCTTTTCCCTTAATTTTATTTTTGTAGATATCATCAATTCATATTAAATTTATACTTGTGTCTTCAGTCTATGTTAGCTCCTTGTATCTAATATTGAGAAACATCTTATGAATTACAAGTATCATCTTTCCTATGTAAGAATGTAAACATTTTAACCATCTTAAGTCTCTTATTAATTTCCTTTCCTGTTTACCTTTTTATGCTTCTCTTGAATCTTGTATTTGAAAGTGTCTCTCAAATTGGTAGTCAGTAACATTGCAAGACGGTAGGCCTATCTGAGTAGCCAGTAATAGGAATAGATCTCACATTGGAAGTGGATAATATATTTCTATATATGGGCAGTCCTTGTGACCTTGCTAGATCCTTTGTGAGCATCCCAAAACTTCTTAAATGTTTTTTTTTTTTTCTGAATTCCTTTTGATTCTATTCTTTTGATCCTATTCTAACCATTTACATTACTTTTAAATATTATAACACTTTCCCCCATATTATAGACTATATGTATTCTTGGTGAGTATTCTATATGAGACTTGGAAGTTCTATAGCAATGACAGGGGTTTGAAGATCTTGCTTTCTGCCTTTCCAATGGCCATGGGAATCAAAGATGTCACATCATAACTCACGGAAAATGGAAAGATTCTAAAATCTAATTTATCTGCTGGGGGCACTATATTTCAGCTGGATAGTAGAAAATCAAAGAGGCAAAAATAAAAATTATGTAAACTAATATGAAATGATGTAGGCCAGGCTAGGCAAATTATATAGAGTATATATTGATATACTATTAGAAAAACCCACAGGATAAAGTGAAGACAGGAGAAATATAATGGTTAACCTGTTGTGCCACAGTCTCCTTGAGCTGTTCTACCTCAGTTTCCCTGCACTAGTTTCCCTCATTGTCCCGACTGAGTTTCCCTGAATTGTTCTATCTCAGTTTCCTTAACTGTTCTGCCCCAGTCCCTAAGTCATAAACCCCCCCTGGTTCATTAAGACTGAGGACCATTTGCTCTAAGGTTATAAATTGTCAGTGGGAGATGAGGAGCAGATCAGACTTCCTGACTCCTAGCTCCTTCTGCCCCCAAGAATTTATGACACTGCCCCTCTAAAATATTCCAAAAGATAAGACTATCTGGGATACTTCACTGACATCTTTACTTCTATTATTCAAACATCCTGACTCTGGCTTTTAGTAAACATTTATAACTTCCCCCCATCCTGATTTTCCCGCTCTTTTTCCTTCCCTTTGTCTGAAGAGCTATAAAAGTGTTTAACATTTCCCTATTCATTACTGGATACTTTAAGACGAGATTCCTGTCCAGTCAATTAAACTCTCCAATTAATAAAATATTTTAAAAAACTCTCTAATCTCTATCTTGCCTCAGTTTCTCCAGCATTACAAACCTTGGCCCCAAAGAAGAGATAGGGAAATGATTTTTTTCCTCTCCTTCTTTGGAGAGGAAGGGGATGAGTAGTATAAATACAAAAAGTGTATGGTGTATATGTTAATTAGTTCTACAGAAGTACTACTACTACTTTTCTCTCTTTCATCCTTTGCTGATTAAAATGTCTTTCTGAATAAAGGAAAAAGGAAAGTACCTCATACTTTATTTCAGAATTGAATTAGATGAAAATATTTAGGCTAGTAATAAACGTTATTGTTTTAAAAAGAATCCTGATGCAAAAAAAGCATTTGAAAGAGTCAAGGAAAATTTTTACTCCTTTTAATCTCACATACTTCTCATTTTCTTCTTAGAAACTAGATTATTTTAATCATTATTCCTAATTTTATTTGGAGAGTATTCATTTATGGACTAAAATATCTTTCCAGTCAGAAGATGGTATTTTTATCTTTGTAAGGGAAGATGGCCAAATAAGCAATGTAAAGAATCCTTTCCTTTTGTTCTGTTAACTAAGTGTTTGGATTGGAATCTCTTATTGAACAGTCCCAAGGTATGAACAAGCCTCAGGGTCAAGGGAAGGCCAGAAGAATTCACACCTTTAAGGTAGGAGGGGCTTCAGTGTGCTTTAGGAGTATAGAAAGGAAAAGGACTCAAGAGTTTCCTCCCATTGAAAGCAATTGAATCAAATGATTGACCAAATATGAAAGCAATACACATGAACATTTGACAAGAATTTATTCAATGATTCAACATTATTTAGAATTACCTCAACTTCTGTGCAAAAGGTTTTTACTCATACTGCCTTTTTGCTGGAGGAAAAAGTTTGCTAGATGATTCATCCCTCTTCATAGTGATGGGAATCTGACAAGGGAAACTGAGGCTGGAGACCCCCCAAAAATAACTTCCCACATAACTGTGACCTAGAAGCCAGCCCAACCCCACCTCTGTTAAGTACCACTAATTTACCTTTCTATAGAGTTCAGCTGACACCAACCAAGTTTTCTATAGAGCTGAACTAATGCTAAGTACCCCTACTTAACTTTCAATAGAACTGAATTCACGTTAAGTAAGTTCTAAACAATTTGAACTATCACTAATCAAACTTTCTAAAGCCTTACTGAAGCCTATTCAATAGCTCTGTATTGTCTCAAATCTTATACTTGAGGGTGGGAAGAATGGGCGGATGGGCAGAACGGGCAGAACTCTAATTCCATCAAAGAGTTCTGCTCCATTTGAGATCTCTTGATGATTTATAATAAACTTAAACTTCTAATTTTACTTATAATTTAATAAATTATTTTACTTCACCCTCGCCTTGTCTCATCAAAAGCCTGCACATCCCCAACAATAGCAACTCTAAAAGTGATGATAATTCTGACATAGATTTCTTCAAACACTTTATCCTGGGACTAAGAATCCTTTTAATATGATGTTTTCAGCTTGAACACTTCCAAATATATAGATGAGGTATTTCTTCTCTGAGATGCCAGGGAAAATTATGACAGCCCTTTTTTTTTTTTTTTTTTTTCCTCTTCAGACAAATTGTAGACATAGCATCTCTCTGACAGTTTATATCCTATAAAAAGGAAAAAGTATCACTCCAAAAGAAAAGATTTCAACATCCTTAGTGAGAGGAAGACCTTACTTGAATTCCATAGCATTCCTTCTGTGGATAACCAGAAAATTTAGTATTTTCTCAGAAGAAGGGAAGAAGAGAGGGACAAAGAAAGGGAAGGAAGGAGGAAAAGAGGGAGGTAAAAGAAGAGAAAAAGGGAGGGAGTTCTCCAGCTAATTCCAGTCTGTGGGGGAGTTTTACTCACAAAGGAAAGTGTTTATCCTTCATTCTCCAAGAGGACTACAACATCAGGGATCATATGCAAATGAATTGGATTTAAGTGAGGGAGGACTGTGCAAGGGCACCTGCCTCGCTTTCTCTACATCCATTTGGATTCAGTAGCCAGAGAAAGATTAGGACAACTGGAGATCAATGGAAGAGAGGGGACATTCAATGTACCGGCAGCAATTATGAAAATCTTGTATTTGATAAGCCTAAACACTTAAATTTTGGGGGATGAGAAATCATTCTTTGCCACATTGTAAATTTTTCTAAGCTTCAAAATGACTGACTGGAGAAGGTGAGTTTGAAACTACATTGAAAGGGTTTGGTCTTCCATACCCAGAATCCACTTGCTTAGGCCTTGTAGGGGGAGGGTGAGAAAGATCAGGTGACAACACTAAAGAGAGTAGTTGGGTCTTCTCAAATATAGGGTAGGGGACATTGCAAGAATCTAGCATTATCAACTGCTCCTATTGGAAGAAGAAATTCAGATGAAAGGAGCTCTGGAGAAGGAAAATACTTTGTATTCTGCTTATGAGCATTCATGAGAAAGTTCTCTTTTTAGAAATTTCCATTAGACTTAAGGACAGGCAAAGTGTGATGGCACATATGGAAAGGTACCTTCTACCTCAGGGAGACCTAGATTCATGTTGTCCTTCAGATATTTCCTGATTGTGCTGGAATCCCTTAACTTTCCCTTCATCTTATAAGTAACTTATTGTGCCAAAGATAACAAATGGTTAAAGGAAGAAACAAGTCCACTCTTGTCCTTGAAGTGCTTAAGATTCATCTTACTTGAAGCCAGGGATTTTATCTAGAATGTAAAATTTAGGAAGAACACCCACTCCAGAGGTCAGGTCTGTGCAAAGATACAAAATTCCTATTTCTTTTTGGAAAAAGCAATCCAGACAGTATTATTGGAATGTAAGTTCTTGGAGGGGAATAATATACCTCTCCAAAAAATCCCACAAATACAAAAGCTTGAAGGACAAAGATACCAGATTGTGAGGAGTTTTAAATATCAAGAATACCTTCTATTTAAATTACTTTGATTTACAATACCAAAATTAGATACACAGAATAGATAGAAAGAAATTTCTTCCTCTACCTTCTTTTCCAAAGTGGAGAAATACAAATGTGAAATACTACTTGTAATATGTTGAAGCAAATTAAGAATGTGCTATAATTTGATAATTAATCCATCTAATTTGCCAAAAAGCAATCTTGAACAAACTCGAAAGTCCTAGCCCCTAGATGGTCTCCTTATAAGTGTCAAATCAGTACCCCTACTTTTGTTTACTTCTGAAGAACTAGCTGGAACTGGTCTCTCCCCATGGAACAATTCTACTGTCATTGATGCTTCATTTAAAATTTATTTGTGACTTGGATCTCCAAAGGAAAGAACAATCAGGGGTCTGGAGGGGTTTTAATTTCTAGCTAGATGAAAACAGTCAAACACTGACCATTGCTTAATTGCCAGAGAGTGGCTTGATAATCAGTACCTTATCTACTTGTCAATCTACCACTTAGAACTGTCTTACCTTTTCCAAAGGAAGTCCTAATAATCTACTGTCAGGTCAATGAGAAGGAAGACACATCTAAGTTTAGAAAGTCCTGTTGGTCCTCATTCAGTGTCTCTGTTCATTGAGAGAAAGAAGTGAAAGTCCCAATAACATTTGGCCACGTTCTGCTTCCTGGATTTTGCCTGCCAGTGTCAA
Organism: Sminthopsis crassicaudata; assembly: GCF_048593235.1. Lineage (NCBI taxonomy): Eukaryota > Metazoa > Chordata > Mammalia > Dasyuromorphia > Dasyuridae > Sminthopsis > Sminthopsis crassicaudata. Next base: position 563,926,198 of record NC_133619.1, read on the forward strand.
CCATCTTAACAGTTTACAAATGTCTGTTAGTAAAATGATATCTTGCCCTGGAGAAAAATGTGCCTTGCTTGTAATTCTATTCACCACAATCTGAAGCACTATACTGCTTAACTTTGTTAAATTGGTGACACTCTTACACCCAACCTCTACCTACATCTCATCCTTTTCATCTTGCCTTACAAAGGACTGATCTCTAACACTCTGAGAAGCAAAGAAAATAAAGAAGATTGAAAAACAAAGTGATGAGCAAAGTTCATCATAAAAATCAGTATAGGACATAGCAATAATTCTTTTTAAATAGATGTCAAAATAATATGAGTAAATGTAATAAATATTTGAAAACAATGAAAATTATATAGTTATACACAGCATGAGCTTCAGAGAAGTATTTAATAAAGCAATATATCTGATATTGTCAAATTCATATAGCTGTTAGCCATATTTTACTATTTTATTATAAACTCCTATGGGGGGGAGGGGAGACTAAATTCTATATATATTATCTTATACAGATGGCCAAATGGGAAGACTTCCCATTAGTTGCTGAAACTCTTCTTTTCATCATTTTATTTCTATATTTCAAGTGCATTCTATTGCATCTTGAGACTATAATATGCATAGTCATTCTCTAAATGATACATACCCCCTTTGATTTCCAGCTTTTTGCCCCAAATAAAAAATTACTCCCAACATGTTTGTGTAAGTGATTTCTTTTCCTTATTCTTTGATGTTTTTCGTTTTAGTCTTTATTTTGGTCGATAACCAACTGTCTGTCATTTGAACCTGAATAAAATTTTAAATTCTAATTTTTATTCAGATCCATAAGGTATCCAGTTAAGTGGACCAAGATAGAAGCCATTTCTTTCCAGCATGACACTAGGACTTCTGGACTAAGAAATTCTTCAACAATTTGTTATTTGTGAGCAAGATTTACTGGGATTTCTAACAGTAAAAAAGGAATTTCCTTTTCTGGAATTAGTAAAGTAATCCATATTGGCACTCATTTCCTTCTCACATCAGTTTTCTGGAGTCCATCAGACCCCAAAGTTCTTTAGGGTGGCAACAATAATATGACTTGAATTTTTATAATGTATGAGGCCGATTAAAAAACAATTAGTGGAAGGGACAGAGCCAAGGGGCAGAGAGAAACCAGGATGCTGTTTCTTAGATTCCTTGAAGAGATGAAGATACTTTTAGTAAAGTTAAATTCATTGTAACAAATAACTGTGCCAAGAAAACCCCAAATGAGGAAACAAAAACCTTGACACAAAGGAAAGAAATGAACAACAAGAAACATACAAATAAGCACAGCAAAAGCTAGAATTCATTTCACATTTTTATTGAATGGGGCAAAAGCAGAGTTAACAGTAATTCGAGTGGCACAGGAGTGGAAAAGCTTGAAAACTATGGCTTTCAAAGGACTTTGACAAATTCTGGGAAGACTATAAAAGTCATAGTCTTCATATGTGTTGTTAATTTTTTTAACTGCTGAAAAAGAATGGATATATTGTGAAATTTCATAGACAGAATCCATAGAGAATAAGGAGGCACAACATAGAATGTAGTTTGAGTTTACTGATCTGCTAATTTTGCACACTGTATTTAAAAAAAAAATTTTATTCTGAACATAGCGGGGAAAGGGAAGGATTTACATAAAAATTCTTTAAAACGTATAATAAAGTTATCTGGTAATTGTTTTGTTTTGTTTTGTTTTGTTTTCCTTCACTTTTTTCTTCTTTCCACTCTCCCACTCTAGAGATGGCTAACATTTGGAACAAATATGTTTTTGGGGTGTGCGTGTGTGTGTGTGTGTGTGTGTTTCCATGAATGTGTATACATACACCATTCTCATGATTCTATTTATCAGTTCTTTATGTGCAGATGACATATTCCTCTATATATCCTTTGCAGTTAAATTGGGAATTTATCATAGTCAAAAAGTCAGTAAATGTTTTCTTAAAACCATATTTTGTTACTGTATACAGTGTCCTTTTGGTTCTCCTCATTTCATGCATCTTTATTTCTTTGTATGTTTTGCTGAGATCATTGAGCTTATCATTTGTTTTATCGTAGCAGTATTGAATCACAATCACACATTACAACCTGTTCGTTCAGCTATTCCCCAAATGATGAACTTTTCCGCAATTTCCAGTCCTGTGCTGCCAAAAAGAACTGATAAAAGCATTTCAGATCATATAGATACTTTTCCTTTTTTCTCTTACCATCTTTTCATTTAATCAACAGAGGCATTAGTGTTATTCCTGGTTTAGAATTCTGAGCAAAATTTCAAATTGTTGGTTACTTCACAGTTCTACCAATAGTGAATTCTTGTCCCACATGTTCTCCAACATTAATTGCTTTCTCCTTCATTCATTGCATAAAATCTTATTAATGAAAAAAAAAAAATAAAAGGAGGTTTAGCAGTAATAGGCTTCAAATTTTATCATTTGGATCTAATTATCAGATTTGTTTAAAGAAAATTAGATCAGTGGAAGAGAGCAGACATACACTTTATAGCAGCAATGAAAGAAAGTCATCTTGTTTTTGTTAAATCTGAAAACTCAAGATTTGGGAATTAGAACTCACTCTTTGCCACATTGCAAATCATTCTAAATTCTAAAGTGATTGACTGGAGAAAGTGAGATTTAAGCTACATTAAAAAGAGTTTGGTTTTTCAAACTCAGAAACTACTTGCTTAGGCCTTGTAAGAAAGTGAGAAGGATCAGCTGACAGGACTAAAGATGATAGTGGAGTCTTCTCAAATATAAGGGAGAGGACATTCTAAAAATCTAGCATTTTCAACTGCTCCAATTAGAAGATGAACTTCAGAGAGGAGGGGACTCTAGAAAAGGAAAACACTTAGTATTCTGCTGATGAGCATTCATGGAGAGTTTTTTTTTTTTTTTTTTAAGAATTATACATAAGGAGAGATAAAGTGTGATGGCACATATGGAGATATGGCTTTTGCTTCAAGAACACCTAGATTCATGTCACATCTCAAACACTGCCTGACTGTGCCAGAGTCCCTTAACTTTCCTTTCATCTTACACTCATTTATTCCACTAAACATAACAAATGGTAAAAGAGGAAAGAACTTTCCCCTCTTGTACTTCAAGTGTCTAAGCTTCTTCTTGCATGAAACCAGAAATGTCTATTCCAAAGGTTAAGTCTGTCCAAAGAGGAAAAATGTGTTTTTGTTTATGGAAAAGAGCAAGCAGGACAGATTCACTGGAATGGAGCTTCATGGAAGGGAGTAATGTAAAATAAGTAAAAACACAAAAACTAAAAAGACAGAAAGAGACCAGGTTGTGAAGAACTTAAATACTAATCAGAATATTTTGTATTTAAATATGAGCTTAATTTACAATAACCTAAAATTGGATACAAGAAAGAGTTGTAAAAAGATACTTCCACCTTCTTTTCCAGTGTAGAGTAATAGAAATGTGGAGTAATGTTTATATCTTCAAGACAATTAATACTGAGTTCTATCATTTGATAATTAATATTACTTTTTAATCCATCTTTCTTCCCTATTTTGCCAAAACCCCATCTCTTAGCCAAGCTCAAAAGGATACTTCTCCTGTCTAGTTCCTCAAAGTATCTATTTATTAATCAGTTCAAAGTGGGTACCCTTGCTTTTGTTTACTAGTTAGTAAAAAAACAAATCTAGCTTGTTCTGGGCTCTCCCCAGGGGACAACTCTACTACCCTTGCTTCTCCTTTTGAAATTTGGTTGTGGCTTGATCTCCAAGGAAAAGACCAAACAAGAGTTTGGAGTGGTTATGTTTTCCAGGGAAGATTTATTAGAGGCAGTTGAAGCCCAGCTAGCAATGAACATTCCATTACTCGCAGAGGGTGACTTGATCATCTGAACTTTAATGTCACACTATCTGCCAATCTACCAATCAGCATTGTCTTATCTTTGATAAAATAGGTCCTAATACTGTAATGGCAGATGAAAGGAAAGTTTAGAAGTTTAGAAAGCCCTGTTGGCCCTGAATGTCTCTATGCATTGAGGGATAGAAGTCAAAGACCCAGTGTTTTGTTACTGCTAGACTAAGTAATAAACTGTTCATGCTAATGTGGAGACCACTTTATCACCCTGGATACCTTAGAATCAGCTGGAGTCAGGATAAGAAAAGTCTTTATTCTTGGTCTTTAGAAGTAGAAGTGAAGGGAATGGCCCAGTAGGATCTCAGAGACCTCACCTCCTAGTCTGCTGCCCAGGATGAGTCTGGCTAGTGCCACTGTACCTCCTAATCCCTCCCACAATTCTCTGTATACACTGAACAATTGGGCCAGCACAGGATAGTGGGAAGGGCCATTTTGCAAGCATATTCTTATAGAGTATTGTCCACTTAGTAATTAGCCTCAGGTGGTTGATAGTCCAACCTCAGTGCATTGACTCAAGAGTTTCAGCCCTTTACATACTGGAAAATTTTGCCTACTTATGTCACCCATCTTACTAATAGTTTACACATGACTGTTATAAAATTATAAAAATGTCTTGTCCTGCAGAAAAATTTGCATTTGTTGTAATTTAATTCACCAAAATATGACATCACCATATTGCTTAACTTTTATGAAGAGACCACTTCCCTATATCCCTCTTCTACCTATACTTCCCTTTTTACTTTTGCCTTATAGAGGACTGATCTCTAGGAGTCAGAGAAGCAATGAAAGTACAGAAGATTCAAAAAGTGATGCATATTTCTTAACTTATACAGGTGCCCAAATGGGAAGACTTCTCATGATTTGCTGCAACTCTTCTTTTCATCATTTTGTTTCTATATTTCAAGTGCATTCTATTGCATCTTGAGACCATAATGTGCATAGTCATTCTCTAAATGATACATACCCCTTTTGATTTCAGGTTCTTGCCCCAAATAAAAAATTACGCCCAATATGTTTGTGTAACTGATTTTTTTTTTTACCTTATTCTTTGATGTTTTTTGTTTTAGTCTTTATTTTGGTCGAAAACACCTATTCATCAACAGCCTGTCATTTGAACGGGAATAAAATTTTAAATTCTAATTTTTATTCTGATCCATAAGATATCCAGTCAAATGGACGAAGGTAGAAAACAACACTTTCCAGTTTGACAGTAGAACTTATGAAATTCTTCTACAAATCGTAATTTGTGAGCAAGATTTACTGGCATTGCTGACATTAAAGAAGGACTTTGGTTTTTTTTTTTTTGTTTTTTTTTTCCGTAATTACTGAAGTAATCCATATTGGCACTGATTTCCTTCTCACGTTAGTTTTCTGCAGTCCATCAGACCCCAAAGTTCTTTAGGGTGGCAACAGTAATATGAGTTGAATTTTTATAATGTATGAGGTCAATTAAAAAACAATTAATGGAAGGGACAGAGCCAAGGAGCAGAGAGAAACCAAGATTCCTTAAAATTCTTTAGATTCCTTGAAGAGATAAAGATAATTTTAGCAAAGTTAAATTCATTGTAACAAACAACTTTGCCAAGAAAACCCCAAATGAGGAAACAAAGAGCTTGACACAAAGGAAAGAAATGCACAACAAGAAAGATACAAAGAAGCACACCAAAAGCTAAAATTCATTTCACATTTTTATTGAATGGAGTAAAAGATAAGTTAACAGTAATTCAAGTGACATAGGAGTGAAATAGCTTGAAATCCATGGCTTTTGAAGAACTTTGAGAAATTCTAGGAAGACTATGAAAGCCACAGTCCTCATGTGTGTTGTTATTTTTTTTTAACTGCTGAAAAAGAATTGCTATGTTTTGAAATTTCATAAGCAGAATCCACTGACAATCAGAAGGCACAACATACTTGGGAAGAGTCCTCTTCAGCTTGCAGGGTGAAAGGCAAGCCATCTACAAGTTGGTGATGCTCCTTGTCTTGCAGGGGAAGTTTGGAAATGGAAAAACACCAGCCGGGGAGCCTAGTGGTGGGCTGAGAATTCCTCCTTGTTGGAATGCTCAGAGAGACGAATAGCAGCAAGAACAAAGATGAGAATCCAGTGCACAGAGAGTCATGGGAGCAGGCTTTGTTCCTGGAAGTGGGGGGCCAGGAGAAAACATGGGTCTAACAGGGGCTACAAAGGAAATATCAGGTAACTGATAAATAAGAGAACTCTGCAGAACATTGTAAAAGGCCAGAATGCCAGTACGGTATTCTAGGTAGAGTCCTACCCTGGGAATAGGGCTTTTCAGTCTGTGGTCTAGCGATCCAGGGTAGGATTGCAAAAAGTAATCCTCTTCCTTCCTGACACATCTCAGAAAGAACACAGAGGGACAATGGGTCTTGCTGCCACCACTTTGTCTCTTCAAGCAGGGGGTGTGGATCCCCAGCATCCACTGAGGTAATCCTGTCACATCCACCTCCCAGTATCGTCTCCCTGAGCTGAAGGCCTGCTCAGCAAGGACCATGTGAAGATGCCCGTCATCATCAGGGTGGGTGTCCACCGGCCAGCCTTCTCCAGCTCTTACACTCCATAGATCCTCAGCCACAATCAGGCAAGGACTGGCTGATGCAGGATCCAACCTGATGTGCACTCTGAAGCGGTTGAGCATCTCTATCATGCCAGGGACGGGACACACTCTGAGCTCCGGGATGAGCGCCTTGGCCCTTTGGGACAACACTGACTCGCTCCTTTCCAGCAACTGCTTGACATCCCGGAGCAGATCCACATTGGCTTGGCCCTCTGCTTCCTGGAGATCTAGCATGAGGTCCTGAAGGGTTCTCATTTGCTGGGAAAGTCTGTCCTTCTCACTTCTTTCTTCTTCCTCAATCCTAGCAAAAGGGCATTCCTTGAATAAGTGCAGGTTGTACATTTTGTAGTATTCTTCTGTAATCATCTTGTGCCAGTTCACAAGAGGTCCGGGACTAGCAAGAAGTTTCTTTGCTTCCTCAAAGTGCTTCTCCAAGCAACTTTGAAGGTGCTGCAGCTTCTTCCTGACATTGGGAGCAGCTTCTTCTACAGGACAGTGCCTGTGAGCCCCGTGCTCTGGGGTTTGGCAACATCTGACACAGAGCAACGTCTGGTCGTCTTCACAGAAGAACTCCAAGACTTGCTGGTGAGTGGCACAGCGCCTCTGTCCTTCAGCACTCTGCAACAGCTGGGAGCTGAGCTGTTTCCCCAGTTCAGTCAGCTCTAGCAGGCGCCCATTGATACATAAAGGTAATTCTCTGACCTGAGACACTTGCCTGCATTCAGGGCAAGAGAAAGCTGTGGCTGCTGAGCTTGGGAGACATGCTCGGCAAAAGCTGTGCCCACACCCGATGGTGACTGGCTCACAGAAGTACTTCCAACAGATGGGACACGTGATCTGGTTCTGCAATTGCTGCAGCATTTCCACAGCAGCAGCAGCCATTCTCCTCTCTCCACTTGCTTCTGTTCTGCAGCAGCTGAGATGAAGAGCCTTCACTTCTATTCAAAGCAGTGCTTCTGAGCAGAAGAAGGCTCTCCTTTTATAGCAGCTAGCCCCACCCCTCTAGAGCCTCCCTGGCAAGGTGTGAATTCCCCTGTCCCAGAATTCTGAAGTTCTACTTGTTAACTCTTCCCAGTTGACAGAGCCCTGAGGACCTCAAAGTTCACACTTTTAGTTGACTCCTTTGTATGGATGGATTTCAAAATCCTGATGGTTCCCCTATTTTTTAGGAAGAAGCCTCTGAAAACAGGGAGCTTCAGATCAATGAATTTTACAATCTGATTTGTGCAAGAGCCCCATGTAAACACAAGGATCCATAAGTACCTTCTCTCCTTTACCCTGCCATACCCAATCACTTCCAAGTCTCTCCAAGAATCCTCTGCATCTCTCCCTTCAGTCCAGTTATGGAGAATCACAGAATGTGAGATGAGAAATCCTCCTCCATGGTCATTTAGTGCAAGGAACCCATGTTCATGATTAGGGCCATCTCTGTGATCCCCATGTGTGATGCCCATGGCTAAAACACACTGTCAAATCAATATAATGGAAGCCAAAATACAAACAAAAATCAAGAGGAAAAGAATAGAACAGTTCTTTAATGTTCTTAATCAGTATATCCAAGTGCAAATTTTTGGAAAGAGTTGTCTACTTCATGAAGTTGTCTGCTTCTGGAAAGCATTTCTTCATAGGAATTCTTCCCTAGGGGACTGTCTTTGAGCATCATCCCAAAACTGTCCAGTTTGATCTAATTAACTCTGAAATATATCTAGGCAAATCAGCCATACAGTATCCTTACAGCCTTATTTTTAGGATAGATTTGCAGACACATTTATACCAGTAGATCTGGTTTTCCAGATGCCAAGAGACTTTATTGCTGAATAAATCTTCTAGAAATATATCCTTGTAGAAATTTAAAAGTATCTTAAGAAAATCTAATCACATTGACTGTTCTGCCACCTGAAAGATAAAATTACTAATGCAAACAAAGGTTGGATCTTCTAAGTATATCGATTTCTTAAGCAACAAGCTTAAGCCTCAATCTCCAAAACAAGAGAAGATAGACTTTTATAAATTAAAAGCAATTAATCAAACAAAATCAATTAATTAAGAAAAGAATTCAATATTAGGTGATCAGATTTCTAATGTAAGGACAGATTAGGGCCTGTCCAAGTTGTAAGGATGAGAGAAAGCAATGCAATTCCCTTAATTCATATGAAGAGGTGTCCTACTCCCAAAGATCTATATTTAATCAAAGAATATGGAAAGAATAACTGATTCATCCATAAGTTTCAGGTTTCAGATAAGATATATGGGTTGTTTGAGGTATACAATTGTGAGAAATCTCCCTTCATCAATCTTTGGATCTAACTAGGGTTCTGGGCAGCATAGTCTACGTTCTTACTTAAAGGTCTCTAAATTGCAAGTAGGCATAGTCCTGTTTCCTGGTTTAACAATAGGATAAACAATATTATGGAAATTTAAACATTTCACAAGCCTTTTTGACAGTAAAAAAAAGATGATATCGTTCATTTTCAACCATTCTTCTGTGGGCAGTAAGGGTTCATGAAGAATATTCTTTATTTATTTGATTACACTTGGAAAGAGATTTTAGCCATGCCCCTGATCTCTTTCTCAGGCATTTCCTTTTTTACTCTAATCAGCCCCCACATAAAATATCTGCATATGAGTAAATGACTTCCTGACTTCTTAACCAACAGTTACTTTTCTAGTCTTTGGAATTCTTAGACTGCCTCATTTCTTCTGACCTTCCTCTTCCCAGCATATAGATAAATTCTGGTAGTCAGTTAGGGGAGTGATATAATTAGCTAGTGATATAGTAATAAATACCTATAGACCTTGACCTCTCCAATTTCTCTCTCTCCCCTTCAATTAATCCCGAAGAGAAGAAAGAATTACCCTGAGCAGGGATGAAGGGACTTTTTTCAAAAAGAAGAGAGTTTTCTAAGGTTATATGGATGGTATATAGTAGGCATTGGGTGTACCTTAATGACTTATATTCTGACTCAACTTTCTTTCCCCTGGGATTACTAAATCCTGAGGTGTGGCTTATGTTTTTCCTATTTTGGGAAGGAGGAACATGATGACTGAATCCTCACTTTTATATTCTATCTGGCACCTAAGAAATCTCTCTTGAGTATTGCTTTCATTTGGTTTTCATCCTTCATAACTGAATAAAAATTGGTTTTTAAAAGCCCTTTGGTGTATCAAACATCGTGGTCAGATGCTCTATTGATTCCAACTCACAAGTAGGACAACATTTGTGTTCCTGCAGGCTCTGCTTATTGCTCAGAATAAAACTTCAGCCCAATGAAGCTCCATGAGTGCTCCATCAGAAGCCTGATTAAATAATGCATAGAAACAGACTACAAGACAGAGAAGTTGATGAATCTCCCTGAGTTTTATTGTTCCCCTTTCATTCTTTATTCACTTACCCATTGGAGTTCGATCTCAACATTGCATCTGGACCTGGCACAAGCTTCTACTTTATGAAATATTAGACAAATAGTCATTCTCTATCATTCTCAGAGCCCAATAAACAGAAATACTGAAGACTACATTTTCAACAAGAAGGTTTTGTTGGTGTCCTAGAACTGGTATGAAAAAAAGCTTAGATTCATGGTCAAAGGGACTATCCCCATTTCAATAAACAAAGGTTGGCATGAGAAATCAAGTGAGATTTTTCCCGGGGAGCTTATCAAAATTCAGGTAACACACCATGGCCAGCAAATGACAAAGAAAAAGTTTAGAAACTTAGGAATTATATTACAACAATACATATTACGTGTTTAAGACCGCCTTTGGCAATGGTAAGGCAACCCTGATTGGTAGCTAGTTTGACTTTCAGATACAGATAATGAAGCCATACTGTCATTTAAGGGATGTTTATTGCTTTATAGGCTTCCTTTGTAAGGTTCTCTTGGTTCAGTTTTCTTGGGGTCTCTGGCAGCAGCCTTTGTTTCAGTTCAGTAATCACCAGAAGAGTAGCCAAGAGTTAAAGTCCAAATCTTTTATTTCCTCTTTGCCTGATGCTGGGCAGCTTTCTGAAGAGCCTTTCAGTGTGGCCTTGCTTTTAGTGGGGAAAGTGCAGGAGGCCAGGCCAGCCACCAGGAAATTGAAGTTTAACTTGAATTTGTCCCCTTGGTTCTGAGAGCTTCTAGTGTGCTTGTCCTAAGTGGTTCTCAGTCCTTACTTATATGCTCTACACTGAGTATAAATCAATCATTTTATCACTTTCCTAGGAAGTATTTCATGTTTTCTTCTATTTTTTTTTTTTTGTTTGTTTCACTGATTCTTGAAGTCTTGAGTGATTCACTTCCATTTGTTCACTAAATACACTAAAAATTAGAGTATTCTTATCTTCAGTTATTTTTTTACTTCCTTTTGCAATTGGACAATTAAATTTTTTTGTTCATTGCATTCTTTTTTCATTTTTTCTATTCCTTCTTGCAATGATCTCATTTCATTTCCCCATTTTTCTTCTAATTCTCTTTTAAGATCCTTTATGTTATCTTCAAAGAAAGTTTTGTGAAATGGTGATCAGCTTGTATCTCTCTTTAGGGCTTCTTCTGGACTTGCTTTGCCTTTAGGAACCTCAGGATTTGAGGGCTGTTTTTCTCTCTCCATAAAAGCTGTCTAGGTTTGAGTTCTTTTTTGTTTTTTATTCATTGTTTTAAAGGCTTGAGGTGTGTTCAATGCAAGGGAGGGACAGCTGCCCTGGGGCAGTTCTGCTGATTGATTTCCAGTAATGGTGACTAGGTCTGGTGTTCTTCATGGAATCAATGATTTATTATTTGTCTTTTACAAAAGGCAAATCTGCCAAACCATCTGGTAGCAACCAGGACAGAGTGGCCTAAGGAGGCTCACACAAGATCCCCAGGGTCTTGGAAGCTACAAAACTTTGACTCTCCACTCCAGCTTCTTGCCCTGGTCTCCCTATACTATGCTCTGGGTTTGGCAGACTCTCCCCCTGCCAGATTGAAACAGACCTGTTCTGAAATTCTTCCAAGGTATCTTCTCCTTCTAGAAATGTATTGTACTACAAATATTTGTGGATTCTTTGACTTCAAAACCAGTTTAGAGACTTCATCTGGGGTAGGTTTGAGAGAAGGTTAGAGGAGGTTACAGAGAATTGTGTCTGCTCTCCTCCATCTTAGCTCCACCCCCTACCATGTCCTTTCCACAAAACTGGAATCCTTCCTTCTTTTTTTACAAGGCACTCTCAATCATTAAAGCCTCCTTGTTCCTCATTTCTAGAGAAATGTCTCTCCACTTTCAAGAAAGAATGTGAAGATTTCAAAAAAAAAATCATGCTTGTGGCAAAGTAGAGCTCCTCCTCTCTGTGCCATCATATTCTCAGATGTTAATAGCAGCCCTCACAACACTTGGATAATTTAAACAACTTAAACAACATATAGAGAGATCATCTAATACCTGACCAAATGGAGCAATAAGTGGAATGGAAAAAAAGCACTAGCCATCCCAATGCTGTAGCCTTCATTGGAGTCCTCATTTTTAAAATCAATAGAATTCAATTCAGTTAACACTTTTAGACACCTATCATTTCACCTGCATCATGGAAGATATTAGAAGACAAAAGATAAACAAATCAGACCCTGTCCTCTAGGTGCACCATTTGTGAAGGAAAGGTAGGATTAGGGAAAGGAAATTAATTTTCCAGATAAGTTGTTGACACTTTAATGTCTTGTTCTACTAATTTAAAATGATAAACGAAAAAATTCAATTAATGTGCTTTGTATGTTGAACTGTTTATAAAAAAGGTAGTCTGTTGTTTAAAATAAGAAGCAAATCAGTTTTTCTGTTACACTTTTTTAGACAGTTTTAATCCTCAGGTTGCTTGTGGAAGGTTAATTGACAAGTGTGGAAAGAATGGAATAAGGAGGAAGAAGACACTTTACTGAGAGAAAAATGCAATAGAGAAGAAGTAATAAGTATGCCACTGTCGATGCAACAGAGAAGGAATACCCCTTCTTGGATCCTGGAGATGGCCCTCATCATGGCTGTGGTCTCCTTGAACTAAATGGCCATGCAGATCCATTTTTAATCTTAAATTCTGTGACTTTCTAAAAGTAGATTGAAGGGAGAAATGCACAGGACTTTTGGAGCTTCTCAGAACTGATTGAGTAAGGCTGGGTAAGGGAAAGAAAGCTCTTCCTAACAGACAGCCACAAAGCTGCAGGATGGTGAAATCCAAACATTCAAAAGAGCCAACTAAAAGTGTGAACTCTGAGGTCCTCAGGGCTCTTTCAACTGGGAGAGTTATCAGGTAGAACTTCAGAATTCTGGGACAGGGGAATTCACACCTTGCCAGGGAGGCTCTAGAGGGGTGGGGCTACCTGCTATAAAAGGAGAGCCTTCTTCTGCTCAGAAGCACTGCTTTGAATAGAAGTGAAGGCTCTTCATCTCAGCTGCTGCAGAACAGAAGCAAGTGGAGAGAGGAGAATGGCTGCTGCTGCTGTGGAAATGCTGCAACAATTGCAGAACCAGATCACGTGTCCCATCTGTTGGAAGTACTTCTGTGAGCCAGTCACCATCGGGTGTGGGCACAGCTTTTGCCGAGCATGTCTCCCAAGCTCAGCAGCTACAGCTTTCTCTTGCCCTGAATGCAGGCAAGTGTCTCAGGTCAGAGGCTTCCCATTACTCAATGGGAGCCTAGCAGAGCTGACTAAACTGGGCACACAGCTCAGGTCCCAGCTGTTACAGAGTACTGGAGGACAGAGGCGCTGTGCCATTCACAAAGAAGTCTTGGAGTTCTTTTGTGAAGACGACCAGACCGTGCTCTGTCTAAGATGTTGTCAAGCCCCAGAGCATGGGGCTCACAGGCACTGTCCTGTAGAAGAAGCTGTGTCCAATTCCAGGAAGAAGATGCAGCACCTGCAAAGATGCTTGCAGAAGTACTTTAAGGAAACTAAGAAACTTCTTGTTAAGGAAAAGAAATCTGTTATTGACTGGGAGAAGATGATCAGCAGAGAATACCGGGAATGGGATTCCCTCATGCGGGAGGAGTTATATCATTATCTGGAAAAGATGGATCAAGAAAAAAAGAACAAGAAGCAGACACTATCCCAGGAAAGCAGCACCCTTCAGGACCTCATGCTAGATCTACAGGAAGCAGACTCCCAACCCAATCTGGATCTGCTCCGGGATGTCAAGGAGTTGCTGGAAAGGAGCAAGTCAGCATTGTCCCAAAGGGCCAAGGCTCTCATCCCAGAGGTGAGAGTGTGTCCTATCTTTGGCATGATAGAGATCCTCAACCAATTCAGATTCGACATCAGGTTGGATCCTGCATCAGCCAGTCCTTGCCTGATTGTGGCTGAGGATCTGAAGAGTGTAAGAGCTGGAGAAGGCTGGCAGGTGGACACCCACCCTGGTGATGACTTTGATCTTCACATGGTCCTTGCTGAGCAGGCCTTCTCCTCAGGCATACAGTACTGGGAGGTGGATGTGACACAGCTGCCTCAGTGGACACTGGGGATTCATACAACCTACTTGAGGATAAAAAGTCCCGGGAGAATAACTAAATATGCCTCTGTCTTTTTCCTGAGATGTGTCAAGAAGGAAGATGGACACTATTTGCAATCTTATCCTGGATCACTGAACCACAAACTAAAAGATCCTATTCCCAGGATTGGAGTATACTTGGAATACAAATTTGGCACTCTGGCCTTTTACAATGTTCTGCAGAGTTCTCTTATTTATCAGTTACCTGATATTTCCTTTGTAGCCCCTGTTAGACCCATGTTTTCTCCTGGCCCCCCACTTCCAGGAACAAAGCCTGCTCCCATGACTCTCTGTGCACTGGATTCTCATCTTTGTTCTTGCTGCTATTCGTCTCTCTGAGCATTCCAACAAGGAGGAATTCTCAGCCCACCACTAGGCTCCCCGGCTGGTGTTTTTCCATTTCCAAATTTCCCCTGCAAGACAAGGAGCATCACCAGCTTGTAGATGGCTTGCCTTTCACCCTGCAAGCTGAAGAGGACTCTTCCCAAGTATGTTGTGCCTTCTGATTGGCAGTGGATTCTGCTTATGATATTTCAAAACATAGTAATTCTTTTTTAGCAGTTAAAAAAAATAACACACATGAGGACTGTGGCTTTCATAGTCTTCCTAGAATTTATCAAAGTTCTTCAAAAGCCATTGATTTCAAGCCATTCCACTCCTATGTCACTTGAATTACTGTTAACTTATCTTTAACTCCATTCAATAAAAATGTGAAATGAATTCTAGCTTTTGGTGTGCTTCTTTATATCTTTCTTGTTGTGCATTTCTTTCCTTTGTGTCAAGCTCTTTGTTTCCTCATTTGGGGTTTTCTTGGCAAAGTTATTTATTACAATTAATTTAACTTTCCAGAATCCAGCCATTCTGGAGAGCAATTTGGAACTATGCCCAAAAAGTTATCAAACTGTGCATACCCTTTGACCCAGAATTGCTGTTACTGGGCTCATAAGCTAAAGAAATACTAAAGTGCGGAAAGGGACCTGTATGTGCCAAAGTGTTTGTGGCAGCTCTTTTTGTTGTCGCTAGAAACTGGAAGATGAATGGATGTCCATCAATTGGAGAATGGTTGGGTAAATTATGGTATATGAAGGTTATGGAATATTATTGCTCTGTAAGAAATGATCAGCAGGAGGAATACAGGGAGGCTTGGAGAGAATTACAATAAGAAACTTTTTTTTTTTTTTAAATAATAAAAATGTTCACTTAGGCATGCTTCCTCTCGATTCTACCCCTTCCAACACAAGGTGAAAATTTGGCTAGTCCAGTATAAGATGTGAATTCCATTCAATATAAGAATTCCCAGGACCACCTGTCTGCCATAACTTTGTTCTGATACTTCTGACATTCACTATCTGGTGACTGCATTAGCAGTGAGTACCATGGAGTTCTTACTTCTGGGAAAGTGACTGCCACAGCTGAGTTTGTTCTTGGTTTTGAACTTTTCATCATAGGACAAACACAGAATGACAGAGTGGAAAGGTCCCCTCTATAGATATTAATTAGTCCATCCTAACTGGGAGTGACCCCTGTTGCAGAATCAATACATCTTAACATTTCTTGATTATTTGAACGAATTATTAGAATTACGTGAACCACATTGAGTTTATTCTGTGACTCAGTTCTGGATGGAGCTCAGTTCCTTTTCTGTTTAATGAGGGACCTAATTCCATTTTCTGTCTACTAAGAAAAAAATGGTTCAGTTTTTGGGGATTGTGAGAAAGCTTAGTTGCATTGTTTGAACCTAGTCCCCTGAGGTTAGGAAGTTGGACCACCTCTACTAAACCAAGGAATTGTCACTTTCCCCTCTCTCCCTCCCAACTTTGGAAGTCCCTTATCTCTATCCTGTTTTATGTCTTCTTCCTTGTTTACTTTTATTCAAAAGCAGTGGCTCCCTTGTAATGGGGCCAAGTGCCCAGCTGAGGAGGCCTGCTACTGATGTGTTCTGCAATTAACATGTATTAAGTGATAAATCTATACTGCAATCTTTGTTTCTTGCATTGCTTCAGATTTTATCCATCACATTCTTTTCAAAAGAACCAAAAGAATTGAAGATAGGAGAATATGCTGAATGAGTCCACTACTGATTGGAGGTATCTAATTTCAACATGTCCTCAGCTGGGGATGGTAATCATTCTGCCATTTCTAGTTAATTATCTGTCACTCATAAAGGAGCAATGCCAAACCTCTCTTCTCTCCTCCTGCCTCTACTGACTGAGAACAAAATCCACAACTAACAGAATTTACAAAGAAGTTTATTAAGTCTTCCCATGGAGGGGAGGGTCAAAAAGTTGGTTTGGCCTTTGCCACTGAATATCTGTAACTTACATATGATATAGGATTCAAACAAAGGAAGAAAGAAACAGAAGTTGCTTGGCCGGCTTGGAAATATTTGCAGATAAGACACATGAATGGTTTGGCTGTACAACCAGGGAAACTTCCCAATGTTTCTTGCATCAATCTTCTTACCTGTTGGCCATGTGGACAGGCAATCCAGGTTCTGATTTAAACATTAAGTTAATCAGGTCTCTGAGCAACATGTTTTGTAGGCTACCTAGTGGCAGGTTCCACCTGAGCTCTGAAGTTTTCTCAAACTTCCCACAGAACCCCTTATTTGATTTACCCACAAAGAACTTTTCTTATATGTCTTCAAAAGTTTTAGACCATTTTCTGAGAGGTGCTTGTTCTCTGCTTTTCCTCACCTCACACCCTCTGAAAGTACCCTTCACTTTCCCAGTGCACACATTATTTCACCATTTGCTCAAGTCTTTTGAGGTTGGTAGTGCTCCTACAGAGAAGGCCAGGGTTCCCAACCACTCAGTGTCAAGTAGGAGTGCATGAGCAGAAGATGGCCAATGTGGAATATCAAGCATGACTGGGACCAATTTAAAGACCTATAAAAGGAGTGAAAATATCTCATTAATTTCAGTATGACTGGAATGAATATCCATGGATGAATCCAAGAGAAAATGATCTGTCCTTCCATTTTTTGGACAAAAATTGGATTAATGGCATGAAATACTGAATGAATTTGATATTTATGACAATTAAGTTTAGAAAGTGACATTTTTCCTCCTTCTGTCTTTTCTTTTTCTGATCAGAATTGCTTGCCTAATGACGGAAAATACAAAATATTCTGAGCTGAAGAAAATGAAAAAATAAAGTCTAGCCTTTCCCTTCTAGTTTCTTGAAAATGGACCCAAGTGAGAAGTTCAGAAAAAGAAATAAGATTAATTATTTTTTTTAATGATTCTCTCTGGGTACTTCCTCTGAATTCATCCCCTTCCAAAACAAATTTAAATTCATGTGATGTGCCATAACATGTACATTCAATGCATTATTAGATTCCCCAGTAACACCTGTACTGCCATAAGCTTTGTTTTGATACTTCCTAAAATTCACTTGTGATAGCATTAATGGTGAATATAATGGGGTTCACATCTCATCCCATAAATATGTTTGTGCTTAATATTAGCCATTTCTAGGAGGAGGGCAGAAAGAGAAGAAAATAATTTTTAAAAGAAAATTTCTTTTTTTTTTTTTTTTCCCTGAGGCAATTGGGGTTAAGTCATTTGCCCGAGGTTACACAGCTAGGAAGTGTTAAGTGTCTGAGGTCAAATTTGACCTCAGGTCTTTCTAACTTCAAGGCCAGTGCTCTATGCACTGTGCTACCTAGCTCCCCCCAAAAAGAAAATTTCAAGATACCTGTATTTTGTTATATTATTTAAAAAACTCCCCCTCCTTACATTCAGAATAAAATAAATAAAATAAAAATACCAGTGTTCAAGTTTAGCAAATTACTAAATAAACTAGAACCACATTCTCACCAAGTGGATTTGAAATTCACATTGAATATCCACATCCCTGAAGACACCTATAGTTGGGACATCTCCTTAATCAACTCAGTTAAACATCATAACCCCCTAATAGAAAACCCAAAAAGGCTAGTGTCCTAGGAAGTTTATCAGCACTGTTAGATTAAGTCATGCTGTAGCATTCCATTGTCACTGAAATATTTACCTGCTAGTTTCTTACAAATGGACCCAATTCTGAAATTCAGAAAAGGAAATAAGTTTCCTAAACTAGAAACCTTTTTTTAAATGATTCATTCAAAATATGTCATTTATTTAAATTTTACCCCTTCCAACACAAGGTGGAAATTCACATGAACCACATAAGATATAAATTCAATTAATTATTAGATTTCACAGGACCACCTCTTCTGCCATAAGTTTTGTTCTGGAACTTGCTGAACTTCACCTGGGATAGCATTAGCAGTGAGTATGATGATGTTCACACTTTTGAGAAAGCAGCTAGCCTGCCTTAGTATGTTCTTGGCTTTGGACTTTCAGCAGGTGACAAATACAGAATGATAAAATTGGAAGATCCTCCCTATAGATATCAACTAGTGCAAATAGTACCTAACTGGAAATTATCTCTACTTCACTGTCAATAAGTCTTACTTTTCTTTACTTTTCAAAAGAATTATTGGAATTCAATACACCACACTGAATTTATGTTGTGACTCAGTTCTGGAGGTAGCTCAGTTCCCTTTCTATTTAATTAGGGATCCACTTCAATTTCTAACTACTCAGAACACTGTTCAATGGTGAGAATTGGGAGAAAACTTCATTGCATTGCCAAGTGATTTAGAAGTTGGGCCACCTCTACCAAATCAAGGAATTTCCCCTTTTCCCTCTTCCCCTCCATATCCTGTTTTATATCTTCCTACTTGGTTTTTTTAATTCAGAAAATGTTTCCCCTGTAAGGGGTCAAGTGCCAGGCTGAGGAGGACTGGTCCAGATTTGCTCTGCAGTTGTCATGTATTACACAATAAATGTATATGGCAACCTTTGTTTCCTTGGTTATTTCAGATTTTATCCATCAATTCTTTTAAAAGAATCAAAAGAATTTAAGTTAGGAGAGCATGCTGAATGAATCCACTACTGATTGTTGTTATTTACTTTCAATTATGTCCTCAGCTGGGGATGGTAATCATTCTACCACTTATACTTAATTGTCTATCACTCAAAAGTTAGCAATTCCAAACCCATCTTTTCTCCTCCTGCCTCTATTGATTGAGAACAAAATCTAGAGCTAAAATAATTTAAAAAGAAGTTTAAGCCTTCCAGCAGAAGGGAAACTTAAAAAGTTGGATGGCTGTTGCCACCGATTTTCTGTAAATTATACATAATATAGGATTCAAACAAGGAAGAAAAAAAGAGAAGCTACCTGGCCAGCTAGGAGGCATTTTCAAATAAGCCACATGAATCTTTGAGATGTGTACCTAAGGGAAACTCTTAACATTTCTTGCAAATCTTCATATCTGGCTGGGCATCTGGTCAGGGTAAACTAAGTTCTGATTTAAATATTTAAAAAATTTTGTTTCTAGGCAACAGATATGTTTTCTAGGCTACATGGTGGCAGGTTCAACCAGTGCTCTGACATTTTCTCACAATTCCCACAGAACCCAGTAGTTGATTCACCCACAAAGAACTTCCTTCATCTTATATTTCTTTACAAGTTTTAGACTATTTTCTGAGAGATGAGGCTTCTCTGCTTTTTCTCACCTCACACCATTTGAAATTTCCCTTCACTTTCCCAGTGCGTACACTGATTCACCATTTACTCAAGTCTTAGGGTTGGTAGTATTATTACAGAGAAGGCGGCCCAGGATTCCCAATCACACAGTGTCAAGTAGTGGATATGAGCAGAAGATGGGCAGTGTGGAATATGGAGCTTGACTGGGACCAATTTGAGGTCCTAGAAAAGGAGGGAAAATATTTCATTAATCTCAGAATAAGCAGAATGAATTGGTTAATGAGTGAACACTGAGATTAATTGTATGTCTAAGGGAAATGGAAAATACCAGGATGACAAATTAGAAATTTTTTTTTTTTTTTTTTTTGGAGGGAACAAACTATCTTATATTTTACAATTGCTGCATCCCAGTACTCCACACAGAGTATAATGGTGGGGAAATATGTGGGGAAAACATAAGCCCTAGATCCTACTTACTGTGTGCTGCTCTAATTTAAGACATATTCACAACCTGGATGTCAGATGCTTAGAGGCTCAAGAGAATGCCCAAAGTGGGTGTCCCTCTAAAGAGAGTTTTTGTTGTTGTTATTGAAGATCTACAATTGAGAAAGTGCTGGAAACCTAAGAGGTCATCTAATTTCATCATTTCATTTACACAGGGAGAAACAGAACAGAAGAGATTTTTTTTAGCGACTTGGCCAAATTCAGTACTAGAATTTCAGCATACTTTCTGCATCCAAATTTCTTATTTTCCCTTTGTAACAGAATGGTTTATCTATCATTATTTATTGCTATAATTAATTATTATGCTTATTTTATTACATAAATGGCATAATGGGTACAGCATTGGGCCTGGAATCAGGAAGACCTACTTCCAATATCCAGTCTCATATGTATTTAGCTGTTTAATTCTGGGCAAGTTATTAACCTCTATTTACCTCAGTTTCCTGACAGCATGATTAGGGAAATGAAATCCCCTAAGTCATTGTGCTGATCAAATGAGAAGATATTTGTAAACTCTCTGGCACAGTAACTGGCAAATAGCTGGCATTTAATAAATGTTGACTGATTAATGGCTACTATAGGCTAGAAGATTACAAAAGTAATGGAGAACTCCAAGTATGATTAATCAATTCATCAGTGAATGCAGAGGACCTGAATTTAGTTGGATCCAAGATTTCCTCACTATCAGAGGTCCCTCCTCTTGGTGCTAGCTACTTTTTTATACTTGAGAGAGTACTAAAAATAGGACACATTACAATTTACTGCTTCCTCAATTCCAGAAGTGAGGAAATGATAGGGATGTCTATCAAAAATAATTATATCAGCAGACCTTTTTATAGGTCATGAGACTTTCCACAGGTCATAAATTCTAGATGATCCAAAGGCCCTAACACACTTTCAACAACATCTCAGGGCATTCTACAAGTCAAGAGCCCCTAGGGTTTAACCAATGCTATCCTATAGTCTAAGGAAGTTGTGAGCTTGAAATAAAGATCAATAGGGAGTGGTTAGTAGTGGTTCATAGGAGAGAGAGCTATTGCACTAGCAAGTGCATCTTATTACAGCATTTCCCAAGTCAAGGAGGGGAGTAATTATTACATTACTAACAATAGGAAGGTAATTGAGAAACATAATAAATATAATCTTCAAGGAGGATTAATTCTTATCCTAACAGAAACTTAATCATTCTGTTTGATTCACTAATACAATCACTGATACTCATAAAATCTCAACAAATTGATTCAATACTGATTGATTTGAATAAGAGTATCAAAATTATCTCATACAGCTTTGGAAATAGAAGAGCTTTGCTGGTTCTGAGCAAGTCACTTGGCCTCTCATCCTACAGTTCCCTACCCACCATGCAGACAATTTCATGTACTTGATGGGGGTTTTGTGTGGACCAAAAAAATCATGTATGAAATGCATCATAAATGTCTAAGGTGAAACTAGATGTTATTACATATTATTGTGTCTATCTTTCTAAGTGATGGAGTCTATACTTGTGAGAGACTTTCTCCAGGTTTATGGGGGATATCATCAATTATGATTTTGCTTGCTAAGGTGTTCTTGAAATGTGCTTTTTAAAACTTCAGAAATGAAGGAATAGAAGTATTCTTACACTGCCTCATTTTCTCTCTTCAGAATCATGGTTGATGCAGTACAAGAGGGCCTTTGTGTTAACTGCTTGAATGAAGTCATTAAGCTAATCACAGTTGAATGTGGACATATAATCTGCATGTCTTGCTTAAGGAAAAATACCTCTCCATCTTCTTGTTGTAATACATGCTGGGAATTTTCTCAGTTAAGAGGTCATCAATTTGATATTGCCATGTACCCTGAAGGGGAAGCCATATGTGAGATACACAGGGAAGACCAGAAGCTGTTCTCTGATAGGAATAAGACCCTACTCCTTCAGGAATGGCACTGATTGTCCATGCACAATTTCGCTGTTTCTGCATTAGCTTATCACTTAGATCTGAATACTGTTATGTCAGAATGGGTTCATGGTCTTTTGTAATGTGCTGTTGTCTCCAGGAGCTGCTGTTTGCTCTCTGGGAGGAGATCTGCTGTGTCAACTCAAATCTCTCAGACAGATTCTTCTTCCTCTAGAGAACTGTCGTCTCTAGACAGTTGCTGTTAACTCTGGTCCAGAGTGTGACTTCCCTCTTTTATCCTCCCAGAGAATGGGTGTGGGATAATGCAAAGGCTTCTGGGAAAAATTACTTCAACCAATGAACTTGCTCCTCCTAAGCATGGAAGCTCTTCTCCAGAAATTCACAAGTAAAACTCCCAGTCATGGCTGGAACTAGAGAATTGTCAAGTACTGACTTAGCACTTAGTAAGAACCTAACAGTCTTTCCTTTGGTGACTCTTCCTAACAAATCAATGAAATAGTACCAGCTTATCAGGGTTATTGAGTTTCTTAGTTTCAAGTAGGTCACAGAACTCAGGCTGAGGAAAGAAATTTCCTGTTTATTCCTCTTTCTTTACAAAAGAAGATGTAGAAAAAGATGGAAATCTTTCACAGAAAGGTCAAAATAGTTCAGAAAATTGTATTAAAAGAGAAGGAGCAACTTCTGGTCTGGGCTGTGGTATGGAATGTAAGTATCAAGATACCTCCCTCAATAATATATTGAATATCCCCAATCACAGATAATTTTCATTAAAAGCCTCCCAGACTTAATTGACTTGTTTGAAAAGTGAGGAAATGGAGGTTCATAAGTAGTATCTCACTTATCACATGCCACTAAGGCATTCAATTTTTTTAAAGCACTTAAGTGAATATCCACTTTATTATTATTATTATTATTATTATTAATCATTTAATGGTATTTTCTTTTTCCATATACATATAATTTCCAACATTAATTTTTGCAAGATTTTGTGTTCCAGATTTTTCTCCTTCTCCTTTCCCTTTTCCTCTCCCCAAAACAGCAAGCAATTCAATATAGGGTAAATTGCAATACAGGTGCAATTTCTCTAAACATGTTTCCATATTCATCATGCTGAGCAAAAAAAGCAGATTCAAAGGGGAAAAAACAAAACAAAACCAGAAGCCAAACAACAACACAAAGGTGAAAATACTATGCTTACATCATATTCAGCCTTTCTTTTCCTCTCTGAATGTGGATTGAACTTTCCATCAAAAGTTTCCTGGCATTGCCTTAAAACAACTCATTGGTGAAAAGAGCCAAGGTTATCACAGTTGATTGGCACATAATCTTGTTCTTACACTGTCTAATGTTCTCATGATTCTGTTCACTTCACTTAGCATCATTTCCTGTACGTTTTCTTTGTTTGTTTTCTTTCTTTCTTTCTTTCTTTTTTTTGCTGAGGCAATTGGGGTTGGGACTCGCCCAGGGTCACACACTGAGGAAGTGTTAAGTGCCTGAGGCCAGATTTGAATTCAGGTCCTCTTGAGTTCAAGGCTTTGCTCTATCTTCTACACCACCTAGCTGACCCTCATGTAAGTCTTTCCAGGCTTTACTGAAATCACCTTGTATATAATAACTTAGAGAACAATAATATTAAATTACATTTATATATCATAACTAAGTAGGTAATTCCCCAATTGAGGGGCATCTACTGAATTCCAAGTTTCTTGCCACACAAAGGGAGATGCAAAAATATTTTTACACGTATGAGTCCTTTTCCCTCTTTTGTGATCAAATGAGTTCAGAAATTTGCATCAAACTAATATCTTCTGACCTGAAATCTAGAGCTAAGTCTTAAGTTGTCTCGTATTGGAGGTGACATCTATTCCTGCCATCTTGGTTCAGCTTTCTGATTTATTTCCCAGTCTTAAGACTCCTTCATCAATCAAACAGAAAAATGAGATTTTAAGGGAAAAGGAGATTAACCGGATAGGACACATTTGATAAATAGACTTTGAGAAGTAAAGAGTTTGCTAAGCAATAGTATGAATTGATCACAGAGTGGCCTTGAAAGAGTACTTGGAAAATAGTGAATCACATGATCCTTCCACCATCATCTCTCACAGTAATAATCACATATTAAGCTTTTCCTATATTTTAAGTACTGTGACAATTGGTGGGGAGAAATTAAAAGACAGAATCAGCCTCAGCCCTTAATGATCTCTCAGATTAATGAAAAAGAAAACATGAAAAGAGACACGTTTGGCCAAGAGATATACGAATTAAATTGAGTATAATCAAGAGGAAGAAGAGACTAACATGAAAAAAAAATTGGGAAAACACTGCTCATAGATTGGAGGATTTTATCTGGAGTTGGAAGGATGTTGGGAACTCATCAGGTAGTGACAAGGACAAAGTGAGTTCCTAGCATTAAAAGAATTCCAGTGATAAAGAAATGTGTGGATAGAAGAGCCTCTCTGAGTACAAGGAGGCCATTGTCACTGCACCCTGGAATACATGGAGGGCAAAGATGTTGAGGAAGACTGGAGAGCTTAGACACATATTTCTGATTCATTTCCAGTCAGGCAGGCATGTTCTTATTATCAGACTTAGGTATTTATTTACTTAATAATTCCCCCTAGTAATATTAGAAACATTTTTTTTTACATTTGTTTTATAGATGTTTAAGTTCTAGGCACTCTTCCTTATCCTCACCCACAATTAAGAAATCACATGTGAAGTTACGCAAAACATTTCTCAAAAGTCAAGTTGTGAAAGAAAACATAGATCTTCTACCCTCATTAAAATAAAAATCCTCAAGAAAAATTAAATAATGAGAGAGAGAGAGAGAGAGAGAGAGAGAGAGGAGAGAATGAATGACAGTTTGATTCAGATATAATCAGTTTCTTCTTTGGGTATGGATATGATTTTTCATCCTAAGTCCTTTGGAATAGGTGTGGATGATTGCTCTACTGAGAATAACAAAGCTAGAACATTGCTATTCTTTTTTATACAATATATTTCACTTTGTTCATAAAAGAATTTCCAGGTGGTTTTTTTTTTCCTCCTGTGAGCATCCTGCTCAATATTTTACATAGAATGATAATATTGTATCACAAGTGGCCATCCCTCCAATTTCCAATTACTTTTGTCTTGAGAAGAGAGCTGCTAGGAATATTTTTTGTACATATTGGTCATTTTGGGGCCATGAACGGGGACAAGACTGAAGCTGCTCCAGCAAGTCATGCACTGGGACCGTATGCTGGATTGCCATCCTGGTGTCATAGTCATAGTCATAGTCATAGACCTTACTGCTGAGCTTCTAAGTTGCAGGGCATTGGGGCATAGGAAATTCTTATCAACTCTTACTCATTGATGAAAAGCAGAAAACAAGAGGAAATAAGAGGAGAAATTCCCTAAGGGTCTCTGTAGAGAATGATTTTTAGTAAGGAATCACCATGTGCCTCTTTCCCAAATTATATAAGATAAAGAAGAAAGACTAGGTACTGAAGGATATAGTTGTCCAAGGAGAAAGAAGTTTGTAAATCAGAGGTGTAAACCATTTTCCATTCCTTATGCTTTCTTTATACTCTTAGAAAGCTCATTTTCTAACTTCTTTCATTTCTGCCTAGTAAGAGGAAGTTATGTTGTGCTGACTTCTATAAGATCTCTTCCATATCTATTATCTTAGACTATATTTTAGAAATGAAATCAAAATCCAGGAACTTATGATATACAACTAGAAAGTGGCTCCTTGGAGATAAGACTTTATTAGATACTTAGGCCTTGACAGCCCTGTGAAATGAAGAGATTCCTCAGAAAGATCTGTGTTAAGACATAAAACCTTCAAATATTTGGAGAATATTTGTCTGCATCTCAAGAACTTATGGCCCCAGGTCAATAGACAGATGGAGATATAATTTCCTTTCATTATTTCTTCTCAACATGATGGACTACAGAAGTGACAAAATTTGGGGAAATAAAAGCTGGTGACATTGATGAAACTATTTACTTTGAGAGATTGAAGACACTATAGAACTTGACTTTTAACTAATTGTACTGTCCCATGAATTTATCAAGAGCATCTAATGTAGACTTAGGTAATGAAGGCATAATTTAATTCATGAGAACTGGAGAAATCTGGGCATTCCAAATTTAGGAAATTATTCTTATAACTGGAGCTATTCTGACCTTTACTATAAGGAGAAAGAATTCACATGATTTACTGGGCCATTTTGCCTTGCTTAAAAGCCACAGAGACTAAAATACTACCTTCACCTCTCCCTTGAAACCTTTATTATCCTACAAACAGATTTCATCTAAACAGATATGGGGGTGTATTAGAGTAAAAGGAAATGCTTGAAAAAGAAAGCTCTAGTCCTCAGCTAAGATTGCAGTTCCATTTCCTAACCATAGCATAATTATTTACTGAAAATTCTTCCTCCCAAGATACTAAATGTTCTGGTTATCCATAGAAGGAATGCTATAGAATTCAAGTAAGGTCTTCCTCTCGCTAAGGATGTTGAAATCCTTTCTTTTGGACTGAAATCTTTTCCTTTTCATAGGATATAAACTGACAGAGAGATGCAATTGACTACAACTTGTCTGAAGAGAAAAAAAAAAAAGGGCTGTCACAATTGTCCCTGGCTTCTCATAGAAGAAATACCTTGCCTATATATTTGGAAGAGTTCAAGCTGAGGATATTGTATTAAGAGGATTCCTTATTGAGGCTAAGTCCCAAGTCCAAGATAAGGTGTTTGAAGAATTCTATGCCAGAATTATCAATTTTAGAATTGCTATGAAGAGGGATGAATCATCTACCAAGTTTTATCTCCAATAAAAAGGCAGCATGAGGAAAGAGCCTTTCCACAGAAGTTAAGGTAGTTCTAAATAATGTTGACTCATTGAATGAATTCTTGCCAAATATTCATGTGTACTGCTTTCATATTTGGTCAATCATAGGATTATAAATCTAGAGCAAAGCTCCTTAACTAGGCATAAATGAAATTCCTGCCCACCCCCAAAATCAATGGATTGATATTAGGGTGTCTGTGAATTCCTGATATTCTATCAGGACCAGCTTCCCAAAACATTCCCATTAGCAATGGAAAGTTATTTCTAAATTAGTGATGAACTGATCAGCATAGGAGAGCTCAACTTATGGAAAAACCAATTAGATATATGAAATTACTAAATATTCACTCCATTTTTCACAATCCATGATCTGCCTTTCTTAGGTGGCAGGGAAGTAGGTAGAAAACAGATAAAGAAAATTCTAGATCAATCTCCCTAATGAATATTGATACTAAAATCTTAAATAAAATATTAGCAAAAAGATTATAGAAAATCATCCCTGGAATAACAGACCATAACCAACTATGATTTTTACCAGGAATGCAGGGCTGGGTCAATATTAGGAAAGCTATTAGCATAATTGACTATATCAGTAACCAAATTCACAAAGAACATATGATCATCTCAATAGATGCGGAAAAAGCATTTGATAAAATCCAATGTCCATTCCTGTGAAAACCACTTGAAAGTCTAGGGAAAAATGGACTTTTCCTTAAAATAGTCAGGAGCATCTATTAAAAACCATCAGTAAACATCATATGTGATGGGGATAAAGTGGAACCAACCCCAATAAGATTAGGAGTGATCTTATCACCATCATCATTATTATTCAAGATAGTATTAGAAATGCTAGCTTCAGCAATAAGGGTAGGGAAAGAGATGAAATGAATTAGAATAGGTAATGAAGAAACCAAACTAGTATGCTTTGCAGATGATATGATGGTATATAGAACCCTAGAGATTCTACTAAAAAGCTATTAGAAATAATCCACACCTTTAGCAAAGTTGCAGGATACAAAATAAACCCACATAAGTCATCAGCATTCTTATATATCACTAACAAAATCCAACAGTTAGAGCTACAGAGAGAAATTCCATTAAAGTAACTGCCAATAGTATAAAATATTTGGGAATCTATCTGCCAAGGGAAAGACAAGAATTATATGAGCAAAAATACAAAACACTTTGTACACATATAAAATTACAGAGTAAGATCACTTGTACCATCTTTTGACGCTACTTCTCAGCCAGTCAACCATCAGGAGTGGGCACAGCTTTTGCCCAGCATGTCTCTCAATCTGAAGAGCTACAACTTTCTCTTGACCTGAATGCAGCTCTCAGGTCAGAGACTTCCCATTAATCAACAGGTACCTAGCATAGCTGACTGAATTGGGCAAACAGCTCAGCTCCCAGCTTTTGCAGAGTAATGGAGGACAGAAGCAGTGTGACACACACAAAGTCTTCAAGTTCTTTTGTGAAGATGACTAGACATTACTGTGTGAGATGATTCCAAACCCCAGAGCATGGGGCTCACAGGATCTCTCCTGTAGAACAAGCTGCTCCCAATTTCAGGAAGAAGCTCTAGCACATTCAGAGTTGCTTGGAGAAGCACTTTGAGGAAGCAGAGAAACTTCTTGCTGAGAGGAGAGAACTGTTGTTGACTGACAGGAAATGATCATAGGAGAATTATACAAACTGCACTGCCTTCTGATGGAGGAGGAATCTCATTGTCTTCCAAGGAAAAAGCAAGAAGAGCAGGGCAGAGTATTTCAGCAAAGGAGAACCCTTCAGGACTTCAGGCTAGATCTAGAGGAAGCAGATTCCCAACCCAATCTGGATCTGCTATTGGGTGTCAAGCGGTTGCTGGGAAGGAGTGAATCAAAATTATCCCAAAATGCCAAAGCCATTATTCCATAGTAGAGAATGTGTCCCATCTCTGAAATGATAGATGCTCACCTGATTCAGAGGGGACATCAGAATGGATCCTCCATCACCCAGTCCTTTCTAAGAAGGCTGGCAGGTGGACACCCAACCTGGTGATGACTCTAATCTTCCCATTGTCCTTTCTGAGAAAGCCTTCAGCACAGGCAGACAATATTGGGAGGTTGATATAACAATTACCTCAGTAGATACTGGGGATTTACACACACCTGAAGAGACAAAGTGGTGGCAGCATGACTCATTGTCCTTCTGTTCTTCCTGTGATGTGGCCAGAAGAAAGAGGATTACTGTTTACAATAGTATCCTGGAACATTGAACCACAGACTGAAGGGCCATATTCCCAGGATAGCGCCCTACTTAGCATATCAAACTGGCATTCTCGCTTTTTACAATGTTCTCTGGAGTTCTCTTCTTTATCCATTACCAAAAATTTCATTCATAATACCTGTTACACCTATCTTTATTCCTGGCTTCCAGTTCTAGGAACAAAACTTAGTTTCATCTCTGTCTAGGTGATTCTCATCTTTGTACTTGTTGCTATTCATCTCTCAGAACATTTCTCCAGGGAGGAGCTCTCAACCTACCACTAGGCTTCTTGGTTGGAGTTCTTCCATCTCCAAACTTTCCCTGCAAGAAAATGAATATCATCAACTTCTAGATAGCTTGCCATTTACCCTGCAAGCTGAAAGGGGACCATTCCCAAGTGTTTTGTGCCTTCTTGTTCTGAGTGGATCCCATGTATTTATGAAGTTTTACAACATCAATTGTATTCCAGAAATTTAAAAATTAACATCAACTCCTATGAAGACCATCATTTTCATAGCTTTCCTAGAATTTGTTAAAGTTCTATGAGGTCCATAGATTTCAAAATTCTATGAGGTTCATAGAATAGAGGTTCCTAGAGGTTCACTTTTGTAGTCCTGTGCCTCTTAAACTACAGTAAAAGTCTAATTTTTTTTTTTTTTTTGAGGCTGGGGTTAAGTGACTTGCCCAGGGTCATGAAGCTAGGAAGTGTTAAGTGTCTGAGACCAGATTTGAACTCGGGTCCTACTGAATTCAGGGCTGGTGCTTTATCCACTGTGCCACCTAGCTGCCCCCTTGACCTAGACTTCTTCAATCCCTTTATCTGGGACTATGCCTCAATAAAGAATTTTCTTAATTATGATATCCTCAGCTTGAACACTTCCAAATATATAGGCAAGGTATTTCTTCTCTGAGAAGCCAGGGACAATTGTGACAGCACATTTTTTTTGTTTTTGTTTTTTTTTTTTCACTTCAGACGAGTTGTAGTCTCTCTGTCAGTTTATATCCTATAAAAAGGAAAAGGTTTCAGTCCAAAAGAAAGGATTTCAACATCTTTAGTGAGAAGAAGACCTTACTTGAATTCTATAGCATTCCTTCTGTGGGTAACCAGAACATTTAGTATCTTGGGAGGAAGAATTTTCAGTAAATAATTATGTTATGGTTAGGAAGTGGAACAGCAAACTTGTCTGGGTTATCTATTACTGTGCTTAAAATTTAGAATGGGAATTGTTAATACTATGGCTATTGCTTTTTAGACATCAACCCCCCCCCCTTCAACGCCCCTTTCCAGCACAAAGCAGCTAGATGATCTTCAACGCCCATTTTCCCTGACCCCAAAAGAATTTGTGTCCTATTATTTGAGAGGGGGAAATGATAATGTCAAAAAAAAAAAAAAAAAAGGGAGATAGTTCAAGATAAAAATAATTAACAGGAAATTTTTGTCTGAGGAAGGGTAAAAAGAGATAATTTGAGATACAAATGATTAAGAGAAATTCCTGTCTTATTTACAAATATCTCGGCAACATTTTGGATAACATATCTGTGCAAATGTTGTTTTGATGATCCTAGTTATGCATAAAAGGAAATTCTAAAAAATGGAATCCTTGCACTCGGTCTACACCAGCCTTGTACCTGCCAACTGGCATTCCCTTGCCAGGCAGTTTGGTCTTCCTGGAGGCCAAATGCCTGTCTATCCCTTTACTATCAATAAAGACTTTGTTTTGATACAGCATTGAGTAGCAAATTCATTTGTTACTGAACCTACCCTTGGTTACTTTGGAGAGAGAGAGGTTAATCAGACTCAGGAGGAGAAGAGCTGATACATCTTGACTTAGAGCCCCAATTTACTCCTCATCAGTGAGCTCCTGTGGGGTGAGGGGAGAATAAATTCTATGTATATTTCTTATCTTATATAGATGCCCAAATGGGAAGACTTCACATTATTTCCTGAAACTCTTCATCATTTTTTTATGTGTCAAGTGTATTCTATTGCATCTTGAGACCATAAAGTGCATAGTGATATATACCCCTTTTGATTTCCAGCTTCTTGTTCCCCACCAATAAAAGTACTCCCAAAATATTTGTGTAAGTGATTTCTTTTCCTTATTCTTTGATGTTTTTTGTTTCAGTCTTTATTTTGGGCAATAACACCTAATCACCAATTGCCTGTCATTTGAACCTGAACAAAATTTCAAATTGTAATTTTCATTCAGATCCATAAGATATCCAGTCAAATGGAACAAGGTCAAAGACATTAATGTCCATATTAGCATTGATTTTCTACTCATATCAATTTTCTGAGGTCCATAAGACCCCAAAATTCTTTAGGGTGGCAATAATAATGTGACTCAAATTTTTATAATGTATGAGGCAAATTAAAAACAATTAGTGGAAGGGGCAGAGGCAAGAAGGGGCAGAGAGAAACCAGCAAGCCGTTTCTTAGATTCCTTAAAATTCTTTAGATTCCTTGAAGAGATAAAGATAATTTTAGCAAAGTTAAATTCATTGTAACAAATAACTTTGCCAAGAAAACCCCAAATGAGGAAACAAAGAGCTTAACACAAAGGAAAGAAATGCACAACAAGAAAGATACAAAGAAGCACACCAAAATCTAGAATTCATTTCACATTTTTATTGAATGGAGTAAAAGATAAGTTAACAGTAATTCAAGTGACATTGGAGTGAAATAGCTTGAAATCCATGGCTTTCGAAGAACTTTGACAAATTCTAGGAAGACTATAAAAGCCACAGTCCTCATGTGTGTTGTTATTTTTTTTTTAACTGCTGAAAAAGAATTGCTATGTTTTGAAATTTCATAAGCAGAATACACTGCCAATCAGAAGGCACAACATACTTGGGAAGAGTCCTCTTCAGCTTGCAGGGTGAAAGGCAAGCCATCTACAAGTTGGTGATGCTCCTTGTCTTGCAGGGGAAGTTTGGAAATGGAAAAACACCAGCCTGGGAGCCTAGTGGTGGGCTGAGAATTCCTCCTTGTTGGAATGCTCAGAGAGACGAATAGCAGCAAGAACAAAGATGAGAATCCAGTGCACAGAGAGTCATGGGAGCAGGCTTTGTTCCTGGAAGTGGGGGGCCAGGAGAAAACATGGGTCTAACAGGGGCTACAAATGAAATATCAGGTAACTGATAAATAAGAGAACTCTGCAGAACATTGTAAAAGGCCAGAATGCCAGTAAGGTATTCTAGGTAGGGTCCTAGGGCTTTTAAGTCTGTGGTCCAGCGATCCAGAGTAGGATTGCAAAAAGCAATCCTCTTCCTTCCTGTCTCAGAAAGAACACAGAGGGACAATGGGTCTTGCTGCCACCACTTTGTCTCTTCAAGCAGGGGGTGTGGATCCCCAGCATCCACTGAGGTAATCCTGTCACATCCACCTCCCAGTATCGTCTCCCTGAGCTGAAGGCCTGCTCAGCAAGGACCATGTGAAGATGCCCGTCATCACCAGGGTGGGTGTCCACCTGCCAGCCTTCTCCAGCTCTTACACTCCTCAGATCCTCAGCCACCATCAGGCAAGGACTGGCTGATGCAGGATCCAACCTGATGTGCACTCTGAAGCGGTTGAGCATCTCTATCATGCCAGGGACAGGACACTCTGAGCTCTGGGATAAGCGCCTTGGCCCTTTGGGACAACACTGACTCGCTCCTTTCCAGCAACTGCTTGACATCCCGGAGCAGATCCACATTGGCTTGGCCCTCTGCTTCCTGGAGATCTAGCATGAGGTCCTGAAGGGTTCTCATTTGCTGGGATAATCTGTATCAGTCAAAAAAATAGGATTTCAATATCCTTAGTGAGAAGACCTTACCTGAATCCTATAACATTCATTCCATGGGTAGCCATCAAAATTTTTGGAGGAGAAATTTTTGGGAAACAACAATGTATGAGCTGAGAACAAGAGCTCTCTTTTTCAGGAATTTCCTTTATGTCTAATAGGACACCATAGCCATTTCAAGAGCAGCTATTTATTGGATAAGAAAACTTCAAAGGTAGAAGTGAAGATAGTATTTAAATCTTTGTGGTTTTATGTAAAGGGCTGAAATTCTGAATAGGTGCACTGGAATCAGATCACCTAGCACCTAAGGGTAATTACCTATGGGACAATACTCTACTAGCATATGCTTGGAAAAATGGCCCTTCTCACTATTCTGTACTAGCTCGA
This sequence comes from Sminthopsis crassicaudata, assembly GCF_048593235.1. Taxonomy (NCBI): domain Eukaryota; kingdom Metazoa; phylum Chordata; class Mammalia; order Dasyuromorphia; family Dasyuridae; genus Sminthopsis; species Sminthopsis crassicaudata. Next base: position 563,959,329 of record NC_133619.1, read on the forward strand.
TCTTTTGGTGTATACAGATAATCATAGCAGGGATTAGGGGATGGTGTGAGACAAGCCATAGTCACTTTGAAGGATGATGTGGAGAAGGGAGTTTGGTAGGTGGAGAGCTTGTGGCAGTTTTGTCGATCCCCTTCACTTCTCCTTCTGAAGACCAAGGTCTTTTGCTTATCCTGACTCTGGGTGATTCTGAGGCCTCCAGGAGGTAACCCCAACTTCACAGTTTTAAGTACGAGAAAATGGAAGATGGTGGAGAGGAGGCACACAGCTGCTTGAGCTCCATATTTTCTCTCAGAATTTATTGCATGGGCGGAGCCAAGATGGCGGAGAGGCGGAGCCAAGATGGCGGAGAAGAAACACACGACTCAGTGAACGTCCTCACTCCCTCACAACCAATTAGATAAATTAAGTCTCAAAATTAGCTCAGGACTGATAGATACCACAAGGACTGGAAGCACGACTTACCAGCTGAAGAGAATCTGGAGTTTCAACAGGAAAGGTCAGTTCTCAGGGGAGGAATAAGAAAGACCAGCACAGACAGTGGGGTAGGGGCACACTGCGCCCATTGCGCTGGGAAGGGCTCTGGGATCAGAGAAGCCACTGAGGTAAAGGAATCTGGCACAGGCTGTTAGCTCTTCTCTGCTAATTATTTAGCAGTTCAGAAGAGAAAGCCAAAATATTTTAAAACTCAAATTAGATTTTCCCCGATCCTGGGGGGTGACTCAGCAAAGAATCGGCACCAGGGGGTGTGGCCTCAGCTACCTCCTGAGAATAGTTAAGAGACTGACAAGTGGGTGGATACGGCCCAAGGCAACACACACGGCCTAGCTTAGCTGGAGGGAGTGGAACTCAGCTCCAGGAAGTCCCAGAGAAGCGGAACCTTTGAACTAGGGACCGCGGTTTCTGGCAGACACTTCCAGTTTGAGCACAGGGGCTTCTCACGTCACCTGCTGCAGACATCCACTCCCCACCCGGACACATAGCCTGGGCTTCCTGCAGTCTTCACTATTCTACGCCCTTGAAGCACAGTAGTGCTAATCACCTCTGAGGCACTTCCAGGGAGGGGGTGGGGAACTCTCTCCCAGAGCTCTATCTTAGCTCCGGCACAGGGGCCGCTGCATCCATCTGGTCTGGGAGGAAGCTGGTAAAGAAGTAAATAATTTCCTACCCCAGGGACAGACCCCAAAAGATTTTTTTTAAGTATGAGCAAAAAAGCTAGAAAAACTATAGATTCCTTCTATACAGAGAAAGAGCGGGTATCCAACCCCGAGGAAGTTAACAGCAAAGATTCAGAAGATAACAACCTAAAGGGGAACGATTCCTGCCCCCCATCACATAACTCTCTCCTAGAAGAAGCTCTAAAAAAATTGAGGGAGATCGAAGAAAAATGGGGAAAGGAAAGGGAAGCTATGAAATTGGAGTTGGAAAAAATAAAGAATTCACAGGAGATGCAGGGAAACAAAATTAGTGAATTAGAAAAGGTTAAAAAAACACAGGAAAGTAGGATTTCTGAATTGGAAAAGATAAAAAAGTCCCAAGAAAATAGAATTTCTGAATTGGAAAAAGAAAATAATTCTCAAAAAAAAAAAAAAATTAGGGAAATGGAAAAAAATTCAATAGAGCAAAATAATTCATTTAAAAACGAAATTGGGCATTTACAAAAAGAACTAAAAACTGTGAAAGAAGAAAATAACTCCTTAAAAGTCAGGATGGAACAAATAGAAATGAATGATTCACAGAGAACCCAAGAATCAGTCAAACAAAACAAAAAAAATGAGAAGCTGGAGAACAACGTCAAATACTTACTGGGAAAATCTATAGACCTGGAAAATAGATCTAGGAGAGATAATCTGCGGATTATTGGACTCCCAGAAAACTATGACCAAAAAAAGAGCCTAGATTCTATTTTACAGGAAATTATCAAAGAGAACTGTCCAGAGATAATAGAAACAGAAGGGAAAGTAGATGTGGAAAGAATCCATCGAACTCCTTCTGAAATAGACCCTAAAAAAAGAACACCACGGAACATTGTGGCTAAGCTGCAGAATTACCACACAAAGGAGAAAATCCTGCAAGCAGCTAGAAAAAAACAATTTAAATACCAAGGTGCCACAATAAGGGTCACCCAAGATCTGGCTGCCTCCACATTAAAAGATAGAAGGGCCTGGAGCCTGATATTCCGTAAGGCAAAAGATCAAGGACTGCAACCAAGAATGAACTACCCAGCTAAGTTTAGCATCTTTTTCCATGGAAGAAGATGGTCATTCAATGAAACAGAGGAATTCTATATGTTTCTAAGAAAAAAACCAGACTTAAACAAAAAATTTGATCTACATCCACAAGACTGAAGAGAAACAGAAAAAGGTACACAGAACCCTTGAGAACTGTAACTTTGTTGTGGGTATATAAAAAATACTCAAGGATAATTTGATTTTACTGATATAAAAGAAAAAAAGGGGGGTGTAGTAAAGGGAAGGAGGTCGGTTCAGAAAAAGGGGAAGGAGTGATAAAAAGAGGGAAACTACATCCCAGGAAGAGACATAGAAAATACACCATATCTGAGGGAACTTAGTGAGGGGGAGAATCATTGTGTGAATCTTACTCTCATCAGAAGAGGCTCAAAGAGTAAATAATTAACATATTTGTTTTTCAGAGAATTTTCTCTCACCTCATTAAAAGGGGGGAGAGGAAAAGGGGAAAGGAAAAGGAGAATAAGTGAAGGGACTTGGAGGGAGAGGGGAGGGATCCTAAAAAAAAAAAAAAAAAGAGGGAGGGTTGCGCGTCACAAGGGGGGTCTGTAAATTAAATATCGGGGAGGGGGATCAGGGGGGTCAAGGGAAAAAAGCATAATCTGGGGATAATACGATGGCAGGAAATACAGAATTAGTAATTTTAACTGTAAATGTAAATGGGATGAACGATCCCATCAAACGGAGACGGATAGTAGATTGGATCAAAAAGCAGAACCCTACAATATGTTGCCTACAGGAAACACACTTAAAGCAGGGAGATACATACAGAGTAAAGGTAAAAGGTTGGAACAGAGCCTATTATGCTTCAGGTAAAGCCAAAAAAGCAGGGGTAGCTATCCTTATCTCAGATCAAGCAAAAGCAGAAGTAGATCTCGTTAAAAAAGATAAGGAAGGAAACTATATCCTGCTGAAAGGTAGCATAAATAATGAAGCCATATCAATACTAAACATATATGCACCAAGTGGTATAGCATCTAACTTTCTAAAGGAAAAGTTAAGAGAACTGCAAGAAGAAATAGACAGTAAAACTATAATAGTGGGAGATCTCAACCTTGCACTCTCAGATTTAGACAAATCAAACCACAAAACAAACAAGAAAGAAATTAAAAAAGTAAATAGAACATTAGAAAAACTAGGTATGATAGACCTTTGGAGAAAACTGAATGGCAATAGGAAGGAATATACTTTCTTCTCAGCAGTTCATGGATCCTATACAAAAATTGACCATATACTAGGACATAAAGATCTCAAAATTAAATGTAGGAAGGCAGAAATAATAAATGCCTTCTTCTCAGATCACAATGCAATAAAAGCTACATTCAGTAAAAAGTTAGGGGTAAATAGACCAAAAAGTAATTGGAAACTGAATAATCTCATCTTAAAGAATGACTGGGTGAAAGAGCAAATTATAGAAACAATTAACAATTTCACCCAAGATAATGATAATGATGAGACATCATATCAAAATCTTTGGGATGCAGCTAAAGCGGTAATAAGGGGAAATTTTATATCTTTAGAGGCTTATTTGAAGAAAATTGAGAAAGAGAAGATTAACGAATTGGGCTTACAACTTAAAAGGCTAGAAAAAGACCAAATTATAAACCCCCAACCAAAAATTAAACTCGAAATACAAAAATTAAAAGGAGAAATCAATAAAATTGAAAGTAAAAAAACTATTGAATTAATAAATAAAACCAAGAGTTGGTTTTATGAAAAAGCCAATAAAATAGATAAACCTTTGGTAAATTTGATCAAAAAAAAGAAAGAGGAAAATCAAATTGATAGTCTTACAAATGAAAAGGGGGATCTTTCCACCAATGAAGAGGAAATTAGAGAAATAATAAGGAGTTACTTCGCCCAACTTTATGCCAATAAATTTGATAACTTAAGTGAAATGGATGACTTCCTCCAAAAATATAGGCTCCCTAGATTAACAGAGGAGGAGATAAATTGCTTAAATAGTCCCATTTCAGAAAAAGAAATAGAACAAGCTATTAATCAACTCCCCAGGAAAAAATCCCCAGGGCCAGATGGATTCACATGTGAATTCTACCAAACATTTAAAGAACAATTAGCCCCAATGTTATATAAATTATTTGAAAAAATAGGGGATGAAGGAGTCCTACCAAATTCCTTTTATGACACAGACATGGTACTGATACCTAAACCTGGTAGACCGAAAACTGAGAAAGAAAATTATAGACCAATCTCCTTAATGAATATTGATGCTAAAATCTTAAATAAGATATTAGCAAAAAGACTTCAGAAAATCATCTCCAAGATAATACACTATGATCAAGTAGGATTTATTCCAGGAATGCAGGGCTGGTTTAATATTAGGAAAACTATTAATATAATTGACCATATTAATAATCAAATTAATAAGAACCATATGATCATCTCAATAGATGCAGAAAAAGCATTTGACAAAATCCAACATCCATTCCTACTAAAAACTCTTGAGAGTATAGGAATAAATGGATTATTCCTTAGAATAATCAGGAGTATATATTTAAGACCGTCAGTAAGCATAATATGCAATAGAAATAAACTGCAACCTTTCCCAGTAAGATCAGGAGTGAAACAAGGTTGCCCACTATCACCATTACTATTCAATATAGTACTAGAAACGCTAGCCTCGGCAATAAGAGCCGAGAAAGAGATTCAAGGAATTAGAGTAGGAAATGAGGAAATTAAACTATCACTTTTTGCAGATGACATGATGGTATACTTAGAGAACCCCAAAGACTCTGCTAAAAAGCTACTAGAAATAATTCAAAATTTCAGCAAAGTGGCAGGATACAAAATAAATCCACATAAATCCTCGGCATTTTTATATATCACTAACAAAATGCAACAGCAAGAGATACAAAGAGAAATTCCATTCCAAACAAATGTTGAGAGTATAAAATATTTGGGAATCCATCTACCAAAGAAAAGTCAGGAATTATATGAGAAAAATTACAAAACACTTGCCACAAAAATAAAATCAGATTTAAATAATTGGAAAGACATTCAGTGCTCTTGGATAGGCCGAGCGAATATAATAAAGATGACAATACTCCCCAAACTAATCTATTTATTTAGTGCTATACCAATCAGACTCCCAAGAAACTATTTTAATGACCTAGAAAAAATAACAACAAAATTCATATGGAAGAATAAAAGGTCAAGAATTGCAAGGGAACTAATGAAAAAAAACTCAGAGGAAGGTGGTCTAAGTGTACCTGATCTAAAGCTATATTATATAGCAGCAGTCACCAAAACCATTTGGTATTGGCTAAGAAATAGACCGGTAGATCAGTGGAACAGATTAGATACAAAGGACAAAAAAGGGTACATCTATAGCAATCTAATCTTTGACAAACCCAAAGATTCCAACATTAGGGATAAAAATTCATTATTCGGAAAAAACTGTTGGGAAAACTGGAAATTAGTATGGCAGAAATTAGATATGGATCCACACTTAACACCATATACCAAGATAAGATCAAAATGGGTCCATGATTTAGGCATAAAGAGGGAGATAATAAATAGATTAGAGGAACAGAGGATAATCTACCTCTCAGACTTGTGGAGGAGGAAGGAATTTATGACCAGAGGAGAACTAGAGATCATTATTGATCACAAAATAGAAGATTTTGATTACATCAAACTAAAAAGTTTCTGTACAAATAATACTAATGCAAACAAGATTAGAAGGGAAGTAACAAATTGGGAAAATATTTTTAAAAACAAAGGTTCTGACAAAGGTCTCATTTCCAAAATATATAGAGAACTGACCATAATTTATAAGAAACCGAACCATTCTCCATTTGATAAATGGTCAAAGGATATGAACAGACAATTCTCAGAGGAAGAAATTGAAACTATATCCACTCACATGAAAGAGTGTTCCAAATCACTACTGATCAGAGAAATGCAAATTAAGACCACTCTGAGATACCACTACACACCTGTCAGATTGGCTAAGATGACAGGAACAAATAATGACAAATGTTGGAGGGGATGTGGGGAAATTGGGACACTAATACATTGCTGGTGGAGTTGTGAAAGAATCCAGCCATTCTGGAGAGCAATCTGGAATTATGCCCAAAAAGTTATCAAACTGTGCATACCCTTTGACCCAGCAGTGCTACTACTGGGATTATATCCCAAAGAAATACTAAAGAGCGGAAAGAGACATATATGTGCCAAAATGTTTGTGGCAGCTCTTTTTGTTGTAGCTAGAAACTGGAAGATGAATGGATGTCCATCAGTTGGAGAATGGTTGGGTAAATTGTGGTATATGAAGGTTATGGAATATTATTGCTCGGTAAGAAATGACCAGCAGGAGGAATACAGAGAGGGTTGGAGAGACTTAAATCAACTGATGCTGAGTGAAATGAGCAGAACCAGAAGATCACTGTATACTTCAACAACAATACTGTATGAGGATGTATTCTGATGGAAGTGGAAATCTTCAACATAAAGAAGATCCAACTCACTTCCAGTTGATCAATGATGGACAGAGGTAGATACACCCAGAGAAGAAACACTGGGAGGGGAATGTAAATTGTTAGCACTAATATCTGTCTGCCCAGGTTGCATGTACCTTCGGATTCTAATGTTTATTGTGCAACAAGAAAATGATATTCACACACATGTATTGTACTTAGACTATATTGTAACACATGTAAAATGTATGGTATTGCCTGTCGTTGGGGGGAGGGAATAGAGGGAGGGGGGGTAATTGGGAAAAATGAATACAAGGGATAATATTATAAAATATATATATATATATATAATAAAAAAAAAAAAAAAAAAAAAAAAAAAAAGAATTTATTGCATGACAAGCCTCAGAATTAATGCTTGACAGGAAAAAAAAAAACATAAATAATTACCAACAGAAGATATCCTTGAAATTCACCAGAAAATGTCTGTTTTTGCTCAGGGGAGGAGATGAACAGACTGGGCACAGGCTAAGGGCAAGCAGCTAGAGCTAGGCAGGCAGCTCATACTGCTCAGACTGGAGGGGGGAGCGGTGCATTCTCTGCTATTTCTGTGGAATGACCTTTATCCCAGTGTGGATATTCCATCTTGGCAGCAAGCCAGGATCAGCAGAGAAGGTGTAAACACCAGAGATAAAGAAAACCCCAGAAAGCTAGCGTCTCTTGAGAAGGCAACCCCCACCCCCACCTGGAATGACTCAGTGCATTCTTAGAGACTCAGAGCACAGACTCAGTGCAGCCATCACTCTCCTGTTAGTGCCTTGCTGCTGTCTCCCACAGTCTGTAGAGGATGCCTAGTAACACCATCCAGCCCCATTCCCCCCCAAAAAAAGCAGATCAATTGTTTTCCTTATTAATTTTTTTTCTTTGATTCTGCTCTGACAAAATGAACAAAAAGTTTAAAAGGGCTCTAACCACTGACAGCTTCTATATGGATAGAGAGCAGACTTCAAACCCTGAGGAAACTAAAAATAGACTGTCTCCAGAGGAATCCCCTAAGGGGGATATGATCTGCTCCTCAATACACAACTCTCATAGAGGAAATCAAAAAGGCTCTCAAGAGATCTAGAAGAGAAATGGGAAAAGGAAAGGGAAGCTTGGCAACAGAGTCTGGAGAAATCATCCCGAGCATTCAACAACCAAGAGGATAAAGAAATCAAATCATTGAAAAAAAAAATTAGTGAATTGGAAAAGGTAAACAACTTTAAGGAAAACAGGATTAGCGAGTTGGAAAAAAGGAAATAACTCTCTAAAAAAGAAAATTAATGAAATGGAAAAAAATTCCATAGAAGAAAAAAACTCACTTAAAAACTCAATTGGACAATTACAAAAAGATATAAAAAAAGTAAGTGAAGAAAATACATCACTGCAAATTAGAATAGAACAAGTAGAATTGAATGACTCAAGGAGAAATCAAGAAGTAGTGAAGCAAAACCAGAAAAATGAAACAATGGAAAAGAATATCAAGTACCTTATTGGGAAGACAACAGACCTGGAAAATAGATCCAGGAGAGACAATTTGAGAATAATTGGATTCCCTGAAAAATATGAGGAAAAAAAAGAGCCTGGACACTTTTCCAGGAAATTATCAAAGAGAACTGTTCAGACGTTTTAGAAACAGAAGATAAAATAGACATTGAAAAAATTCATTGATCACCTACTGAAAGGGACCCTAAAATCAAAATGCCAAGAAATATAGTGGCCAAGTTCAAGAATCATCAGACAAAGGAAAAAATATTGGAAGCTGCTAGAAAAAATCAATTCAGATATGGAGGAGCCACAATAAGGATAACCCAGGATCTAGAAGCGTTCACATTAAAGGAGCAAAGGGTTTGGAATATGATATTCCAAAAGATTAAAGAACTTGGTATACAGCCAAGAATAACTTACCCAGCAAAAATGAACATCTTTTTCCAGGGAAGAAGATGGACATTTAAGGAAATAAATGAATTCCATGCATTCTTGATGAAAAACAAAACAAAACAAAACAAAAAAAAAACAGATCTACACAAAAAAGTTTGATCTACAAAAATAGGACTCAAGAGATTTTGAAAAACGTAAAAAGAAATCTTGAGAACTATATTTCTGCCATAAAGATATATAAAGAACACATCTATAATTTGTTCTAGAAACTAGAGGTGGAAAGGAAATTTTATCATAAAAAAAAGGTAAAGTGGTGGTACTACATCTCATGAAGAGGCAAAGGTAACCTATTATATCTGAGAGAAAGAAAGGAGGGGGATGAACATAGTGTGTATCAATAGACATATTCGATTTACAGTGAAACTCCTTCCACTTCATTGAAAAGTGGGAGGAAAAAAGTAAAAAGGGAGGGAGTAATCTTAGGGGAAAGGAATACAGAAATTGTGAGAAAAAGGGGTAAAATAGGGGAAGGAACTTTAAGATGGGGGAGGGATACTAAAAAGGGAGGGCTCTGAAAAGCAAGTGGTGCTTACAAGTTTAATACTGGGGAGGAGGGTAAGGTGGAAGAGAAGGACAAAAGCATAAGCAAGGGTTAACTGGATGGCAAGCAATATAGAATTAGTCATTTTAACCATAAATGTGAGTGGGGTAAACTCCCCCATAAAGAGGAAGCAGTTAGCAGACTGAATTAAAAGCCAGAATCCTACAATATGTTTACAGGAAATACACCTGAAACTGGGTGATACATCCAGAATAAAGGTAAAAGGTTAGAGCAGAATGTACTATGCTTCAGGTGAAGTCAAAAAAGCAGGGGTAGCCATCCTCATCTCAGATCAAGCAAAAGCAAAAGCTGAACTAATTAAAAGAGATAAGGAAGGGCATTATATCTTGCTAAAGGATAGCATAGATAATGAAGCAGTATTTATATTAAATCTATACTCACCAAGTGGTGCAGCATCTAAATTCTTAAAAGAGAAATTAAGTGAGCTGCAAGAAGAAATAAGCAGAAAACTATAATAGCGGGAGATCTCAACCTTGCACTCACAGAATTAGATAAATCAAACCACAAAATAATTAAGAAAAGTCAAAGAGGTCAATCGAATACTAGAAACGTTAGACATGATAGATCTTTGGACAAAACTAAATGGAGATAGAAAGGAGTACACTTTCTTCTCAGCAGTTCATGGAACCTAAAAAAAAAATTGACCATATATTAGGACATAAAAACCTCAAAATCAAATGCAGTAAGGCAGAAATAGTAAATGAATTCTTTTCAGACCACAAGGCAATGAAAATTACATTCAATAAAAAGCCAGGGGAAAATAGACCAAAAAATAATCGGAAACTAAATAATCTCATACTAAAGACATAATTAATAACTTCACCCAAGAAAATATACCAAAATGTGTGGGATACAGCCAAAGCAGTAATAAGGGAAAATTTTATATTTCTAGAGGCCTTCTTGCATAAAATAGAGAGTCAACGAATAGGGCGTACAACTAAAATTGCTAGAAAAAGAACAAATTAAAAACCCCCAGACAAACACAAAACTTGAAATTCTAAAAATAAGAGGAGAGATTAATAAAATTAAAAATAAAAAACTATTGAATTAATAAATAAAACTAAGAGTTGATTCTATGAAAAAAACAACAAAATAAACAAACCCTTAGTAAATCTGATTTTTAAAAAAGGAAAGAGGAAAATCAAATTGTTAGTCTTAAAAATGAAAAGGGAGAACTCGCCACTAATGAAGAGGAAATTAGAACAATAATTAGGAGTTATTTTGCCCAACTTTATGCCAATAAATTCAATAACTTAAGTGAAATGGAAGAATACATTCAAAAATATAGCTTGCCCAGATTAACAGAGGAAGAAGTAAATAGCCTAAATACTCCCATTTCAGAAAAAGAAATAGAAAAAAGCTATTAACCAATTCCCTAAGAAAAAAATCCCCAGGACCACATGGATTTACATGTGAATTCTACCAAACATTTAAAGAACAATTAACTTCAATGTTATATAAACTATTTGAAAAAATAAGGATTGAAAGAGTCCTACCAAATTCCTTTTATGACACAAACATGGTACTGATACCTAAACCAGGTAGGTTGAAAACAGAGAAAGAAAATTATAGACCAATCTCCCTACTGAATATTGATGCTAAAATCTTAAATAAAATATTAGCAAAAAGACTACAGAAAATCATCCCCAGGAACCAAGTAGGATTTCTACCAGGAATGCAGAGCTGGTTTAATATTATGAAAACTATTAGCGTAATTGACTACATCAATAACCACATTAATAAAAACCATATGATCATCTCAATAGATGAAGGAAAAGCATTTGATAAAATCCAACATCCATTCCTACTAAAAACACTTGAGAGTATAGAAATAAATGGACTATTCCTTAAAATAATAAGGAGCATATATTTAAAACCATCAGTAAACATCATATGTAATGGCGATAAATTCGAACCTTTCCCAGTAAGATCAGGAGTGAAACAAGGTTGCCCAACACCATTACTATTCAATATTGTACTAGAAGCACTAGCCTTGGCAATGAGAGCAAAGAAAGAGATTAAAGGAATTAGAGTAGGTAATAAGGAAATCAAACTATCAACTCTTTACAGATGATATGATGGTATACCTAGAGAATCCCAAAGATTCTGCTAAAAAGCTATTAGAAATAATTCATAACTTTATCAAAGTTGCAGGATACAAAATAAATCCACATAAATCCTCAGCATTTTTATACATTACCAACACAATCCAACAGCAAGAGATACAAACAGAAATTCCATTCAAAATGACAGTCAATAGTATAAAATATTGGGGAATATATCTACCAAAGGAAAGTCAGGAATTATGAGCAAAATTACAAAACACTTGCCACAAAAATAAAATCATATTTAAATAATTGGAAAAATATTAAGTGCTCTTGGATAGGTCAAGCGAATATAATAAAGATGACAATACTCCCTAAACTAATCTATTTATTTAGTGCTATACCAATCAGACTCCCAAGAAACTATTTTAATGACCTAGAAAAAATAACAAAATTCATATGGAAGAACAAAAGGTGGAGAATTTCAAGGGAATTAATTTAAAAAAAAAAATCAAATGAAGGTGGCCTGGTTCTACCTGATCTAAAACTATATTATAAAGCAGCAGTTGCCAAAACCATTTGGTATTGGCTAAAAAATAGATTAATTGATTAGTGGAATAGGTTAGGTTAAAAGGACAAGACAGTGAATAACTATAGCAATCTAGTGTTTGACAAACCCAAAATTCCCAATTTTTGGGATAAGAATTCATTATTTGACAAAAACTGCTGGGAAAACTGGAAATCGGAATGGCAGAAATTAGTCATGGACTCACACTTAATACCACATACCAAGATAAGATCAAAATGGTCCATGATTTAAGCATAAAGAACGAGATCATAAATAAATTAGAGGAACATAGGATAGTTTACCTCTCAGACTTGTGGAGGAGGAAAGAATGTGTGACCAAAGGAGAACTAGAGATCATTATTGATCACAAAAAAGGAAATTCTGATTGCATCAAATTAAAAAGCTTTTATACAAACAAAACTAATGCAAACAAAATAAGGGAAGTAACAAATTGGGAAAACATTTTTACAGTTAAAAGTTCTGATAAAGGCCTCATCTCGAAAATATACAGAGAATTGACTAATTTATAAGAAACCAAGCCATTCTCCAATTGATAAATGGTCAAAGGATATGAACAGACAATTTTCAGATGATGAAATTGAAACTATTTCCACTCATGAAAGAGTGTTCCAAATCACTATTGATCAGAGAAATACAAATTAAGACAGCTCTGAGATACCACTACACACCCGTCAGATTGGCTAAAAGTACAGGAACAAATAATGATGAATGTTGGAGGGGATGTGGGAAAACTGGGACACTGATGCATTGTTGGTGGAGCTGTGAAAAAATCCGGCCATTCTGGAGAGCAATCTGGAATTATGCCCAAAAAGTTATCAAACTCTGCATACCCTTTGATCCAGCAGTGCTACTACTGGGCTTATATCCCAAGGAAATACTAAAGAAGGGAAAGGGACCTGTATGTGCCAAAATGTTTGTGGCAGCCCTTTTTGTAGTGGCTAGAAACTGGAAAATCAATGGATGCCCATCAATAGGAGAATGGTTGGGTAAATTCTGGTATATGAATGTTATGGAATATTATTGTTCTGTAAGAAATGACCAGCAGGATGAATACAGAGAGGCTTGGAGAGAATTACATGAACTGATGCTGAGTAAAATGAGCAGAACCAGGAGATCGTGATGTATTTCAACAAAAATACTGTATGAGAATGTATTCTGATGGAAGTGGATATCTTCAACAAAGAAAAGAACTAATTCAGTTTCAATTGATCAATAATAGAAAGAATCAGCTACACCCAGAGAAGGAACACTGGGAAATGAATGTGGACTACTTGCATTTTTGTCCTTCTTCCTAGGTTATTTTTACTTCTGAATCCAAATCTTATACAACAAAAGAATTGTATGGTTCTGCACACATATGTTGTATCTGGGATATACTATAACATATTTAACATCTATAAAACTTCCTGCCATCTAGGGGAGGGGGTGGAAGGAGGGAAGGGAAAAGTCAGAACAGAAGTGAGCGCAAGGGATAATGTTGTAAAAAATTACTCATGTTTAAATTCTGTCAATAAAAATAGTTTAAATTTAAAAAAAAATTAAAAACAAAATATTTTTATTAACAAATAATAAAGTTGGCCATTGAACATGTGTATAATCATATCCACATTCCAATACTTAGGAGGAGTAGAAATAAATTGGTGAAAGTATTGGAAAAATAATGTAACCATATGCTTCCTAATCCTAACCTGCTATGGCCTCCTTTTTCAATACATAATTTTAAGTAAAGCTTCGATCTTTTTTATAAAACCACTGAGAGAAAAAGAAGAAGAAGAAGAAGAGGCTCGTAGTCAGTGACTTTTTAACAAAATTCTCCTCTGTCCAGATCACTAAGAATTTTTTCCTCCGAGTCCTATTTCCTGTTGTTTTCTACCCTTCAACCATGAGTAAAAGAGTCTATAAGAATGTATAATATGTCACCTTAGGATGTTAAGGTATCCTAATACCTCCAGTTGACTTCAAATGTCCTCTGTGCTTCTACAAACCCTGCTTGCCCATCTCCAGGCAAGGCTTCATCCCAATGAAGTTGCATGACTGTCCCAATAGAGACCAATCTTATCAAATATTGTCAGGAAGCACAAACTGACAGAGGTCTCTGTGGATCTCATGGAATTCATTTTTCTCTTGATTTGCTTTTTTCCTTGCTTTTTCTCCCAACACTACTCTGGGTCAGCTTTTTCTATCTTTTGTCACATGACTCCTACTAGGAGTAATTTCCATGTTCAAAATATAAAGTCATCAAATTTGAAAATGGAGATATTGAAGATTACACTTCTAACAGGTTATTTGCTTCCTAGGAACTTTGTGAGGAAAGCCCAAAGATTCTTGCCTAAAATGATGATACTTTGAAAGACCTTTAAAAACTCCATCACAGCATTTACATAAAAAGCATGCAGATTCAGTAGGAAAGGTTCCAAATTTGGCCAAACCAATCTCAAAAAAAAAAAAAAATGTTGCATAGAATATGCTTTTCATTATACTACATGCTTTATTTCTTCTGCCTTTTTTGAGAAAACACACAGGCTTATTAATTGTTCCCCAATCCCCAAATTAAGTTCTGTAAATTATTTAATATACAGAAAGAAACTTACCTTTCCAGTGTTAATGCCACATCCTAGAAAAAAATAAAGAGTAAGATCAGTATAGTCCATGAAGTTTCTCCTAAAACCTTTCCACTTCTAAAGAAGCTGATAATCTTTGAAGAGACTTTCTCTGCTTTTTTTTTTTTTTCTCCTCTTATTTTTTTTATTTATTTCACTTAACCTCATCTTGTAAAAGCTGCATTCTGGATACAAATTTTCTTCCTATGCCAGGAGGCATTTGGCAGTTCTTGTAATGTATTAGCGGAAATGTGGCCTAGAAAGAGAACTTAAGGGGACAATCTGTATTTCAATTTGTAAAAAAGGGCTATCCAAGCATTTTCTATGACATGAAGAAAAACAGTGAAAAATATTGATAGTAATAAAAGGACTGTTAGGAATGAATAGGAATTATCTTGAGCTATCATTACAATACTGTGGAAACCATGAATTTTCCAGAGCCTGTCCTAACCGCTGCTTACATGTATATACATATGATAGATCCAAGGTATAAAAATAAGATTCCTAGTCCTCAGACCTTTGAATCACTTGGCTCCAACAGCAGCACCTTAAGCCTTCAGGCTAATCTCAAGTCAAACTGTGTGTAGTCAGATACCAATCAGAAGTGACCCCTCTTTTTTCTCCCAGCCACCCACAAAAAGCACAAGACATATACAAGCAGGAAACAAGGCAAGATCTCATAAGAAATGATTTGTAATCTTGGAAGAGCAGTGAAAGAAGATGTGAAGGCCTTTTATCCCCATAAATAACACTGATGAATTTACCAGAGTGTCATCTGTAGCATTTCTACATCTGACTTCTGCATCTTTTCTTCCAGCTCAGTGATTATGTCAATTAGAAATCTGATGTCATTAGATATCGTGGTCTCCCATTCTTTCTTATCCTCCATGATTTGTAGTTCTTGTATAGTCTCTATTTCCTTCAGTGTTTGATAAAGCTCATAGAACTTCTTGTTTTTCTTCTCCACAATATTTTGCTCTTTTACTTTCTCTTCCTTTGTCAGATATAACCACTTTGCTTAAGTTGCTTTTGAAATATTCTTTTATTTGTACGGTCTAGAAGAGAAAGATATTAGGTGATATAGCAAAAGCAATAATCAAATCTCTCCTTTCTTGCCTGCTCAGTGTGGTTTAATGCAAAGACATTTTGGCTAAATAGGAGTCAAGAGTATAGGGAATCCTCCAACCTGCTGTGTGAGCTGGAAGAAATTACTTAGCTTCTTGACTTCAATTTTATCCTTTAAAATCAGAGCTTCTCTACATATGGATGACATCTAAGTTATTTTCCAGGGGTTTTTTTGTTTTTTTGTTTTTAGAAATTTTAAGACATTTAAGAAACTTTCTCCAATCTGTCACTCTTTACTTTTCCTTTCTTCTCCCAAAAGAACTCTTTCATCCCAATCATTAAATCATTTACCATCGGGGCTGCTAGGTGGCACAGTAGATAGAGCACCAGCCTTGAATTCAGTAGGACCCGAGTTCAAATTTGATCTCAAGACCCTTAAAACTTCCTAGCTGTGTGACCCTGGGCAAGTCACTTAACCTCAGCCTCAGGGGGGGGGGGGAAATCATCTACCATAGCACTTTATAGGAGAAATGTTCCTCCTTTACTATTCCAAATTTGGATTCTGACTTCTTAAATAGATTTTTAATATTCCCAAATGCAGTACTTTTAAAAAAAATTTCTCTCATTTCTGTGCTTTTAAACTTGACCTAGATTTCTTTATAATTCACCTTAAGAAGTAATTTGTTTTTATGCCTTCTACAGAAACTCTTTTCCTTGCCACCTTTTTGTGGTTCCTTATTTCCTGTTAAATATAATGGATACTTCTTTCCCAGAAATTTAAGCTCCTTTATAAATTAGAACCAGTGTATCTTTATAGAATCCTCTCCAATGTTCAGGCATTCAACCAGAATATCTCCTTCTGTACTTTTGTTCATGTTACACCCTAATGGCTACAATCCCATTACACTGACATAATAAAGTTTTCAACAGTGTGAAACTTCCAGACCCTCACACACCTCTCCAACTCACAATGAAGGAAACATGACTTCATATTCCTTTGTTTTCCTAGACTCAAACCAGTTAAATTCTGGAGAAATCCTTATCTTTGATATCATTTCTCATTAAATGTTGGGTAACCATTGTGATATCTCTACCCATCTCCTCTATGACTATAAAGCAGTGATTGTTTCCCTGGCATTCCATACAGCAAGATGGAATGGTTTCCTTGCCGAGGCAAGATAGGCAAATAATATGTCCGAATGTAGGGGCAATTGGCTTAGTTTCTTCACCCAAATAAATAACATAGAGATGCATCTCTGACTTTTCAAATTCATCAGCCATGACCCTGAAGAGAGAAAATTAGGTACAGTAAGTCTGTTTACACCTCCAATTCTGAAGTTTCAAACACAGTTCATGAAACACCACAGTAAGTTTAGTAATAATTATTTTGCCCCCTAAACTTGCTCACAGTCTTTAACAAACAAACGACACCAGTTGGAAAAGTGAGCAAAGATGGGATACCTTGTAATAATATCTAGCTTTGAGAAAGAGTTAAGATGCTTTTCATACATTATCCTCTTTGGTTCACCAAAAAACTCTGAAGTACCATATGCTATTATCTGAATGTTTCATAGAAAATGTCAAGATGCAAATTTAACAGGCTTATCCAATATCAGACAGCTAGTTAAAAGTTGAAATAGGATTCAAGTCAGCTCTCCTGTTTACAAGGTTGGCTTTATATCAATATGATAATTTTGATAGCCTATTCAAATTAATTATATTCAATCAATTTATTGTGATTTGATGTTTAACAATAATTATATTAGTATATTTTGATCAGTTGTTGTCTTTCCCAGCCCAGTTGTGTTTATCTTTTCAGCTATTCAGTTATATCTTTTGAAGAACTTTCTTCTTTTTTCATTGTCTCACTTTCTCTTAAATTTCATTGTCCTTTTTCTCTTCCAAATCTCATACGAAAAGCTCATCCTCTCCTCATCAATTATTCCCTCAGAACAATTTAACATCCCCAAAACAACAGTTCTCCAAAACCAAAGACACACCCAATACATCTGCTATTATTTATAATTATTCATACCCATAATACTCTACACATTTGCAAAGATATGAAAAAGAAAATAAAAAATAAAGGCTACCCATAAATATGAAGATGAAATTTTCATGGGAAAACTTGCATTCGTTTTTCTTCTTGGATCTCTCATTTAGCTCTACTGCTCTGCCTTTCCCCCGTGCTTTCAGCACAAGGGAATTTTGAGTCTGTCTCCTCTTAGGCCTTTCATATACCCTTAAACATACTGAATGCCCTCCCTTCTTCAAGATGTGAATTCTCCTGGCCTTACCTTGACTCCAAGGCTTGTTCACACTTAGGGACTGCTCACAGTCAATGCACTTAGCCCACTGACACAGGGGAAAGAGTTAAACTGCTTTCTTGATCTTTCGAATTTAAAGTCACAAAGATAGAAATGATATCTTAGGCTCTGCTTGGGAAAATTTCTTAGCTCCAAAATGGATGGTCTCCAATAGAACTAACAATGATGATTAAAACAATCATATACAGTTAAAAAAAAAAAAAGAATATGAAGAGTAAGTAAAATAAAAACAATAAAACTTTTCCTTGAGTCTTTCAAAAACTTTTGCACTAGGATTGTTTTTGAAAGATTCATATTTATGAATAGCCTTTATCTTTTTTCTTCAGCTCAGAATATTTCATATTTTCCTTTATTTGGCAAGCCATTCTTAGCAGAAAAAAAAGAGAAAAAAAGAGGAAAATAGTAGCTGTATAAACTTGAATGCCATAAACACCACATTCATTATTTCATGCTATTCATCCAATTTCTGTCCAAAAAAGAACGGAAGGATGGATCATTTTCTCTTGGCCCCATCCCATTCATTCTAGTCATACTAAAATTAGTATAATATTTTCCCTTCTTTTCTAGGACTTTAAATTGGTCCCAGTTATGTTTCATATTCCACATTGGCCATCTTCTGCTCATGTGCTCTACTTGACACTGTATGGTAGGGAACCCTGCCCTTCTCTGTAGTAACAACTACCAACTTGAGCAAATGGTGAAATAATGTTGTACACTGAGAAAGTGATGGGTAATTTCAGAAGGTGTGACGTGAGGAAAAGCAGAAAAGCAGCACCTTTCAGCCACTGTTCTCGAACTTTTGAAAACATATAAGATAAAGTTCTTTGGGAGTAAATCAAATAAGGGGTTCTGGGGGAAGTTTGAGAAAACTTCAGAGCTCAGGTTGAACCTGCTACTATGTAGCCTAGAAAACTCGTTGATCTCTAAGAAAATCTCTAAGATGAGATTTACTTAATGTTTAAATCAGAACTGGATTGCCTTTCCACATGGCCAACCAGATATGAAGATAGATGCAGGAAACATTAGGATTTTTCCTGATTATACATCTCAAACCATTCATATTTCTTTTCTAGAAATGCTTCCAAGCTGGCCAAGCAACTTCTGTTTGTTTCTTCCTTTGTTTGAATCCTATATCATGGGTAAATTACAGGTATTCAGCAGCAATGGATTACTAACGTTTTGACTCTCCCTTCTGCTGGATGATTTAATAAACTTCTTTGTAAATTATTTTAGTTCTGCATTTTGTTCTTAGTAAGGCAGGAGTAGAAAATATAGATTTGACATTGCTCCTTTATAAATGATAGATAATTAACTAGAAATGGCAGAATGATTATCATCCCCAGCTGAGGACATAGCTGAAATTAAATACCTCCAATCAGTAGTGGACTCATTCAGCATATTCTCCTAACTTCAATTCTTTTGGTTCTTTTGAAAAGAATGTGATGGATACAATCTGAAATAATCCAAGAAACAAAGATTGCAGTATAGATTTACCCCTTAAAACATGTTAATTGCGGAACAAATCAGAAACAGTCCTCCTCAGCTGGGCACTTGGCCCCATTACAAGGGAGCCACTGCTTTCTGAATTAAAAGAAAACAAGTAAGAAGATATAAAACAGGATATAGATGAGGGACTTCAGAAGTTGGGAGGGAGAGAGGAAAACGTGATAATGCCTTGATTTGGTAGAGGTGGTCCAACTTCCTAACCACTGGGGACTAGGTTCAAACAATGCAATGAAGCTTTCTCACAATCCCCAAAACTGAACCAACCTTTCTTAGTAGAAAGAAATGGAATTAGGTCCCCTATTAAATAGAAAAGGAACTGAGCCACATCCAGAACTGAGTTTACAGAATAAACTCAATGTGGTTCACTGAATTCTAATAATTCTTTCAAAAGGTCAAGAAATGTTAAGATGTATTGATTCTGCAACAGGGGTCATTCCCAGTTAGGTACAGTTTGCACTAATTAATATCTATAGGGAGGACCTTCCCACTCTGTCATTCTGTGTTTGTAATATGCTGAAAAGTTCAAAACCAAGAACAAACTCAGCTGTGGCAGTCATTTTCCCAGCAGTATGAACTCCATGGTATTCACTGCTAATGTAGTCACCAGAATGTGAGTGTCAGAAGTATCAGAACAAAGCTTATGGCAGAGAAGTGGTCCTGGGGATTCTAATAATGACTTGAATTCACATCTTATGCTAGACCAGCTGAATTTTCATCTTGTGTTGGAAGGGGCCAAATTCAGAGGAAGTATCCCGAGTGAATATTTTGATTTTTTTAAAAAAGGTTTCTTATTAAGGAATCTTATTTCCTTTTCTGAATCTCAGATATGGGTCACCTTGCAAGAAATTAAAAGGGATATATTTCAATTACAATGTCTTAATGCAACAGTGATGATAAACTATATAGGACACCAGCCCCCTTTGATTCTGTATTTGGGGCTTTTGATGATTGATTAAGTTAACTAAGGAGACATCCCAACTTTTGCCTTAGGAATCTTCAGGGATTTGGATATTCAATGTAAATTTCAAACCCACTCACTTAGAATGTGGTGCTAGTTTAGTAATCTTCTAACTTGGCACACTGCTGCTAAAATTTTTAAATTTTATTTTATGGTGAATTTCAGGGGGAAGAGGAAAGGATTTCTGTAACATAATACAATAGAAAAAACATAATTTTATGTGAAACTGAAAAGCTTATATACATCAAATTCCTTTTAAATATATTATGTTGAAACTTTTAATTTTTTTTTCCTTCTCTCCTTGCCCCATTCTAGAAATGGCTAACATTAGACACACACATGTTCATGAAATGTGTGTGTATATATACACATGTATATACACATACCATTCTTACAATACTATTTGTCAGTTCTTCATCTGGTTGAAGATACATTTTCCTTAATATGTCCTTCGTAGTTAATTTTGGAATTTGTAATAGTCAAAATGGCTTAGTCACTAAGAGTTCTTCTTAAACAACTTTTTTTGTTACTGTCTAAAGTGTCCTTTTCGTTCTCCTCATTTCATGCCTCCTTATTTTTGTGGAAATCTTTCTACATTTTGCTAAAATCATTGAGCTTATTTCTTATAACATAGCAGCATTCCATCACAATCACACACTACAACATGTTCAGCTATTTGCCAAATGATGGACATTTCTCCCATAAATACAAAACAAGGAATTACCAGAAGAAAAAAAACACACAAAAAGGATGATGTTATAAGCTATCATCTAAGACAAAACAAAGGAAAACCTCATTTCTCCATCCCTACTTCATTCTATTTACAGGATTAGAGAAAGAGGAAAAAAGTCTTTTTATTGGCAATCCAAGAAATATTAGTTCTTTACCCTTATGAACTCCACCTCCTGGGTCAAAGTCAATTGCCAATCTCTAGTCTTTAGAGGGAAGAGAAGTGAGTTGGATACTTCCATGTAACCTTGTGTCTTGTCTTTCATGTGTCTTCCACTTGGTCTCCTGCCTCCCATAGGAAGATAATGTCTGCCTTCCATACAACAATTAACATACTTCTAGTCATACCCTTCACATACAAGTTGTTTTGATCACATTGTAATGGTCCAACATCCCTTCCCCATCCATCCCTAATTCCTTATTTCCTTATCACTCAATCCCTCTACCACAAATATGATCAACCTCTTCCATTTTACCCAGTGGCATCAATCTTCTAATTATTATTAAAAGTTAGTGCTCTCACCAATTACAGGACCTCTTTGATCATTCCCTTCTAGTACTGGCTTTACTTTTGCTGCTTCTTCTCTCCCAAGCTGGGACCAGAGCCCTTTGTCCAGTTGTCAGCTGTACAAGGCATCCGTTGATTAATTGGAATCCTCTAACCTAGGGCATTTGCCTGCATTCAGGATAAGAGAAGTGTAGCTCTCTAGCTTGAGTAGACAATCTGCAAAAGCTGTGCTCACATCTGATGGTGACTGGCTCAGAGAAGTAGCGCCAACAGATGGTACAGGTGATCTCATTCTGCAATATTTCCACAGCTGTAGCCATTATCCTCTCTCCAACTACTTGTTTTTCCCCAACAGCTTAGATGGAGAGACTTCACTTCCTTTCAAGGCATATTTCTGAAGAAGATGCTCTCCTTTCATAGGAGGTAGCCCCATCTCCATTATCCAAGAAGAGTTTGAACATTTTTCTTTTGCATATACAATGAGATCCTTATGACCTCTTTTCTATTGCAGTGATCTTCACATCTGTCTCTCAGTTAACTGTCACCTTCTTCCCCAATCCATCCTTTCCACAACTGCCACATAAACATGGACAAGCGAGTTGAGGCAATCTCTAAAAAGGGAGTAACAGAAAAACTAGTTAATTTGTTTTAAGTAATAGAATATCTTTTTTATAAACAGTTCAACATATAAAGCATATTGATTAAATTTCATTTTTTATAATTACAAATTACCAAGTAAGCCTTATTGGGTGTGTGTCCCAGCGCACAGCCTGATCTGTATGCCCACCCCAAGGCCAACTCACTTGCCTTGGGGCTCCAACCCACAAAGTGCAAACTCTGTCTTTATTCAGTCATCCTGAGAATGGGGATAGCAGGAAGCAAGAGTGCAGGAGCACCAGAGAGCAAGATCTCCTCAAGGCTGTCTATTTATGCTGCCTCTCTTCTGGCATTGCCTCTGCCCAGCCCACTCAGAACTGTGTAGGTGGAGACCTAGAAGAGAGGCTTCTGGTGCATCCTAGGAGAAGAATTAGCAAGAGGACACGCCCCTTGACATCTCAAGAAACCCATTAGTTCCTTTAACTCCTGCAAGACACAACCTCCTGCCTCAGAAGCTAAGCCCCTTTTTACCTCCTTGGCCAGCCCTACCAGCTGATGTGGCCTACAGGCTCCTTGGCACATCTCAAAAGGAAAGCAGTGCCTCATTGCCCCAATAGGTGTGCAAAACTTACTTGGGAATTTCTAGTTTCGTTTCCTTTCCTTCACGCTACCTTTCTTTCACAAATGGAGCTTCTTCTGAGCTAGGCCTGGTTTACCTGTCTTTATCTTCTAATATCTTGCACAGTGCCTGCAAAAGTTATAGGTGGCCAAAAGACAGTTAGCTAAATTGGATTGAACTGAGTGAGGAGGATTCTAATGAAGGCTACAGGACTAGAAAAGCAAATGTTTCCCCCCATCCACCCACCACTTTGCTTGTTTTTCCATTTGTTGCTAACCAGTATCTCTATAGCTTCTCTGAGCTAGCCTGATGTTAGGGAGTTCTGTAAAGGCTGCTATCAGCATCTGGGAATACCATGGGACTGAGAGGGGAAGCACTTTCCACATCCATGATTTCTTTGAAAGCCTCAAAAATTGCTGGCAGTAAGAGCCATCTGTCTAGAACTGGGAAATAATGAGGCCTGAAACGTGTTCATTGACTGATTGAGGGTGGCATCTGAGATAGAAAGATTCAAGGTTTTGTTAAGGGATATGAGTGGGGGAGCGCTGGAAGGATTGTGCAAAAACGCAGGAGTTGTTTAAGGGGCTCTTCAGTCTATTTATACCAGTCACACAAATGAGTGAGTCCAAGAGTGCCAGGATGAATACAGGGTTCAGTAGTCCTGGCCTGCTCTGGCAGTAATGTTCCACTGGCATGTGCAGTGCTTTTGCAGTGTGCCCCACTTCAAATGGTAGGGGGTGGAGCCAGGGTGAGGAACTCAGTAGTAGGAAAACTTACACTGGGGAAGGAAGGAGACACGACTTTTGATTCCTTGTCCTACAGCAAAGCCTTCAGAACTCGAATTGCGCCCCCACCCTTGCTGGTCTCTAGGAGCATCAGCCCCCTCTTCTGTCCCGCTTAGCCTTTGGTGCTAAGCATTGTCCTTTGAGGTTGACTTTGAACTGAGCCCCTCTTTTGGAACGCGGAGCCCTGGCATACAGCAAGCCTGGTTAGGTGTAAGGCCAGACCAAGATTTGGGATAGTGTCTGCTGGCGCGGCCCCTCTCGAACCATACAGGGCTGAAGACTTCCGGCTCTTATCTAACCCAAGAAACCTTGCTGGATCGCCAGTCCTGGCTTGGAGAGGAGGCTGGGGGTTGCTGGGCTATAGGTTTTTGCTTTTCTTCTAGTCTTGAAATTCTGTGGGAATTGTGCTTGTTTTCCCAGAAGAAGATAGGTGCTTCCAGGGCTGCTGGTAAGATAGCCCCCAGTTCAGAAGGCGGGGTGAAGATGAGCGCATGAAGCGGCCGCAGATCACTCTGGCTTCCTCCCTGGAAAGCCACTGAGGGAGCTTGGCTCGGGGTAGCCACTAAGTCCTCCAATCACCTTTCCTTCTTCTCATCTTTGCTAAAGCACCCTATTCATCCTCCCCAAAGTACCCTGGCACATCCCCTAGAAAGTCTCCTGGGAACCACAGCCGCTGCCAGGGTTGACAGTAGTGCATTTGAAGCTGAAGATGGACTTTCAGATCGGTTCTTGGTACTATCCCTGTGGAACTTACCCGCTGGGGAATGACGCCGTGAGTGGTACCGTCTGATTAGGAGTGGAACCACTCAGGACGTGGAAGAGAAATAATTGAGAATTTCATTTGCTTTCAGCTTGAGGGGGAGACAACCGAACCCCCACCCCCCCCCAGTCCAACTTCAAGAGACTATGCTGCCCGATGCAGTCCCACCTCGGTACTCTACAGCCCCGTTGTGTGCTGATCCGAACTTGAATGTCCGGGATTCGGTCTGTGTGATGCTCCCTGGAGCGTGGTAAGGGGATGCTGAACTGGGACTCCCAGGTCCCGGTGGCCTACAAATCTAGGGCGTGGGAGTGGGGAGCCTTCTTTTTTTTTTTTTTTTTTTTTGTATCATAACAGAGCTGGAGACATGAGTTGGCTATGAACCATAGCAGATAATTTGTCAGGAAGTTGATGAGCGTTTGACAGTGGACCAAGTTTGAAGGAGGGAAGGGATAGAAAAGAGCAGTAGGACATGGTGGAACGCTAAACAGGACTCTGTGTGTCTTCGTGAGGGAGGGTTGGAGTGGCTTTGGGTTCTTTTTTTTTTAGGGAAAATGTGGAGAAATCAAGGACCTCTATCTCCCTGCCGCCATCGACAAGTTATCTCCCTCTTACAAAAGCCTTTTTCTGTTCTCCTCCATTACACACCCGGAGAGGCAGAGAAAGGGGGGGATGGGGAGGGAGAGGAAAAAAGAGAGGGGGAGGACCAGAGGGAAGGAAGAGTCAGGGCGAGGAGAATGAGGAGGGGGACGGAAAGCGAGAGGGGTTAACTGCTAACAGAAGGGAACTGATCAAATAATTTTTTTCCAGTATCAACTGGCACAGGTATTACTGTGTGACTAATACTTGCTCCAACGAACTTAAACTATGCCCTTAATTGAGTTTTCAATTACTGAAAGATAGTAAAGTTGCAACAAGTGCTAAGGCATTTTATTTTCCTCTCATTTCTGAATGCACTTTTGTAGTCATCCTCCTTTCTTATATTAACCAAGGAGCATTTATTAAGTCTTTCTGCTAGATATTTTATTATGCACTAGGAATCATGATAAATAGACTGCAACAGACTTCAAGTAACAATGGTATTTCTCAATTATGTGGGGATTTAAAGGTTTATAAAGTATTTTATTTGACTACAAGGACATCTTGTAATATAGGTAGTATTGTTGATTTTGCAGTCAAGGCACTGAACTCAGGAACATTAAGTGATTTTTCCCATGTTTACAACATATATCCTTAGTAGGTTCAAATCAAAATCAAACTTGCTTCAAGTCCAGTAGTATGTCTCTTATTCCAGAATGCTCCCTCACATATCCAGGGTTCCAACATTTTTTATTCCAAAATCTTTTTCAACCATTGATTTATCATAACTCCCTAAGACATCCATTGGCATCACTGGGCTTTTCTTCAGGGAACCACTCCAAATGATGCTCCCCAACTAAATTTTTTTGAGTGTGGGAAGAGGAGTTACATCTAATGCATTATTTAATTAATTTCATGGCTATATAAACTGTTTCCTCAACATTGACCTGAGTCAAGGTGTTTCCCTGGTTGTTATTACTAAATTGGCAGTAAATAAGTTATATTGGATTCAGGAGTCACAGGGACCCTGTAGCACTATTTTACTTATCTTAGAAGAACATTTTAAATGGGCCAACACAGCAAAGGACCGAGCCAGGAGATTGATGAGAGACTTAAATGCCTGTTCTGACTATAGTCTTCTTCTCTGTTTGAAAGTTTGCCTCCATGATATTTCACAAGATCAACACCTACTACAACCATCCAGAAATGATAGTGCTGCTTGCATTCCTGAGTGCCTGGATTATGCTGGGGCAGGGGGAATAAGAACAAAAAACCAGGGAATTGTTAAGGGGCAGGTTATTTCTCCAAGAGCCTCCACAGCTGTCCATCATAACATCTGAAGGAGTTGCAGGGCAGCCTTTGTTGACACAGGTGTTGCCCACTGGGAATGAGGTGAATTGGAGGCAGATGGAAGAGGAGAGAGATCAGACAAAGCAACAGCCTGTCAGTTAGAGAAGTCAGAGGACAGCAACTGCCTCTCAGTATCCTTGTATAATCCTCTCACAAGAAAGATCCATTCTGCAAGTTTGGATCTCATCTCCAGCAGCCCCTGTCGGGTGGCTCCTGTGTACTCCAACAAATGCTGAATGGGCAATAATATAATAATAATTAAAAACATTCATTTAAAACAAAAGGAAATATAATATTCAATGAGAATACACTAGAAGCTTTTCTGATAAATATGGGATTGAAGCAAGGATGCTAACGTTTCCTATTTAAAATCTTTCTGAAAATGCAACTGATAGCAATAAAATTCATGAAAAGAATTCAAGGAATAAAGACAAGTAAAGAGCATATAAAAGTTTTCCTTTTTATTGATTATATGATGACTTACTTGGTAAGACCTAGGCTATCAACAAAGATATTAATTCAGACAATCAATCAAAATCTTCATCAAAGTTACAGGCTACAAAATAAATGCTCAAAACACAACACAATTTCTGCATTTTAGTAACGAAAGATGAGAGGTAAAAATTGAAAGTACAATTGCATTCCAAATAACTAGAAAAATGCAAATATGGGAATCAACCTCCTGAAGTAAAGAAAAACTTGAAACTTGTAGTTTCAGTTTTAAGGTGAGCCTTAAAAAAATTAAAGAACGGGGGCAGCTAGGTGGCGCAGTGGATAGAGCACCTGCCCTGAATTCAGGAGGACCTGAGTTCAAATCTGGTCTCAGACACTTAACACTGCCTAGCTGTGGGACCCTGGGCAAGTCACTTAACCCCAGCCTCAGAAAGAAAGAAAAAAAGAAAAAGAAAGAAAATAAATAAAGAACAACTCAACTTGAGAAAGATGTAGAGATCATGATTAGGCCATACCAGTATAACAAGATGTCTACTACAAAAATTGATTCGAATTTGTAATGCTATATTGGATTTACCAAGGACCTCCTTTACAAAGATTGAAGAAATAATTTTAAAAAATCATCTGAAGCCAGAAATTCTAAAAATCTAGAAATTCAAAGCAAGTGAGGAAAATAAGTAAGAATTAAAGATTTGTCTGTCAGAACTCATTACATTGAGGCAGCACCAGCCCTGAAAGCAGGAGAATCTGAGTTCAAATCTGGTCTCATATTTAATACTTCAAAAATAGTAGGAATAGTAGAAGCCATGAGAACAGTATGAGTATTCAGGAGACACAATGTTTTTCTACTTTAGATCTTAAAGATGTTTTATTTTGCATACCAAACTGCAAAGGAAATTTCTTTTTGCCTTTTAATGGCTAAATTCAGGAGAAATTAACTCCCACCAATTAACATGGACAGTCCTATCTCAGGACTTCTGTGAGAGCCCCCACATATTTGGACAGGCACTGGCTATCCAGTAGTAGATGATGTCTTGATCTGCAGCCCCACAGAGAAGCTTTGTTGACTGCAGCCATAAAAACCCTTAACTTTCTGTTTTCCTGAACTAGAAAGTTTTTTTCTCTGTCACATTGCCTATCAGTCTGTTAAATATTTAGGCCATGACATATACATATACTGTATTTAACTTATACTTTAACATATTTAACATGTATTGATCAACCTGCCATCTCGGGGAATGGGTGGGGGGAAGGAGGGGAAAAGTTGGAACAAAAGGTTTTGCAATTGTCAATGCTGAAAAATTGCCCATGCATATATCTTGTAAATAAAAAGTTATAATAAAAAAGAAAAAAATATCTAGGCCATGAATTAACTCTTAGCTCCTTTTCACTTACAGTGGAGAAGAAGCAGATAATTTTATCACTCCTTAAACTTGCCTCAAAAAAAAACCAGTTGTTTACTTTCCTGGGTATGGTTGGAGTTTGTAGACTTCTCAAAAAAAAACTAGATGTCTTTGGGGCGACCCTCCCGTCTTAGAACAGTGGCTGTTATAGTCTTTCTAATTGAGGAAGCCTCTAAGATCACTTTAGGACAGCCATTGACAACATTAGCTTCCCACCAAGTTCAGAGAATTTTTGTCCTCAGCTTTAGAATTGGGGAAAGAAATGATAGTGACCATTTATATGGATTCCAAATATTCCTTTCATGGTTTGCATGTTCATGAGGCTATATGGAAAGAAAGGGGACTTTTGACAGAAAACAAAACAAAACAAAACCCATTAAGTATGCAGGGGATATTGCAAAATTAATGCAAGATGTCCATGGACCTGGAGAGGTTCTGTTATCTTTTGTAAAGTACAACAGAAGAGGGATTTACTTCAGGAAAGGGAAACAGGCTTGCAGATTCAGCTGCCTATGCTGCTGCCTGTTTGCTGCAGACTACCCCACCTTTAATACCCCAACTCCCTGACTCCTGCACTCCCTCATGTACCTCCCAGGAACAAGTTCTTGCTAAAGAAAGGGGTTATACCCTTTCTCCTTCTGGGTAGTTTCAAACACTTCCGGCCAACTTCAGAGACCAGGCAATAGAAACTTCTCTTTGACCTATTCCAAAGCTACTCACTTGTGGAAACAAATGCCAACCCCTTGTGAAACCTATTTTTACTGGTCACAAGCTAGGACAAACAGTAAACGAGTCTATCAGGCCTGCCCAGTTTGTGTCCAGGTAAATCCAAAGGGGGATTTACTCTGACTCCTGGAGGAGGAGTACATACCCAGGGGAGGACTGGCAGATAGAATTTACCCATATGCCCCCTCTCAGGAGCTCCAAACTTCTTTTGGTTGGTGTTGACAGCTTTATCCATCAGGTCAATTCCTTCCTCTGCAAGACTGAGAAGTGTTTTTGCTAACTTCTTTTGGCCTGCCCAGTTCTTTACAGAGAGACAGTGGCCCAGCCTTCACTTCTCAAATAACTCAAGCTGAGGCATTTAAGACTAATTATCCACTTTGATTGCCATCCTCTCTACCCAATGCTTAATGCCTTTTACACATTATGGTGCTTGCACCCTAGGCCTCGTGAGTACTCCTTTCACTGTGTATAACCTCAAGTTCCCCCCATTGCCCTACTCCTTTGAGGAGACAAAAGCAAGGATTGGGGGTAAATGTCCTTTGATATTTAGGAAAAACTGTCTGAGTGTGAGACATTCATGACAGCCTCATCTCTTCTCCCCCAAGACTTCCTCTGGATGGGGTTCCTAGTCTTTCCCATATAAAATCCACTTTTATTTATTTGGGTTTTTTGCTCATTGCTGACGGTGGCATTTTAAATCTGTGTGTGAGGGAGTTGTTCCTTGTAGACTCCAAACTATGAACTTCTAATTATTGTTTTAATCGGAATATCACCTGATACTTGATGCTGACACTCAGCAAACCCTGGATGCTGCAAGTCAGGTGTATCCCTTTCTCAGTCGGGACCCCACTTGACAGTTCTGTGCTCCTTCTCAGTCTGAAGTAGCTCCAGAATATTAGACTTGTATCCCTTTGTCCCAAGTGAGTTTAGGTTTCAAACTGCTTGAGAAGGGTATAATGGAGGCAGCTCTTAGGAGAATTACAACAGTAATCCTGAAGCCAGAGGAAAGGAGGACCCCATTTCTTGGTGCATAGATAATCCCATGAGGCGCAATGTCCCCTGGAAAATGAATTTACAGGCCCGAAAACCTAGATTGATAAATAAGAGGTTTATTGTAGAAATCTGGAAGTAAAGCTCAGTTAGAAAGACGCCAGGGCCAAAGGTTTGTCAAGGAACCTAAAGTCTCCTGGCTTTAGAAATACTAAGAAATAATCCTAGAAATATTGCTGACTGCCAGATAACAATCTTTAGGTCAGTGATAACAGGGTTTCTGAGACAAATGGTAAAGTGCATAACCTGACTACTCCTCAACCCCCCATCTGAACCTTAACATTCAATAGTGAGGTATATACCAGACCACTCCTCAGTTCTACCTCTAAGTCATAAAATTTGTATATCAGTGACCCAAAGGACTGGATCTCTTTTCCTATAAATTTATCTTGTTGCTCCTGGTTTTTTGCTAAATCCTTTTGGAATTTAGCCTCCTTCAATTGTAGTTACAATTATAATAAACTTTGCCCCTTGACTTGGAGATGGGTTCTAGCCTGCAAATTCCTCTGAGACACCGGTCTTCAACTCCAACCTTTTGGGGGTCTCCTTTTGAACCTCAACAGGGACACACTAGAGAAAGAAATTGCAAGCACCTTCAGTATCTTGACCAGAAAAACTCCATGGAAAATAGGTATGTCATACATGACTGAATTATCAGTAACTCTCTCAAACCTATCCCCAGAAAATGATAGACTCCATTAAGTGACAAGCCCATTGTGACTCCTGTAGATGCTATCAGTACATTTAGGCAAATTTTGAAAACCAAAGGTCTCCAAAATTCTGTTCAGATATCTCTTCTATCAACCTGAAGTTTTTCCATAAATCTTAAAAACACAGGTATAATCCCAAAATCCATCCTACAACTCAAGCAGGATTATCCCTGATTAATACCATTCCTGAGGCTACTTTTTCAATTCCCTCATTTAGTTGACCAAGTGCCCATAAGGCAGATACAATCAGTCTCACCATTTGGAGATAGATTTGTTGGACTAAATTTCTAACTCTTTCACTCAGGAGCCCAAGTTAACAATTGGTCTACTTACTTAGTTTATTTTTAGAATTATATTTTTCCTAAATCAAGAAATTTTATGTTCCTTTTTTTCTTCTATTTTATTTTTCTTATCTCTAATCTGTCCCTGTAGAGATGTAGAATGGGAGGGGGATTTGATTCACTCTCTTTCCTCAGTGGGGGATTGTTAGCAAGATAAAATCTGTGACAAAACTTTACCATCTCTACATGTTATGAAAATTTAAGATAAAATTATTGTGATATTACTGTGACATTAACTAGTATAATTTTTGGGTTCCTGAACTAGACATGAGTAGCAAGTTCTGGGGCATGAGGAAAACAGAGATTGTGATGACACAAAATAGGACACAAAGGCCATGTACTGGAAAAATGTATTAGTCATTCTATATAGTTGTCAATAAATTAGTCATTTGAACAAAGATAAAAGACATTTTTTCACATTTCTATAGTACTTTATTTTAAATCTCTGTGTTCAAAAAGGTGTTTTCTCATAACAACCTGTGAAGTTGCCAGGACAGTGATAGTCATTTTTAAAATTTAGATTCAATAACAATTTTTGTTAAATGAAAAAATAATTAATATGTTGAAAATAAAAATAGTAATGTTGGTCTTAAATTCTCAACATATGGTCACTGTGCCTTTTGAATTTTCAAATCCTATCGATCTGATTAAAAAAAAAAAAATTCTGAACCTAGCCAAGAGGAAATAAAAAGAGCATTTCCATGTGTAAAGAAGAACAAAAAAGAAACTTTTTACTCAAAACTATAAATCTGTATTCACAGGTCAGCTTATCTTTCTTTTTAAAGTCTGCATTAATGAAATATTGTTTTCTAAACTGTCTATTCCTCCTGACTTTCATTCTGTTCTTTTATTCATTTTTTAAAAAAATCTATTCATGACCCTAGTTTCCTATTTCTATTACTTTCTATGCCACTGCTATGATCACCCCAGGTTTTTTAAAATTAAATTATTTATTCATTATTTTCCCCCAGTTGTATTTAAAGCACTTTTTTTTTTTACATTTATTCTTAAGACTTTTCAGTTCCAGATTCTTTACTTTATCCCTACTCCCAGAGCTTATTAAGAAATCACATGTGAAATTATGCAAAACATTTTTATAAAAGTCAAGGTGTGCAAGAAATCATAGACTTTCTATCCAAAAAATCAAATATCTCAAGAAAATATTAAAAAAAAAACACACACACACACAAAGAGAAGGTTTATTGTATATTCAGACACAATCAATTCCATCTCTGGTATGGATAGTATTTTTCATCATAAATCCTTCAGAGTAATTGTGGGTCATTGTATTTCAGAGAATTTACAACTGATTATCCCAGAATATTGGTATTACTTTGTATATATAATACATTTCACTTTGCTTAAGTTCATACAGAGCTTTCCAGGATTTTTCCTCAGAGCATCGTGTTCATTATATCTCATAGAACAATAATATTCCATCATAATCATGTACCACAATTTGTTCACCCATTCCCCAGTTGATATGCATCTACTCAATTTACAATTTTTGATTCTGGGAAGAAAGCTGCTATGAATATTTTTGAACATGTGGGTCCTTTTCCTTTAAAAAAAAAAAATCTCTTTGGGGATTCTTACCTAGTAGTAGTATTGTTAAGTCAAAGGATATGCATGGATTTTTAGCCCTTTGGGCATAAATGATATCTTTTAGTTATTTATTGATTGGGGCATAAATCATTTTTTTTAATATAAATTTGCCTCAGTTCCTTATATGTTTTAAAAATGGGGCCTTATCAGAAAAACTTGCTTCAAAATTATTTTGACAGGGGGCAGCTAGGTGGTCCAGTGGATAGTACATCAGCCCTAAAGTCAGGAAAACCTAAGTTCAAATTTGACCTCAGACAATTAACACTTCCTAACTATGTGACCCTGGGCAAGTCATTTAACCTCAATTGCTTCAGGGGAAAAATAGTTTGACTAGTAATTAATTACTATTGCTAACTGTAGTTCCTCCTATTTATTCTATTTTCTTTCTCCTTTTATCCTCTCCAGATAACCCCTTTTTTATATCAAAAGTTTACTTCAACTCAAATCTATCATTTACTATGCACAAGGTAGTGCAGAGAGCAGAGATTAAAATTTGTGTCTTCATGGAAGGATAAAAACAGAAAACCAGGGCCGGGGATTTAGCCCAGATTCCACAGATCTACTCAGTTTGGGCAGTGGAAATTGAATTCAAAACGTCATATTCAGGTTTCCATTTGCAATACAAAGCTGACTAAAGTTGTTGTTTTATTCTCAGTTGGCTAAGTGAAAATGCTGGTCTGAAGTGATTACTAATAATAGCTAAAATAGCTAACATTTATGAAGTACTTTAAGGTTTAGAAATTTTTACCTATTTATGAAGCATACCCCATTTGATATTCAAAACAACCCTGTTAGGTAGGTGTTTCTTCTCCCATTTTACAGGTGATGAGACCATGGCAGACAGAAGCTAAATGACCTACCTACAATCAAACAGCTAGTAAATGTGAGGACAGACTTGAACTTTAAAAACACTGTGCATAGGGCCACCTAGTGGCCACTACTACTTCTATCTGGCTATCCTTCAATCAAATAAAAGCATATCCCAGATGGTGCAAATTGGAGTGAATATTCAGTAACTGCATTTATTAAGCAGGCTTCTACATTGAGGTGAGTTCTCAAATAATGATTGCAAATCAGGATGTGTAATTTCAGAAGAACTTTCCAGTGGTAAAGGGAATGTTTTTCAGAAACTGGTCTTAGTAAAGCATCAGCCATTCTCAGATCCTGTAATATTTATCCAGTGAGGTTTTTGGTGAAAAGGCAGAGAGAGAAGAATCAAGAATCTGAAGAATGAAGAGAACCCTGTACATGTGAGGATCAACTATGATGGACTTGGCTTCTCACAGCAATGCTGTGATTCAAGGCAATTACAATAGATTTGGGATGGAAAATGCCATCTGCTTCAAGAAACAGAGCTAAAGAGACTGAATGTAGATTGAAACAAAGTATTTTCACCTTTTTATTTATTAGCTTATTTTTTTCTCATGTTTTTTCCCTTTTGATTTGATATTTCTTGTACAATATAATAAAAAGGAAATATATTTAAAAGGATTATATGTATTTAACTTGTATTAGATTTCTTGTTGCTTAGAAAGAGGGGGGAGGTAAGGGAGGGAGGGAAAAAGATTTGGAACACAAAATCTTGCAAAAATGAATGCTGGAAACTATTTGTATTTGGAAAAATAAAATATTGAGAAAAAAAGTTGTTCTACATTTATAAATTATGACTGACCAAATACAAAAGCAATATGACATGAACTTTTGACAAGATGTTAAGTTTATTAACTACATAGATTCAATAACATCCAGAACCACTTCAATCTGTGTGCACAGATATTTGCTCACAATACCATTTTAGTAGGGGTTAAAAGGCCAGCTAGATGACTGATCACTCCGAATGCAATTCCTAAAATTAATGATTGCTCTTGTGTAGCTGTATTCTTCAACAATTTCATCCCAGGACTAAGTGTGTATAAAAAATGTTCTTCCTCTGATATCCTCAGTGTGAATACTCCCAAACATATAGACAAAGTAGGTATTGCCTGAGAAGCCAGGAATAATTCTGATTGCCCTCTTTTTCTCTTCAGACAAACTGTAGAAATTCCGTTTCTCTGACAGTTTTTGTCCTATAAAAAGGACATGATATCAGTTGAAAAGAAAGGCTTTCAATATCCCTACTGAGAGGGAAGCCTTACTTGCATCTTATATAATTCTCTTGCTTTATCCAGAGCAAGAATTTTCAGTAAATACTTATGCTGTGCTTGAAAAGGGAAAAGGTTCTGAGAACCAGAGCTCTCTACTTAAGGCATTTCATTTTCCTCTAATCCACTGCCATACCTATTTCTAGAACAGTCATGTAAGGAATAAAGAAAGTTTTCAAAGAAGAAGTGAAGCCTTTCTATTTGTAAGTAAGGCAAAATGGCCAAGGGAGCAGTGTGAACTCTCCCTGCTTATATTAAAGACCAAGATAACTCCAGCTGCAAGAATTACTATTCACAGATAAATGACTTCTTGTCTTTAAAGGCAACAATTACTTCCTGGGCTTGGAATGTCCAGATATCCCTATCTCTCAAGAAAGGCAGAGAATTAAATTTTGCTTTCCCATTAAATAAGTGCTCCTCTAAGTAAAACTCATTAATTAAAGGTACAGTATAAGACTATATTGTAACACATGTAAAATGTATGGGATTGCCTGTGATCGGGGGGAGGGAATAGAGGGAGGGGGGGATAATTTGGAAAAATGAATACAAGGGATAATATTATAAAAATATCTATATAATAATAAATTATTAATTTATTTTTTAAAAAAAGGTACAGTATAATTAGCCAATGATGCACTTTTCTAGCATTCTAAATATCTTAAAGTAAATTGGATCATGAAGAGTATCAGCTTTTGCCTCCCCAAATTTCTTCATTCCTTCAGTTCATCATAGAGCAAAGAGAGCAACTGGGAGGAACTGTCTCCATGTTTCTATTAATAGGAACAATAAGTTCTTAGGGTACAAATGAGTGTTCCCCAAATATTTGAAGGCTTTTGCATAATGTAGATCTCTCTGAGGAATTCCCTCATTTAATAGAGCTCTCAGGGTCTGAGTATCAAAGTCTTATATCTTCATACCATGTCCCAAGTAACCTCCAAAGGAGAGGAGTCATTACATAGTCATTCATCTTTAGAGTTCATGGATTTTTATTTCATTTACAAAACACATTCTAATAGATCTGGAAAGGATCTTATAAAAGTCATTTAATACATCGCATCTTACAGTTGCCAGATCCAGGCAGAAATAAAGGGCTAGAAAAGGAGCTTTCTGAGGCTTCAATGAATGTTCCAGGAATAATAAAATAGTTTGTAATATTGATCCAGGGATTTCTTTCCCCTTGGATTGCTATAACCTTGAATGCCTTGTCCATCTTGTTCATCTTACATATTTCAGCAAAGGAGCACAGTGACACTTTACTGAAATTGTTCTCTGGATTCTTAGCAAAACATTTTCCTAAGTGCCCTAGTAATTCTCACCTAGTAATCCTAACAATTACTTGTTATTTTCTATCCTTCACGAATGAGCAAAAGTGAGCACAAGAATTTATTTAATGCCTAGCACCAGGCTCAAATGTCCTAATACCTCTAACATCCCCCAAAAGTCTGCTCTCCTTTCTCAAAGCAAGATTTCAGTTCAATGAAGCTTCAAGACCATCCCAGTAGAGTTCCATCTAATCAAATAGTGCCAGGAAGCACCCAAAAGAAAGAGCTCTCAACTAATCTTATGGAGTTTGTTTCTCCCTTCACTTGTTTTTCTTCTTATTATTTACTTCCACAACCCTCCTGCCCACCCCCCTATACTACTCTATCAGTTTCTCCCTTCTACCTTTTGGCATATTCTAGACAAATGAACTTATCTATGCTGGGAATAATTCCCAAGTTAAAGACACAAAGGTATCAGAAATTTGATAACAGGGATATTTCAGACTGCATTTCTAATAGGAAGGTTGTATTCCTTCCAGGATTCTTAGGAGGAAAGCTGAAAGATTCTTTTCCAAAGGGCTAACACTTACTTTGAATTATTTTTAATAATTTGGTCACCACAGTGATATATGAAGCATCCATAGTCGGTACAAAAGGTTGCAAATTCAGTTTAATATAAGTCTTACAAAAAAGAGAAATCACTGAAATTGAACAACCTGTGCAATAAACTCTCCTAAAGGCCCTATTACTTGTTTCTCTTTTGAGGGACAATCCCTTATCCCCAAGCCCTTTTCACCCTGCCCCAAACTAAGCTCTGCATACTATCTGTAATCGCTCTAAAAAGAAACATACCTTTCCAATGTCTCTGCAACATCCCAGAAAGAAAATAGGTCAGTATTGTTTGTGAATCATTTCTCCTAAAACCTTTCCATGATACCAATCTCTAAAGCTTCATAGCCTCCCAGTCCTGAACAGGGACTTTCACTGCTCTTTTATTATTTTCTTGATTTCACTGAAGGCCATTTTGGAAAAGCTACATTCTGGATACAAATTTTCTTCTCATGCCAGGAGATTCTTGAGCAGTTCCTGTGTTGTACCAGAAGAAATGTAGTCAAGAAAAGGTCATTTTGTGATAAGACTCATTCTCTATCACACAGAAAAAATGGAAAGTACTGATAATTGTTTTTAAAAGCCTCCTGGGAATGAATGGAGATCTTCTGGAGCCATCTCTACAGCTGCATGGAAACCATGAATGTCACCCTGTCTCTTATTCCAGCCGCTGCTATTACACGTATGATAGATCCAAATTAGAGGAGCATTCCTAGGCTTTAGATCCTTGGATCACTTGGACTTAGCATCAGTACACAGAGCCCTCCAGGCTGCTCTCAAACCAAAATATCTCTAGTTAGATACCATAACTCTCAGGAATGAACCCACTTTTTTCCCCCACAGGAAATATAAGAATACAGCAGGAGATAAGGGGAGATCCCCAAAGAAATCTTTTGTGACACAGGAAAGTCAGGGAAAGAAGATGTCCTAGATTCCTTGTCCCCCAAACAACTTTCCCTGATGAGTTTGCCATAGTCTCACCTGTAGCATTTCTACATCTAGTTTCTCCATCTTTTCCTTCAGCTCAGTAATTATGGCTGTTAGAAATCTACTTTGGCTAGATATCATGGCCTCCCACTTCTTCTTTTCCTCCATGATTTGTTGTTCCTGTGTAGCCTCTATTTCCTTTAGTCTTTGAATGAGTTCACAGAACTTCTTGTTTTCCATTTCCAGAATGACATTTCCCCCCTTCGCTGTCTTCTTCCTTGTTAGATATTACCATAGTTGCTTAAGTTGCTTCTGCAACAATACTCTGTTTGTATAGGCCTGAAAGAAAGACATTAGGTGATATACCAAGGGCAGCCCTCAAATATCCCCTTTTGTGCCTGCTCAATGTGGTGTGATACAAAGAGCATTGGGATAAGTAGGAATCATAACCCCAGGATTCCTCTCTTACCAGTTGTATGAACTGGGAGAAGTTACTTAGTCTCTGATTTCAGTTTTATCCTTTAAGATCAGAGTTTTACTATATATGGTTGACATCTAAGGGCTTTTCCAGTTTGAATTAGAGTTCTTAAGACCATCAAACAACTTATTCCAAACTTTCTCTTTACTCCTTCTTGTCCCCAAAATTGTCATTTAACTAATCCATTCATCTAATGTAATGTTTTCCAGCTACTACATCATAATACTTACCATTTTGCAACCTCTTTTAGTTTATTGGAGAGACTTGATTCCTTCATTATTTTATACTGGGTTTCTTAACTCATGTCACCTCTAATATTCCCAAATCCAGGATTTTTTTCATTTCTCCCATTTTATTACTTTTCTGCTTCACAAGCATTCATAAACTTCATGAAAGCATGTGAATTCAAACCTGATTGTGAATCTTTTACTATTGGCCTTGGGGGGGGGTAATTTAATTTTTGTAGAAACCCTTTTCCTAGCAAGAACTTTATAAAATAATCTGTATAACAAATATCTCCATTAAGGGCCTAGTTTCTTAAATAACTGGAAAACTGACTCAGGTTTATAAAACTATAAGCTATTTCCAACTGATGAATGATCAAAGGATATGAACAAGCAGTTCTCAGATGAAGAAATCAAAGCTATCTATAGAGAAATGAAAAACTGCAAGCAATCATTCTTGATTAGAGAAATGCAATAACTTTGATTGCTTCCTCACTCCTGTCAGATTGGTTAATATAACAGAAAAGAAAAATGGCAAATGAAGGAGAAGATGTGAGAAAATTGGGATACTATTGTCAGGAGAGTTGTAAACTGATCCAATCTTTAAAGAAATCAACTTGGACCTGTACCTAAAGTACTACAAAACAATGCAAATCTTTTGATGCAGCAATACCACTAATAGGCTTGTATCCAAAAGAAATCCTATATGAAGGTGTTTTGCCACAGTTCCCTTTTATTGTCCTGACTCAGTTTCCCTAATTGTCCTGACTCAGTTTTCCTAATTGTTATGCCTCAATCCCCTTAGTTGCAAACTCCCCTCTTGTTTATGAAGACTGATATAACTCAGGACTATTTGCTCTAAGGGTTTAAAATGTCAGTGTGCAAACTCAAAAAAAGGGAATCCAGACACTTTCTTAACTCCCACTTTGTTAGAATTTATGGTCCTACCTCCCAACCTGTCATAACCAAATTGATGGTTTCTGCCTGGAGATTCCGGCTTACCAGAGTTTGGACTCCACCCCTTGCCTTTGTTTAGCTACTGTGTATAAGTATGCCATTGAGAACTGGAATTGGATGCTCAATGCTAGCGGGATGCTGGATTCTTGGAGACCATAGTCTCATTCAGCCCTGGGACCAAACTGTGGATCCATTTTGTCCCAGTAAATCTCTCCCTTTCAAATAAATTATTAAACACTCTCTAATCTCTATTTTGCCTCAGTTTGTCTGCATTACATTTGGAGGTCCCAGTAAGATTTTAGAAACTGAGAATGGGAATAGAGATTAGAGACATTTGGGTCTCCACCTTGGGTCTTGGGTAGATGGAGATCTGAGTTCTTAGCCTGGAGAGGCTGGCCCTCTGCATTTATTACCAGAGTCTCCAGGGAAGAGAGAAGTTTTCAGTTGTAGCCATGCCCAACTGTGGACCCCTTCCTTTTGTTCACCAGAGAGTAACTCTGAATGTCTGTTTTAGGACATCTGATCTGTTTATCTGTTCTGTCTGTCTGTACTAGCATCTGGATTCTCAGAAAAATAAAATGCTGACGGGCATTAAATTCTGAGAAGGGTATCATTCCAGGATGCTGGTGGATATCCTCTGTCTTGAGTGTCTTCTAAGACACATCTGGTTCTGTGTGCCAGTGGCACAGAAAAGCAGATGGGAGTTTGTGGCAGCTATTTTTTGTTGTAGCTAGAAACTGGAAGTTGAATGGATGCCCATCAATTGGAGAATGGTTGGGTAAATTATGGTATATGAAGGTTATGGAATATTATTGCTCTGTAAGAAATGACCAGCAGGAGGAATACAGAGAGGCTTGGAGAGACTTACATCAACTGATACTGAGTGAAATGAACAGAACCAGAAGATGTATTCTGATGGAAGTGGATATCTTCAACATAAAGAAGATCCAACTCACTTCCAGTTGATCAATGATGGACAGAAATAACTACACCCAGAGAAGGAACACTGGGAAGTGAATGTAAATTGTTAGCACTACTGTCTATCTACCCAGGTTACTTATACCTTCGGAATCTAATACTTAACGTGCAACAAGAAAATGGTATTTACCCACATATATTGTATCTAGGTTATATTGTAACACATGTAAAATGTATGGGATTACCTGTCATCGGGGGGAAGGAGGAGGGGGATGATTTGGAAAAATGAATACAAGGGATAATATAAAAAAAAAAAAAGAAAAGAAAAGCAGATGGGACAGAGAAAACCTATATGCACAAGAAATATTCATATTACCTGTTTTTGTAGTGGTAAAGAATTGGAGGGGGGCGTAGCCAAGATGGCGGAGAAGATACACACCACTATGTAAGCTCCTTTCTTCCCTCACAACTAGATTTAATCAGCCTCAGAAATAGCATTGGACTGATACAATCCACAAGGACTGGAAGCACGACTTACCAGCTGAAGAGAATCTGGAGTTTCAGCAGGAAAGGTCAGCTCCCAGGGGAGGAAGAAGAGAGGCCAGCGCAGACGGTGGGGTAGTGGCACACTGCGCCGGTCGTGCTGGGGAGGGCTCTGGGATCAGAGAAGCCACTGAGATAAAAGAATCTGGCAGAGGCTGTTAGCTCTTCTCTGCTTATAAAACAGCAGTTCAGAAGAGAAATCTAAGCAACTTTAAAATTTAAAACCAGATTGGATCTTCCCGGATCCCAGGGGTGACTCAGCAGATCTGGGCACTGGTGGGTGTGGCCGACATAGGCAATCCAGGCTTTTGCCTAGGGGTAGTTAAGAGATTGAAGAGTGGGTGGGGCGGTAACTCATAGTGCCTGGCTCGGCTGGCTGGAGGCTGTGGAATGGAAGTCCCAGAGAAGCGGAACCTTTGACCTAGGGACCGGGGTTTCTGGCAGACACTTCCAGTTTGAGCGCAGGGGCTTTTCACGTCACCTGCTGCAGACATCCACGTCCCACCGGGACGCATAGGCTAGACTTTGAGTCGCCTTTACTGTTCAGTCTCGAACCTCAGGGAAGCGGCTAAAACGCAGCGCCCTCAGGGCACAGCAGTGCTGATCACCTCTGAGGCATTTCCAGGGAGGGGGTGGGGAACTCTCTCCTAGAGCTCTCTCTTAGCTCAGGCGCGGGGCCCGCTGCATCCATCCGGTCTGGGAGGAATCTGGTAAAGAAATAAATAAATAACTTCCTACCCCAGGGACAGACCCCAAAAGATTTTTTAAGTATGAGCAAGAAGCCCAAAAAAACCATAGATTGCTTCTACAAAGAGAAAGAGCGGGTATCCAACCCTGAGGAAGTTAACAGCAGAGAGTCAGCAGATAACAACCTAAAGGGGAACGATTCCTGCCCCCCATCACATAACTCTCTCATTGAAGAGACTATTAAAAAGTTAAGAGAGTTTGAAGAAAAATGGGGAAAGGAAAGAGAAGCTATGATAGAGAATAACAACGTTCTGAAATTGGAGTTGGAAAAAATAAAGAAGTCACAGGAGATGCAGGGAAACAAAATTAGTGAATTAGAAAAGGTAAAAAAATTACATGAAAGTAGGATTTCTGAATTGGAGAAGATAAAAAAGTCTCAAGAAAATAGGATTTCTGAATTGGAGAAGATAAAAAAGTCCCAAGAAAATAGGATTTCTGAATTGGAAAAAGAAAATAATTCTCAAAAAAAAAATTAGGGAAATGGAAAAAAATTCAATAGAGCAAAATAACTCATTTAAAAATGAAATTGGGCATTTACAAAAAGAACTAAAAACTGTGAATGAAGAAAATAACTCCTTAAAAGTCAGGATGGAACAAATAGAAATGAATGATTCATTGAGAACCCAAGAATCAGTCAAACAAAACAAAAAAAATGAGAAGCTGGAGAACAACATCAAATACTTACTGGGAAAATCTATAGACCTGGAA
This sequence comes from Sminthopsis crassicaudata, assembly GCF_048593235.1. Classification (NCBI taxonomy): domain Eukaryota; kingdom Metazoa; phylum Chordata; class Mammalia; order Dasyuromorphia; family Dasyuridae; genus Sminthopsis; species Sminthopsis crassicaudata. The sequence continues at coordinate 564,001,372 of NC_133619.1, forward strand.
AATAGATCTAGGAGAGATGATCTGCGGATCATTGGACTTCCCGAAAACTATGACCAAAAAAAGAGCCTAGATTCTATTTTACAGGAAATTATCAAAGAGAACTGTCCAAAGATAATAGAAACAGAGGGGAAAGTAGATGTTGAAAGAATTCATCGAACGCCTTCTGAAATAGACCCTAAAAAAAGAACACCACGGAATATTGTGGCTAAGCTGCAGAATTACCACACAAAGGAGAAAATCCTGCAAGCAGCTAGAAAAAAACAATTTAAATACCAAGGTGCCACAATAAGGGTCTCACAAGATCTGGCTGCCTCCACATTAAAAGATAGAAGGGCCTGGAACCTGATATTCCAAAAGGCAAAAGATCAAGGATTGCAACCAAGAATAAACTACCCAACTAAGTTTAGCATCTTTTTCCATGGAAGAAGATGGTCATTCAGTGAAATAGAGGAATTCCACATGTTTATAAGAAAAAAACCAGACTTAAACAAAAAATTTGATCTACATCCACAAGACTGAAGAGAAACAGAAAAAGGTACACAGAACCCTTGAGAACTATATCTCTGTTGTGGGTATATAGAAAGTACACATGGATAATTTGATTTTACTGATATAAAAGAAAAAAAAAAGGAGGGGGGGTAGTAAAGGGAAGGGGGTAGTATCAGAAAAAGGGGAGGGAGTGATAAAAAGAGGGAAACTACATCCCAGGAAGAGGCATAGAAAATACACCATATCTGAGGGAATTTAGAGAGGGGGAGAATCATTGTGTAAATCTTACTCTCATCAGAAGAGGCTCAAAGAGTAAATAATTGTCATATTTTCTTTTTCAAAGAATTTTCTCTCACCTCATTAAAAGGGGGGAGAGGAAAATGGAAAAGGAAAAGGAGAATAAGGGAAGGGACGTGGAGGGATACTAAAAAAAAAAAAAAGGGAGAGCTGCGCGTCACAAGGGGGGGTCTATAAATTGAATATTGGGGAAGGGGTTCAGGGGGGTCAAGGGAAAAAGCATAATCTGGGGATAATATGATGGCAAGAAATACAGAATTAGTAATTTTAACTGTAAATGTGAATGGGATGAATGCTCCCATCAAATGGAGACGGATAGCAGACTAGATCAAAAATCAGAACCCTACAATATGTTGTTTACATGAAACACACTTAAAGCAGGGAGATACATATAGAGTAAAGGTAAAAGGTTGGAGCAGAATCTATTATGCTTCAGGTAAACCCGAAAAAGCAGGGGTAGCTATCCTTATTTCAGATCAAGCAAAAGCAGAAGTTGATCTAATTAAAAGAGATAAGGAAGGAAACTATATCCTACTGAAAGGTAGCATAAATAATGAAGCCATATCGATACTAAATATATATGCACCAAGTGGTATAGCATCTAACTTTCTAAAGGAAAAGTTAAGAGAGTTGCAAGAAGAAATAGACAGTAAAACTATAATAGTGGGAGATCTCAACCTTGAACTCTCAGATTTAGACAAATCAAACCACAAAACAAACAAGAAAGAAATTAAAAAAGTAAATAGAACATTAGAAAAACTAGGTATGATAGACCTTTGGAGAAAACTGAATGGCAATAGAAAGGAATATACTTTCTTCTCAGCAGTTCATGGATCCTATACAAAAATTGACCATATATTAGGACATAAAGATCTCAAAATTAAATGTAGGAAGGCAGAAATAATAAATGCCTTCTTCTCAGACCACAATGCAATAAAAGCTACATTCAGTAAAAAGTTAGGGATAAATAGACCAAAAAGTAATTGGAAACTGAATAATCTCATCTTAAAGAATGACTGGGTGAAAGAGCAAATTATAGAAACAATTAATAATTTCACCCAAGATAATGACAATGATGAGACATCATACCAAAATCTGTGGGATGCAGCTAAAGGAGTAACAAGGGGAAATTTCATATCTTTAGAGGGTTATTTGAAGAAAATAGAGAAAGAGAAGATTAAGGAATTGCTTTTTTTTTTTTTTTTGCTCAGCATGATGAATATGGAAACATGTTTAGAGAAATTGCACCTGTATTGCAATTTACCCTATATTGAATTGCTTGCTGTTTTGGGGAGAGGAAAAGGGAAAGGAGAAGGAGAAAAATCTGGAACACAAAATCTTGCAAAAATTAATGTTGGAAATTATATGTATATGGAAAAAGAAAATACCATTAAATGATTATTATTAATAATAATAATAATAATAATAAAGTGGATATACACTTAAGTGCTGAAAAAAATTGAATTCCTTAGTGGCATGTGATAAGTGAGATACTACTTATGAACCTCCATTTCTTCACTTTCCAAACAAGTCAATTAAGTCTGGGAGGCTTTTAATGAAAATCATCTGTGATTGGGGATATTCAATATATTATTGAGGGAGGTAGCTGGATACTTACATTCCATACCACAGCCCAGACCAGAGGTTGCTCCTTCTCTTTTAATACAATTTTCTGAACTATTTTGACCTTTCTGTGAAAGATTTCCATCTTTTTCTACATCTTCTTTTGTAAAGAAAGAGGAATAAACAGGAAATTTCTTTCCTCAGCCTGAGTTCTGTGACCTACTTGAAACTAAGAAACTCAATAACCCTGATAAGCTGGTACTATTTCATTGATTTGTTAGGAAAAGTCACCAAAGGAAAGACTGTTAGGTTCTTACTAAGTGCTAAGTCAGTACTTGACAATTCTCTAGTTCCAGCCAGGACTGGGAGTTTTACTTGTGAATTTCTGGGGAAGAGCTTGCATGCTTAGGAGGAGCAAGTTCATTGGTTGAAGTAATTTTTCCCAGAAGCCCTTACATTATCCTACACCCATTCTCTGGGAGGATAAAAGAGGGAAGTCCCACTCTGGACCAGAGTTAACAGCAACTGTCTAGAGACAACAGTTCTCTAGAGGAAGAAGAATCTGTCTGAGAGATTTGAGTTGACACAGCAGATCTCCTCCCAGAGAGCAAACAGCAGCTTCTGGAGACAACAGCACATTACAAAAGACCATGAACCCATTCTGACATAACAGTATTCAGATCTAAGTGATAAGCTAATGCAGAAACAGCAAAATTGTGCATGGACAATCAGTGCCATTCCTGAAGGAATGGCATTGAGCTGTGTTGGACTTACCCTGTAACAAAGAGCAGCCACTGCAATGGGCCAGTGTAAGTGGTTCTCATGACTTCCTGACTTAGAACAGGTCACACAGAGTAGGGTCTTATTCCTATCACAGAACAGCTTCTGGTCTTCCCTGTGTATCTCACATATGCCTTCCCCTTCAGGGTACATAGCAATGTCAAATTGATGACCTCTTAACTGAGAAAATTCCCAGCATGTAGTACAAGAAGAAGATGGAGAGGTATTTTTCCTTAAGCAAGACATGCTTATGTTTTCTCCACACATTTCCCCACCATTATACTCTGTGTGGAGTACTGGGATGCAGCAATTGTAAAATATAAGATAGTTTGTTCCCTCCAAAAAAAAAACAAAAAACAAAAAACCTTTTCTAATTTGTCATCCTGGTATTTTCCATTTCCCTTAGGCACACAATTAATCTCAGTGTTCACTCATTAACCAATTCATTCTACTTATTCTGAGATTAATGAAATATTTTCCCTCCTTTTCTAGGACCTCAAATTGGTCCCAGTCAAGCTCCATATTCCACACTGCCCATCTTCTGCTCATATCCCCTACTTGACACTGTGTGAGTGGGAACTTTGGGCCGCCTTCCCTGTAATAATACTACCAACCCTAAGACTTGATTAAATGGTGTAACAGTGTACCCAGTGGGAAAGTGAAGGGAAATTTCAAATGGTGTAAGGTGAGAAAAAGCAGAGAAGCATCATTTCTCAGAAAATAGTCTAAAACTTGTAAAGAAATATAAGATGAAGGAAGTTCTTTGTGGGTGAATCAACTACTGGGTTCTGTGGGAATTGTGAGAAAATGTCAGAGCACTGGTTGAACCTGCCACCATGTAGCCTAGAAAACATATGTGTTGCTTAGAAACAAGATTTTTTAAATATTTAAATCAGAACTTAGATTACCCTGACCAGGTGCCCAGCCAGATATGAAGATTTGCAAGAAATGTTAGGAGTTTCCCTTAGGTACACATCTCAAGGATTCATGTGGCTTATTTGAAAATGCCTCCTAGCTGGCCAGGCAGCTTCTCTTTTTTTCTTCCTTGTTTGAATCCTATATTATGTATAATTTACAGAAAAAATGTAACAGCCATCCAACTTTTTAAAGTCTCCCTTCTGCTGGAAGGCTTAAACTTCTTTTTAAATTATTTTAGCTCTAGATTTTGTTCTCAATCAACAGAGGCAGGAGGAGAAAGGATGGGTTTGGAATTGCTAACTTTTGAGTGATAGACAATTAAGTAGAAGTGGTAGAATGATTACCATCCCCAGCTGAGGACATAATTGAAAGTAAATAACAACAATCAGTAGTGGATTCATTCAGCATGCTCTCCTAACTTAAATTCTTTTGATTCTTTTAAAAGAATTGATGGATAAAATCTGAAATAACCAAAGAAACAAAGGTTGCCATATACATTTATTATGTAATACATGACAACTGCAGAGCAAATCTGGACCAGTCCTCCTCACCTTGGCACTTGACCCCTTACAGGGGAAACATTTTCTAAATTAAAAAAAACCAAGTAGGAAGATATAAAACAGGATATGGAGGGGAAGAGCGAAAAGGGGAAATTCCTGAATTAGGTAGAGGTGGCCCAACTTCTAAATCACTTGGCAATGCAATGAAGTTTTCTCCCAATTCTCACCATTGAACAGTGTTCTCAGTAGTTAGAAATTGAAGTGGATCCCTAATTAAATAGAAAGGGAACTGAGCTACCTCCAGAACTGAGTCACAACATAAATTCAGTGTGGTGTATTGAATTCCAATAATTCTTTTGAAAAGTAAAAAAAAGTAAGACTTATTGACACTGAAATAGAGATAATTTCCAGTTAGGTACTATTTGCCCTAGTTGATATCTATAGGGAGGATCTTCCAATTTTATCATTCTGTATTTGTCACCTGCTGAAAGTCCAAAGCCAAGAACATACTAAGGCAGGCTAGCTGCTTTCCCAGAGGTGTGAACACCATCAGACTCACTGCTAATGCTATCCCAGGTGAAGTTCAGCAAGTTCCAGAACAAAACTTATGGCAGAAGAGGTGGTCCTGTGAAATCTAATAATGAATTGAATTTATATCTTATGTGGTTCAGGTGAATTTCCACCTTGTGTTGGAAGGGGTAAAATTTAAATAAATGACATATTTTGAATGAATCATTTAAAAAAAGGTTTCTAGTTTAGGAAACTTATTTCCTTTTCTGAATTTCAGAATTGGGTCCATTTGCAAGAAACTAGCAGGTAAATATTTCAGTGACAATGGAATGCTACAGCATGACTTAATCTAACAGTGCTGATAAACTTCCTAGGACACTAGCCTTTTTGGGTTTTGTATTAGGGGTTTATGATGTTTAACTAAGTTGATTAAGGAGATATCCCAACTGTAGGTGTCTTCAGGGATGTGGATATTCAATGTGAATTTCAAATCCACTTGGTGAGAATGTGCTTCTAGTTTATTTAGTAATCTGCTAAATTTGAACACTGGTATTTTTATTTTATTTATTTTATTCTGAATGTAAGGAGGGGGAGTTTTTTAAATAACATAACAAAATACAGGTATCTTGAAATTTTCTTTTTTGGGGGGAGCTAGGTAGCACAGTGCATAGAGCACTGGCCTTGAAGTTAGAAAGACCTGAGGTCAAATTTGACCTCAGACACTTAACACTTCCTAGCTGTGTAACCTCGGCCAAATGACAACCCCAATTGCCTCAGGGAAAAAAAAAAAAAAAAGAAATTTTCTTTTAAAAATTATTTTCTTCTCTTTTTGCCCTCCTCCTAGAAATGGCTAATATTAAGCACAAACATATTTATGGGATGAGATGTGAACCCCATTATATTCACCATTAATGCTATCACAAGTGAATTTTAGGAAGTATCAAAACAAAGCTTATGGCAGTACAGGTGTTACTGGGGAATCTAATGATGCATTGAATGTACATGTTATGGCACATCACATGAATTTAATTTTGTTTTGGAAGGGGATGAATTCAGAGGAAGTACCCAGAGACAATCATTAAAAAAAAAAATTAATCTTATTTCTTTTTCTGAACTTTACAGTTGGGTCCATTTGCAAGAAACTAGAAGGGAAAGGCTAGACTTTATTTTTTCATTTTCTTCAGCTCAGAATATTTTGTATTTTCCGTCATTAGGCAAGCAATTCTGATCAGAAAAAGAAAAGACAGAAGGAGGAAAAATGTCACTTTCTAAACTTAATTGTCATAAATATCAAATTCATTCAGTATTTCATGCCATTAATCCAATTTTTGTCCAAAAAATGGAAGGACAGATCATTTTCTCTTGGATTCATCCATGGATATTCATTCCAGTCATACTGAAATTAATGAGATATTTTCACTCCTTTTATAGGTCTTTAAATTGGTCCCAGTCATGCTTGATATTCCACATTGGCCATCTTCTGCTCATGCACTCCTACTTGACACTGAGTGGTTGGGAACGCTGGCCTTCTCTGTAGGAGCACTACCAACCTCAAAAGACTTGAGCAAATGGTGAAATAATGTGTGCACTGGGAAAGTGAAGGGTACTTTCAGAGGGTGTGAGGTGAGGAAAAGCAGAGAACAAGCACCTCTCAGAAAATGGTCTAAAACTTTTGAAGACATATAAGATAAAGTTCTTTGTGGGTAAATCAAATAAGGGGTTCTGTGGGAAGTTTGAGAAAACTTCAGAGCTCAGGTGGAACTTGCCACTAGGTAGCCTACAAAACATGTTGCTCAGAGACCTGATTAACTTAATGTTTAAATCAGAACCTGGATTGCCTGTCCACATGGCCAACCAGGTAAGAAGATTGATGCAAGAAACATTGGGAAGTTTCCCTGGTTGTACAGCCAAACCATTCATGTGTCTTATCTGCAAATATTTCCAAGCCGGCCAAGCAACTTCTGTTTCTTTCTTCCTTTGTTTGAATCCTATATCATATGTAAGTTACAGATATTCAGTGGCAAAGGCCAAACCAACTTTTTGACCCTCCCCTCTATGGGATAACTTAATAAACTTCTTTGTAAACTCTGTTAGTTGTGGATTTTGTTCTCAGTCAGTAGAGGCAGGAGGAGAGAAGAGAGGTTTGGCATTGCTCCTTTATGAGTGACAGATAATTAACTAGAAATGGCAGAATGATTACCATCCCCAGCTGAGGACATGTTGAAATTAGATACCTCCAATCAGTAGTGGACTCATTCAGCATATTCTCCTAACTTCAATTTTTTGGTTCTTTTGAAAAGAATGTGATGGATAAAATCTGAAGCAATCCAAGAAACAAAGATTGCAGTATAGATTTATCACTTAATACACGTTAATTGCAGAACACATCAGCAGCAGGCCTCCTCAGCTGGGCACCTGGCCCCATTATAAGGGAGCCACTGCTTTTTGAATAAAAGAAAAGAAGGAAGAAGACATAAAACAGGATAGAGATAAGGGACTTCCCAAGTTGGGAGGGAGAGAGGGGAAAGTTACAATTCCTTGATTTAGTAGAGGTGGTCCAACTTCCTAACCTCAGGGGACTAGGTTCAAACAATGCAACTAAGCTTTCTCACAATCCCCAAAAACTGAACCATTTTTTTCTTAGTAGACAGAAAATGGAATTAGGTCCCTCATTAAACAGAAAAGGAACTGAGCCACATCCAGAACTGAGTCACAGAATAAACTCAATGTGGTTCATGTAATTCTAATAATTCGTTCAAATAATCAAGAAATGTTAAGATGTATTGATTCTGCAACAGGGGTCACTCCCAGTTAGGATGGACTAATTAATATCTATAGAGGGGACCTTTCCACTCTGTCATTCTGTGTTTGTCTTATGCTGAAAAGTTCAAAACCAAGAACAAACTCAGCTGTGGCAGTCACTTTCCCAGAAGTAAGAACTCCATGGTACTCACTGCTAATGCAGTCACCAGATAGTGACTGTCAGAAGTAATAGAACAAAGTTATGGCAGACAGGTGGTCCTGGGAATTCTTATATTGAACGGAATTCACATCTTATACTGGACTAGCCAAATTTTCACCTTGTGTTGGAAGGGGTCGAGTCGAGAGGAAGCATGCCTAAGTGAACATTTTTATTATTTAAAAAAAAAAAAAGTTTCTTATTGAGGAATCTTATTTCCTTTTTTGAATCTCAGATGTGGGTCCATTTGCAAGAAATTAAAAGGGATATATTTCAATTACCATGGCTTAGTCTAATAGTGATGATAAATTCTACAGGACATTAGCCCCCTTGAGTTCTCTATTTGGGTTTATGATGATTGACTAGGGAGACATCCCAACTTTAGCCTTAGTACTCTTCAGGGACTTGGATATTCAATGTGAATTTCAAACCTACTCAGTCAGAATGTGGGTCTAGTTTAGTAATGGATCAAGCAAGAAGCCATCACTTTCCAGCATGATAACAGGACTTCTGGATTGAGAAATTCTTCAACAATTTGTCATTTGTGAGCAAGATTTACTGGGATTGCTAACAGTAAAAAAGGAATTTCCTTTTCTGGAATTACTAAAGTATTCCAGATTAGCATTGATTTCCTTCTCACATCAGTTTTCTGGAGTCCATCAGAATCCAATGTTGTTTAGGGTGTTAACAATAACATGACTCAAATTTTTATTTTGTATGAGGTCAATTAAAAAACAATTAGTGGAAGGGGCAGAGCCAAGAAGGGGCAGAGAGAAACCAGGATGCTGTTTCTTAGATTCCTTAAAGTTCTTTAGATACTTTGAAGAGATAAAGATAATTTTAGCAAAGTTAAATTCATTGTAACAAATAACTTTGCCAAGAAAACCCCAAATGAGGAAACAAAGAGCTTGACACAAAGGAAAGAAATGCACAACAAAAAAGATACAAAAAAGCACACCAAAAGCTAGAATTCATTTCACATCTTTATTGAATGGAGTAAAAGATAGTTAACAGTAATTCAAGTGACATAGGAGTGGAATGGCTTGAAATCTATGGCTTTTGAAGAACTTTGACAATTTCTAAGAAGACTATGAAAGCCACAGTCCTTATGTGTGTTGTTATATATTTTTTTAACTGCTGAAAAAAAATTGCTATGTTTTGAAATTTTATAAGCAGAATCCACTGACAATCAGAAGGCACAATATACTTGGGAAGAATCCTCTTCAGCTTGCAGGGTGAAAGGCAAGCCATCTAGAAGTTGGTGATGCTCCTTGTCTTGCAGGGGAAGTTTGGAAATGGAAAAACACCAGCCGGGGAGCCTAGTGGTGGGCTGAGAATTCCTCCTTGTTGGAATGCTCAGAGAGACGAATAGCAGCAAGAACAAAGATGAGAATCCAGTGCACAGAGAGTCATGGGAGCAGGCTTTGTTCCTGGAAGTGGGGGGCCAGGAGAAAACATGGGTCTAACAGGGGCTGCAAATGATATATCAGGTAACTGATAAATAAGAGAACTCTGCAGAACATTGTAATAGGCTAGAATGCCAAATTTGTATTCCAAGTATACTCCAATCCTGGGAATAGGATCTTTTAGTTTGTGGTTCAGTGATCCAGGATAAGATTGCAAATAGTGTCCATCTTCCTTCTTGACACATCTCAGGAAAAAGATAGAGGCATATTTAGTTATTCTCCCGGGACTTTTTATCCTCAAATAGGTTGTGTGAATCCCCAGTGTCCACTGAGGCAGCTGTGTCACATCCACCTCCCAGTACTGTATGCCTGAGGAGAAGGCCTGCTCAGCAAGGACCATGGGAAGATCAGAGTCATCACCATGTGGGCTGTCTACCTGCCAGCCTTCTCCAGCTCTTACACTCTTCAGATCCTCAGCCACAATCAGGCAAGGACTGGCTGATGCAGGATCCAACCTGATGTCCACTCTGAATTGGTTGAGGATCTCTATCATGCCAAAGATAGGACACACTCTCACCTCTGGGTTGAGAGCCTTGGCCCTTTGGGACAATGCTGACTTGCTCCTTTCCAGCAACTCCTTGACATCCCGGAGCAGATCCAGATTGGGTTGGGAGTCTGCTTCCTGTAGATCTAGCATGAGGTCCTGAAGGGTGCTGCTTTCCTGGGATAGTGTCTCCTTCTTGTTTTTTGTTTCTTGATCCATCCTTTCCAGATAATGATATAACTCATCCCACATAAGGGAATCCCGTTCCCGGTATTCTCTGCTGATCATCTCCTCCCAGTCAATAACAGGTTTCTTTTCCTTAACAAGAAGTTTCTTAGTTTCCTTAAAGTACTTCTGTAAGCAACTTTGCAGGTGCTGCATCTTCTTCCTGGAATTGGACACAGCTTCTTCTACAGGACAGTGCCTGTGAGCCCCATGCTCTGGGGCTTGACAACATCTTAGACAGAGCACGGTCTGGTCGTCTTCACAAAAGAACTCCAAGACTTCTTTGTGAATGGCACAGCGCCTCTGTCCTCCAGTACTCTGTAACAGCTGGGACCTGAGCTGTGTGCCCAGTTTAGTCAGCTCTGCTAGGCTCCCATTGAGTAATGGGAAGCCTCTGACCTGAGACACTTGCCTGCATTCAGGGCAAGAGAAAGCTGTAACTGCTGTGCTTGGGAGACATGCTCGGCAAAAGCTGTGCCCACACCCGATGGTGACTGGCTCACAGAAGTACTTCCAACAGATGGGACACGTGATCTGGTTCTGCAATTGTTGCAGCATTTCCACAGCAGCAGCAGCCATTCTCCTCTCTCCACTTGCTTCTGTTCTACAGCAGCTGAGATGAAGAGCCTTCACTTCTATTCAAAGCAGTGCTTCTGAGCAGAAGAAGGCTCTCCTTTTATAGCAGGTAGCCCCACCCCTCTAGAGCCTCCCTGGCAAGGTGTGAATTCCCCTGTCCCAGAATTCTGAAGTTCTACCTGAGAACTCTTCCCAGTTGACAGAGCCCTGAGGACCTCAGAGTTCACACTTTTAGTTGGCTCCTTTGAATGTTTGGATTTCACCATCCTGCAGCTTTGTGGCTGTCTGTAAGGAAGAGCTTTCTTTCCCTTACCCAGCCTTACCCAATCAGTTCTAAGAAGCTCCAAAAGTCCTGTGCATTTCTCCCTTCAATCTACTTTTGGAAAGTCACAGAATTTAAGATTAAAAATGGATCTGCATGGCCATTTAGTTCAAGGAGCCCACAGCCATGATGAGGGCCATCTCCAGGATCCAAGAAGGGGTATTCCTTCTCTGTTGGATCTACATTGGCATACTTATTACTTCTTCTCTATTGCATTTTTCTCTCAGTTAAGTGTCTTCTTCCTCCTTATTCCATTCTTTCCACAGTTGTCAATTAACCTTCCACAAGCAATCTGAGGATTGAAACTGTCTAAAAAAGTGTAACAGAAAAACTGATTTGCTTCTTTTTTTAACAACAGAATACCTTTTTAATAAACAGTTCAACATACAAAGAACATTAATTGAATTTTTTCATCTATCATTTTAAATTAGTAGAACAAGACATTAAAGTGTCAAGAACTTATTTGCAAATTTAATTTCCTTTCCCTAATCCTACCTTTCTTTCACAAATGGTGCACCTAGAGGACAGGGTCTGATTTGTTTATCTTTTGTCTTCTAATATCTTCCATGATGCCAGTGAAATGATAGGTGTCTAAAAGTGTTAACTGAATTGAATTCTATTGATTTTAAAAATGAGGACTCCAATGAAGGCTACAGCATTGGGATGGCTAGTGCTTTTTTTCCATTCCACTTATTGCTCCATTTGGTCAGGTATTAGATGATCTCTCTATATGTTGTTTAAGTTGTTTAAGTTATCCAAGTGTTGTGATGGCTGCTATTAACATCTGGGAATATGATGGGACAGAGAGGAGGAGCTCTACTTTGCCACAAGCATGATTTTTTTTTTTTGAAATCTTCACATTCTTTCTTGAAAGTGGAGAGACATTTCTCTAGAAATGAGGAACAGGGAGGCTTTAATGATTGAGAGCGCCTTGTAAAAAAAGAAGGAAGGATTCCAGTTTTGTGGAAAGGACATGGTAGGGGGTGGAGCTAAGATGGAGGAGAGCAGACACAATTCTCTGTAACCTCCTCTAACCTTCTCTCAAACCTACCCCAGATGAAGCCTCTAAACTGGTTTTGAAGTCAAAGAATCCACAAATATTTGTAGTACAACACATTTCTAGAAGAAGATACCTTGGAAGAATTTCAGAACAGGTCTGTTTCAATCTGGCAGAGGGACAGTCTGCCAAGCCCAGACCATAGTATAGGGAGACCAGGGCAAGAAGCTGGAGTGGAGAGTCAAAGTGTTGTAGCTTCCACGAACCTGGGGATCTTGTGTGAGCCTCCTTAGGCCACTCTGTCCTGGTTGCTACCAGATGGTTTGGCAGATTTGCCTTGTATAAAAAACAAATAGTTCCATTACTGGAAATCAATCAGCAGAACTGCCCCAGGGCAGCTGTCCCTCCCTTGCATTGAAAGCACCTCAAGCCTTTAAAACAATGAATAAAAAACAAAAAAGAACTCAAACCTAGACAGCTTTTATGGAGAGAGAAAAACAGCCCTGAAATCCTGAGGTTCCTAAAGGCAAAGCAAGTCCAGAAGAAGCCCTAAAGAGAGATACAAGCTGATTGCCATTTCACAAAACTTTCTTTGAAGATAGCATAAAGGATCTTAAAAGAGAATTAGAAGAAAAATGGTGAAATGAAATGAGACCATTGCAAGAAGGAATAGAAAAAATGAAAAAAAGAATGCAATGAACAAAAAAATTTAATTGTCCAATTGCAAAAGGAGGTAAAAAAAAACTGAAGAAAAGAATACTCTAATTTTTAGTGTATTTAGTGAACAAATGGAAGTGAATCACTCAAGACTTCAAGAATCAGTGAAACAAAAAAAAAAAATAGAAGAAAATATGAAATACTTCCTAGGAAAAATGATAGTGATAAAATGATTGGTTTATACTCAGTGTAGAGCATATAAGTAGGGACTGAGAGCCACTGAGGACAAGCACACTAGAAGCTCTCAGAACCCAGGGGACAAATTCAATTTGAATTTCAATTTCCTGGTGGCTGGCCTGGCCTCCTGCACTTTCCCCACTAAAAGCAAGGCCACACTGAAAGGCTCTTCAGAAAGCTGCCCAGCATCAGGCAAAGAGGAAATAAAAGATTTGGACTTTAACTCTTGGCTACTCTTCTGGTGATTACTGAACTGAAACAAAGGCTGCTGCCAGAGACCCCAAGAAAACTGAACCAAGAGAACCTTACAAAGGAAGCCTATAAAGCAATAAACATCCCTAAATTGACAGTATGGCTTCATTATCTGTATCTGAAAGTCAAACTAGCTACCAATCAGGGTTGCCTTACCTTTGCCAAAGGCGGTCTTAAACGGGTAATATGTATTGTTGTAATATAATTCCTAAGTTTCTAAACTTTTTCTTTGTCATTTGCTGGCCATGGTGTGTTACCTGAATTTTGACAAACTCCCCGGGAAAAATCTCACTTGATTTCTCATGCCAAGCTTTGGGTATTGAAATGGGGATAGTCCCTTTGACCATGAATCTAAGCTTTTTTTCATACCAGTTCTAGGACACGAACAAAACCTTCCTGTTGAAAGTGTAGTCTTCAGTATTTCTGTTTACTGGGCTCTGAGAATGATAGAGAATGACTATTTGTCTAATATTTCATAAAGTAGAACCTTGTGCCAGGTCCAGATGCAATGTTGAGATCGAACTCCAAGGGGTAAGTGAATAAAGAATGAAAGGGGAACAATAAAACTCAGGGAGATTCATCAACTTCTCTGTCTTGTAGTCTGTTTCTATGCATTATTTAATCAGGCTTCTGATGGAGCACTCATGGAGCTTCATTAGGCTGAAGTTTTATTCTGAGCAATAAGCAGAGCCTGCATGAACACAAATGTTGTGCTACTTGTGAGTTGGAATCAATAGAGTATCTGACCACGATGTTTGACACAACAAAGGGCTTTTAAAAACCAATTTTTATTCGGTTATGAAGGATGAAAACCAAATGAAAGCAATACTCAAGAGAGATTTCTTAGGTGCCAGATAGAATATAAAAGTGAGGATTCAGTCATCATGTTCCTCCTTCCAAAAATATGTACAACTTAAGCCACACCTCAGGATTTAGTAATCCCAGGGGAAAGAAAGTTGCAGTCAGAATATAAGTCATTAAGGTACACCCAATGCCTACTATATACCATCCATATAACCTTAGAAAACTCTCTCTTTTTGAAAAAAGTCCCTTCATCCCTGCTCAGGGTAATTCTTTCTTCTCTGTGGGATTAATTGAAGGGGAGAGAGAGAAATTGAAGAGGTCAAGGTCTATAGGTATTTATTGCTATATCACTAGCTAATTATATCACTCCCCAAACTGACTACCAGAATTTATCTATATGCTGGGAAGAGGAAGGTCAGAAGAAATGAGGCAGTCTAAGAATTCCAAAGACTAGAAAAGTAACTGTTGGTTAAGAAGTCAGGAAGTCATTTACTCATATGCAGATATTTTATGTGGGGGCTGATTAGAGTAAAAAAGGAAATGCCTGAGAAAGAGATCAGGGGCATGGCTAAAAGCTCTTTCCAAGTGTAATCAAATAAGTAAAGAATATTCTTCATGAACCCCTTACTGCCCATAGAAGAATGGTTGAAAATGAACGATAACATTTTTTTTTTTTTACTGTCAAAAAGGCTTGTGAAATGTTTAAATTTCCATAATATTGTTTATCCTATTGTCAAACCAGGAAACAGGACTATGCCTACTTGCAGTTTAGAGACCTTTAAGTAAGAACCTAGACTATGCTGCCCAGAACCCTAGTTAGATCCAAAGATTGATGAAGGGAGATTTCTCACAATTGCATACCTCAAACAACCCATATATCTTATCTGAAACCTGAAACTTATTGATGAATCAGTTATTCTTTCCATGTTCTTTGATTAAATATAGATATTTGGGAGTAGGACACCTCTTCATATGAATTAAAGGAATTGCATTGCTTTCTCTCATCCTTACAACTTGGATAGGCCCTAATCTGTCCTTACATTAGAAATCTGATAACCTAATATTGAATTCTTTTCTTAATTAGTTGATTTTATTTAATTAATTGCTTTTAATTTATAAAAGTCTATCTTCTCATGTTTTGGAGATTGAGGCTTAAGCTTGTTGCTTAAGGAATCTATATACTTAGAAGATCCAACCTTTGTTTACATTAGTAATTTTATCTTTGAGGTGGCTGAACAGTCAACGTGATTAGATTTTCTTAATGTGATTAGATTTTCTTAAGATCCTTTTAAATTTCTACAAGGATATATTTCTAGAAGATTTATTCAGCAATAAAATCTCTTGGCATCTGGAAAACCAGATCTACTGGTATAAATATGTCTGCAAATCTGTCCTAAAAATAAGGCCCTAAGGATACTGTATGGCTGATTTGCCTAGATATATTTCAGAGTTAATTAGATCAAAATGGACAGTTTTGGGATGATGCTCAAAGACAGTCCCCTAGGGAAGAATTCCTATGAAGAAATGCTTTCCAGAAGCAGACAACTTCGTGAAGTAGACAACTCTTTCCAAAAATTTGCACTTGGATATACTGATTAAGAACATTAAAGAACTGTTCTACTCTTTTCCTTTTGATCCTTGTTTGTATTTTGGCTCCATTATATTGATTTGACAGTGTGTTTTAGCCATGGGCATCACACATGGGGATGACAGAGATGGCCCTAATCATGAACATGGGTTCCTTGCACTAAATGACCATGGAGGAGGATTTCTCATCTCACATTCTGTGATTCTCCATAACTGGACTGAAGGCAGAGATGCAGAGGATTCTTGGAGAGACTTGGAAGTGATTGGGTATGGCAGGGTAAAGGAGAGAAGGTACTTATGGATCCTTGTGTTTACATGGGGCTCCTGCACGAATCAGATTGTAAAATTCATTGATTTGAAGCTCCCTGTTTTCAGAGGCTTCTTCCTAAAAGATAGGGGAACCATCAGGATGGTGAAACCCATCCATACAAAGGAGTCAACTAAAAGTGTGAACTCTGAGGTCCTCAGGGCTCTGTCAACTGGGAAGAGTTAACAAGTAGAACTTCAGAATTCTGGGACAGGGGAATTCACACCTTGCCAGGGAGGCTCTAGAGGGGTGGGGCTACCTGCTATAAAAGGAGAGCCTTCTTCTGCTCAGAAGCACTGCTTTGAATAGAAGTGAAGGCTCTTCATCTCAGCTGCTGCAGAACAGAAGCAAGTGGAGACAGGAGAATGGATGCTGCTGCTGTGGAAATGCTGCAACAATTGCAGAACCAGATCACGTGTCCCATCTGTTGGAAGTACTTCTGTGAGCCAGTCACCATCGGGTGTGGGCACAGCTTTTGCCGAGCATGTCTCCCAAGCTCAGCAGCTACAGCTTTCTCTTGCCCTGAATGCAGGCAAGTGTCTCAGGTCAGAGAATCACCTTTATGTATCAATGGGCGCCTGCTAGAGCTGACTGAACTGGGGAAACAGCTCAGCTCCCAGCTGTTGCAGAGTGCTGAAGGACAGAGGCGCTGTGCCACTCACCAGCAAGTCTTGGAGTTCTTCTGTGAAGACGACCAGACGTTGCTCTGTGTCAGATGTTGCCAAACCCCAGAGCACAGGGCTCACAGGCACTGTCCTGTAGAAGAAGCTGCTCCCAATGTCAGGAAGAAGCTGCAGCACCTTCAAAGTTGCTTGGAGAAGCACTTTGAGGAAGCAAAGAAACTTCTTGCTAGTCCCGGACCTCTTGTGAACTGGCACAAGATGATTACAAAAGAATACTACAAAATGTACAACCTGCACTTATTCAAGGAATGCCCTTTTGCTAGGATTGAGGAAGAAGAAAGAAGTGAGAAGGACAGACTTTCCCAGCAAATGAGAACCCTTCAGGACCTCATGCTAGATCTCCAGGAAGCAGAGGGCCAAGCCAATGTGGATCTGCTCCGGGATGTCAAGCAGTTGCTGGAAAGGAGCGAGTCAGTGTTGTCCCAAAGGGCCAAGGCGCTCATCCCGGAGCTCAGAGTGTGTCCCGTCCCTGGCATGATAGAGATGCTCAACCGCTTCAGAGTGCACATCAGGTTGGATCCTGCATCAGCCAGTCCTTGCCTGATTGTGGCTGAGGATCTGAGGAGTGTAAGAGCTGGAGAAGGCTGGCCGGTGGACACCCACCCTGGTGATGACGGGCATCTTCACATGGTCTTTGCTGAGCAGGCCTTCAGCTCAGGGAGACAATACTGGGAGGTGGATGTGACAGGATTACCTCAGTGGATGCTGGGGATCCACACCCCCTGCTTGAAGAGACAAAGTGGTGGCAGCAAGACCCATTGTCCCTCTGTGTTCTTTCTGAGATGTGTCAGGAAGGAAGAGGATTACTTTTTGCAATCCTACCCTGGATCGCTGGACCACAGACTGAAAAGCCCTATTCCCAGGGTAGGACTCTACCTAGAATACCGTACTGGCATTCTGGCCTTTTACAATGTTCTGCAGAGTTCTCTTATTTATCAGTTACCTGATATTTCCTTTGTAGCCCCTGTTAGACCCATGTTTTCTCCTGGCCCCCCACTTCCAGGAACAAAGCCTGCTCCCATGACTCTCTGTGCACTGGATTCTCATCTTTGTTCTTGCTGCTATTCATCTCTCTGAGCATTCCAACAAGGAGGAATTCTCAGCCCACCACTAGGCTCCCCAGGCTGGTGTTTTTCCATTTCCAAACTTCCCCTGCAAGACAAGGAGCATCACCAACTTCTAGATGGCTTGCCTTTCACCCTGCAAGCTGAAGAGGACTCTTCCCAAGTATGTTGTGCCTTCTGATTGGCAGTGGATTCTGCTTATGAAATTTCAAAACATAGCAATTCTTTTTCAGCAGTTAAAAAAAAATAACACCACACATGAGGACTGTGGCTTTCATAGTCTTCCTAGAATTTGTCAAAGTTCTTCAAAAGCCATGGATTTCAAGCTATTTCACTCCTATGTCACTTAAATTACTGTTAACTTATCTTTTAATCCATTCAATAAAAAATTGTGAAATGAATTCTAGCTTTTGGTGTGCTTCTTTTTATCTTTCTTGTTGTGCATTTCTTTCCTTTGTGTTAAGCTCTTTGTTTCCTCATTTGGGGTTTTCTTGGCAAAGTTATTTTTTACAATGAATTTAACTTTGCTAAAATTATCTTTATCTCTTCAAGGAATCTAAAGAATTTTAAGGAATCTAAGAAACAGCATCCTGGTTTCTCTCTGCCCCTTGGCTCTGTCCCTTCTATTAATTGTTTTTTAATTGACCTCATACATTATAAAAATTCAACTCATATTGCTGTTGCCTCCCTAAAGAACATTTGGGGTCTGAAGGACTCCAGAAAACTAATGTGAGAAGGAAATAAGTGCCAATATGAATTACTTCAGTAATTACTGAAAAAAAAAAAATTCCTTCTTTAATGTCAGCAATGCCAGTAAATCTTGCTCACAAATTACGATTTGTAGAAGAATTTCATAAGTTCTACTGTCAAGCTGGAAAGTGTTGTTTTCTACCTTCATCCATTTGACTGGATATCTTATGGATCAGAATAAAAATTAGAATTTAAAATTTTATTCCCGTTCAAATGACAGGCAGTTGATGAATAGGTGTTTTGGACCAAAATAAAGACTAAAACAAAAAACGTCAAAGAATAAGGTTAAAAAAAAAATTAGTTACACAAACATGTTGGGAGTAATTTTTTATTTGGGGCAAGAACCTGAAATCAAAAGGGGTATGTATCATTTAGGGAATGACTATGCACATTATGGTCTCAAGATGCAATAGAATGCACTTGAAATATAGAAACAAAATGATGAAAAGAAGCGTTTCAGTAAATTATGAGAAGACTTCCCATTTGGGCACCTGTATAAGTTAAGAAATGTGCATCACTTTTTGAATCTTCTGTACTTTCATTGCTTCTCTGACTCCTAGAGATCAGTCCTTTATAAGGCAAAAGTAAAAGGGGAAGTATAGGTAGAAGAGGGATATAGGGAAGTGGTCTCTTCATAAAAGTTAAGCAATATGGTGATGTCATATTTTGGTGAATAAAATTACAACAAACGCAAATTTTTCTGCAGGACAAGACATTTTTATAATTTTATAACAGTCATGTGTAAACTATTAGTAAGATGGGTGACATAGGTAGGCAAAAATTTCCAGTATGTAAAGGGCTGAAACTCTTGAGTCAATGCACTGAGGTTGGACTATCAACCACCTGAGGCTAATTACTAAGTGGACAATACTCTATAAGAATATGCTTGCAAAATGGCCCTTCCCACTATCCTGTGCTGGCCCAATTGTTCAGTGTATACAGAGAATTGTGGGAGGGATTAGGAGGTACAGTAGCACTAGCCAGACTCATCCTGGGCAGCAGACTAGGAGGTGAGGTCTCTGAGATCCTACTGGGCCATTCCCTTCACTTCTACTTCTAAAGACTAAGAATAAAGACTTTTCTTATCCTGACTCCAGCTGATTCTAAGGTATCCAGGGTGATAAAGTGGTCTCCACATTAGCATGAACAGTTTATTACTTAGCGTAGCAGTAACAAAACACTGGGTCTTTGACTTCTATCCCTCAATGCATAGACATATTCAGGGCCAAGAGGGCTTTCTAAACTTAGGTATGTGTTCTTTCCTTTCATCTGCCATTACGGTATTAGGACCTATTTTATCAAAGATAAGACAATGCTGATTGATAGATTGGCAAATAGTGTGACATTAAAGTTCAGATGATCAAGTCACCCTCTGCGAGTAATGGAATGTTCATTGCTAGCTGGGCTTCAACTGCCTCTAATAAATCTTCCCTGGAAAACATAACCACTCCAAACTCTTGTTTGGTCTTTTCCTTGGAGATCAAGCCACAACCAAATTTCAAAAGGAGAAGCAAGGGTAGTAGAGTTGTCCCCTGGGGAGAGCCCAGAACAAGCTAGATTTGTTTTTTTTACTAACTAGTAAACAAAAGCAAGGGTACCCACTTTGAACTGATTAATAAATAGATACTTTGAGGAACTAGACAGGAGAAGTATCCTTTTGAGCTTGGCTAAGAGATGGGGTTTTGGCAAAATAGGGAAGAAAGATGGATTAAAAAGTAATATTAATTATCAAATGATAGAACTCAGTATTGTCTTCAAGATATTATAAACATTACTCCACATTTCTATTACTCTACACTGGAAAAGAGGGTGGAAGAAGTATCTTTTTACAACTCTTTCTTGTATCCAATTTTAGGTTATTGTAAATTAAGCTCACATTTAAATAAAAAATATTCTGATTAGTATTTAAGTTCTTCACAACCTGGTCTCTTTCTGTCTTTTTAATTTTTGTGTTTTTACTTATTTTACATTACTCCCTTCCATGAAGTTCCATTCCAGTGATTCTGTCCTGCTTGCTCTTTTCCATAAAAAAAAAAAAACACATTTTTCCTCTTTGCCCAGACTTAACCTTTGGCATAGACATTTCTGGTTTCATACAAGAAGAAGCTTAGACACTTGAAGTACAAGAGGGGAAAGTTCTTTCCTCTTTTACCATTTGTTATGTTTAGTGGAATAAATGATTGTAAGATGAAAGGAACGTTAAGGGACTCTGGCACAATCAGGCAATGTTTGAGATGTGACATGAATCTAGGTGTTCTTGAAGCAAAAGCCATCTCTCCATATGTGCCATCACACTTTATCTCTCCTTATGTATAATTCTTAAAAAAAAAAAAAAAAAAAAAAAACTCTCCATGAATGCTCATCAGCAGAATACTAATGTTTTCCTTTTCTAGAGTCCCCTCCTCTCTGAATTTCATCTTCTAATTGGAGCAGTTGAAAATGCTAGATTTTTAGAATGTCCTCTCCCTTATATTTGAGAAGACTCCACTATCATCTTTAGTCCTGTTAGCTGATCCTTCTCACTTTCTTACAAGGCCCAATCAAGTAGTTTCTGAGTTTGAAAAACCAAACTCTTTTTAATGTAGCTTGAATCTCACTTTCTCCAGTCAATCACTTTAGAATTTAGAATGATTTGCAATGTGGCAAAGAGTGAGTTCTAATTCCCAAATCTTGAGTTTTCAGATTTAACAAAAACAAGATGACTTTCTTTCATTGCTGCTATAAAGTGTATGTCTGCTCTCTTCCACTGATCTACTTTTCTTTAAACAAATCTGATAATTATATCCAAATCATAAAATTTGAAGCCTATTACTGCTAAACCTCCTTTTATTTATTTTTTTCATTAATAAGATTTTATGCAATGAATGAAGGAGAAAGCAATAAATGTTGGAGAACATGTGGGACAAGAATTCACTATTGGTAGAACTGTGAAGTAACCAAAAATTTTGAAAAACAATTTGAAATTTTGCTCAGAATTCTAAACCGTGTATACCCTTTCACCCAGGAATAACACTAATGCCTCTGTTGATTAAATGAAAAGATGGTAAGAGAAAAAGGAAAAGTATCTATATGTTCTGAAATACTTTTATCAGTTCTTTTTGGCAGCACAGGACTGGAAATTGCGGGAAAGTTCATCATTTGGGGAATAGCTGAACAGGTTGTAGTGTGTGATTGTGATGCAATATTGCTACTATATAACAAATGATAAGCTCAATGATCTCAGCAAAACATACAAAGAAATAAAGATGCATGAAATGAGGAGAACCAAAACGACACTGTATACAGTAATAAAATATGGTTTTAAGAAAACATTTACTGACTTTTTGAGTATGATAAATTCCAAACTTAACTGCAAAGGATATATAGAGGAATATGTCATCTGCACATAGCTAAAGAACTGATAAATAGAATCATGAGAATAGTGTATGTATACACATTCATGGAAACACACACACACACACACACACACACACATACACACAAACACACACCCCAAAAACATATTTGTGCCAAATGTTAGCCATCTCCAGAGTGGGAGAGTGGAAAGAAGAAAAAAGTTAACGGAAAACAAAACAAAACAAAACAATTACCAGATAACTTTATTATACATTTTAAAGAATTTTTATGTAAATCCTTCCCTTTCCCCCCTTATGTTCAGAATAATTTTTTTTTTTAAAATACAGTGTGCAAAATTAGCAGATCAGTAAACTCAAACTACACTCTAACTCTCAAATTCACACTGAATATCTAAATTTCTGAATATACCTAAGGCTGAAATTGGAATTCCTCCTTAACTAACTAATAGCCTTCAAAGAACCAAAGGGGGGGCAAGTTGTCTATATACTTCATCATTACTGTTGGATTAAACCATGCTGCAGCATTTCTTTCTCAATGTAACATACCTCCTATGGTTTCTTACAAATAGAACCAATTCTAAAATTCAGAAAAGGAAATCAATATTTATAAATAAAAAACTTTTTTAATTTTTTTTTTTTTTAATGATTCACTCAGGATACTTCCTTTGAATTTCAGCCCCTCCCAACTCAAGGTAGAAATTCACCTACCTGGTTCAGCACAAGATGTGAATTCAATTCATTATTGGATTATCCAGGATTACCTCTCTGCCAAAAGCCTGGTTCTGATACTTCCTGAAATTCACATTTTTGTGATTGCATTAACATTGGGCACCATGGAATTCCTACCTCTGAGAAAATGGCTATCACATATGAGTTTATTCTTGGCTTTGGAGGTCAGGAGAATTCACCCCTTGAAGGAATGAGGGGCTTCATGAATGTGCTTAGCAGTATATGAAAGGCCTAAGAGGAGACAGACTTAGAGTTTCCTTCACCTGAACACAGAGAGGAAAGGCAGAACGGTGGAAGCTGAAGAAAAGATCCCAAAAGAAAAAAGAAAGTTAAGTTTTTTCTATTAAAAACTTCCTTTCTGGGTCAGGAATGCAAAAATGGCCATCACAATATGGCAGGCATTGAGGTTGAGAACTGTAGTTCACCACAATATAATATAAAATTTTGGGAATGAGTCTTCTGAACCCAGCAAATGGAGAAGAGAGAAAGATTTCATGTTCATGGGTTAGGAAACAGCATGTCAGAACAAGTGGAGAAAGTCAGCTTGCTAAAATAAAAAGCTTGGTAGGAATCTGGAAGGATTATTATCTTCTCTTGTCCACCTAGTTATCTGAATTTCTCCCATTATCAGTTTGGGAAATATAGCTTAGAAATTACCATTCTTTAAAGAACGTATTCTTTAAGCCAATGATAATCAAATGAACTCAATGGTAGAACCTCATAACCAATTAATTGTCAAAGTTCAAAAGAGATAGAAAAAATAGACAATGCTGAAAGGTCTGGGAGAAGACAGATGAACTGAGACACTACTGCTGGATGTGTGTCAGGTTGCCCAAGTAGACATTTACAATTATGCCCCCAAATGGATCTAAAGTATCAAGAATCCATAGATTTACATGAAGAAATGTCATAAATGACATGAAGAAATGTCAGATGAAAGAGTACAAAGACAGAATATCATCAAATTTAGTCAAATAGTCATCCTATCATTTTTCCTTGTAGTGCAGAATTAGAAAGACCCTTGGTACTATAATTCTGTGATTGCTATAAGAATCCTTGAGAGGATTCATAGACTTCAAGAGGCCTTTGGAAGGAGATGTGAAATCAATTATTCACTATATGATATTATACTAATCACTTCACCTTTTAGACCTCACTTTCTTCAATTATCAAATAAGAATTGAAGCAAGAAAACTTTAAGGTCTCTCTCTTCTGTTTCATATCTCAGTGACTGCCATATATTTACTCCATATTCCACACTGCCCATCTTCTGCTCATATCCCCTACTTGACACTGTGTGATTGGGAACCTTGGGCTGCCTTCCCTGTAATAATAATACCAACCCTAAGACTTGAGTAAATGGTGAAACAATGTACACACTGGGAAAGTGAAGGGAAATTTCAAATGGTGTGAGGTGAGAAAAGGCAGAGAAGCATCATCTGTCAGAAAATAGTCTAAAACTTGTAAAGAAATATAAGATGAAGGAAGTTCTTTGTGGGTGAATCAACTACTGGGTTCTGGGGAAATTGTGAGAAAATGTCAGAGCACTGGTTGAACCTGCCACCATGTAACCTAGAAAACATATCTGTTGCTTAGAAACAAGATTTTTTAAATATTTAAATCAGAACTTAGATTACCCTGTCCAGGTGCCCAGCCAGATATGAAGATTTGCAAGAAATGTTAGGAGTTTCCCTTAGGTACACATCTCAAGGATTCATGTGGCTTATTTGAAAATGCCTCTTAGCTGGCCAGGCAGCTTCTCTTTTTTTCTTCCTTGTTTGAATCCTATATTATGTATAATTTACAGAAAATCGGTGGCAACAGCCATCCAACTTTTTAAGTCTCCCTTCTGCTGGATGGCTTAAACTTCTTTTTAAATTATTTTAGCTCTAGATTTTGTTCTCTATCAATAGAGGCAGGAGGAGAAAAGATGGGTTTGGAATTGCTAACTTTTGAGTGATAGACAATTAAGTAGAAGTGGTAGAATGATTACCATCCCCAGCTGAGGACATAATTGAAAGTAAATAACAACAATCAGTAGTGGATTCATTCAGCATGCTCTCCTAACTTAAATTCTTTTGATTCTTTTAAAAGAATTGATGGATAAAATCTGAAATAACCAAGGAAACAAAGGTTGCCATATACATTTATTATGTAATACATGACAACTGCAGAGCAAATCTGGACCAGTCCTCCTCAGCCTGGCACTTGACCCCTTACAGGGGAAACATTTTCTGAATTAAAAAAAACCAAGTAGGAAGATATAAAACAGGATATGGAGGGGAAGAGGGAAAAGGGGAAATTCCTTGATTTGGTAGAGGTGGCCCAACTTCTAAATCACTTGGCAATGCAATGAAGTTTTCTCCCAATTCTCACCATTGAACAGTGTTCTGAGTAGTTAGAAATTGAAGTGGATCCCTAATTAAATAGAAAGGGAACTGAGCTACCTCCAGAATTGAGTCACAACATAAATTCAGTGTGGTGTATTGAATTCCAATAATTCTTTTGAAAAGTAAAGAAAAGTAAGACTTATTGACACTGAAATAGAGATAATTTCCAGTTAGGTACTATTTGCACTAGTTGATATCTATAGGGAGGATCTTCCAATTTTATCATTCTGTATTTGTCACCTGCTGAAAGTCCAAAGCCAAGAACATACTAAGGCAGGCTAGCTGCTTTCCCAGAGGTGTGAACACCATCATACTCACTGCTAATGCTATCCCAGGTGAAGTTCAGCAAGTTCCAGAACAAAACTTATGGCAGAAGAGGTGGTCCTGTGAAATCTAATAATGAATTGAATTTATATCTTATGTGGTTCAGGTGAATTTCCACCTTGTGTTGGAAAGGGTAAAATTTAAATAAATGACATATTTTGAATGAATCATTTAAAAACAGGTTTCTAGTTTAGGAAACTTATTTCCTTTTCTGAATTTCAGAATTGGGTCCATTTGCAAGAAACTAGCAGGTAAATATTTCAGTGACAATGGAATGCTACATCATGACTTAATCTAACAGTGATGATAAACTTCCTAGGACACTAGCTTTTTTGGGTTTTCTATTGGGGGTTATGATGTTTAACTAAGTTGATTAAGGAGATGTCCCAACTATAGGTGTCTTCATGGATGTGGATATTCAATGTGAATTTCAAATCCACTTGGTGAGAATGTGGTTCTAGTTTATTTAGTAATCTGCTAAACTTGAACACTGGTATTTTTATTTTATTTATTTTATTCTGAATGTAAGGAGGAGGAGTTTTTTAAATAACATAACAAAATACAGGTATCTTGAAATTTTCTTTTTGGGGGGAGCTAGGTAGCACAGTGCATAGAGCACTGGCCTTGAAGTTAGAAAGACCTGAGGTCAAATTTGACCTCAGACACTTAACACTTCCTAGCTGTGTAACCTCAGGCAAAAGACTTAACCCCAATTGCCTCAGGGGGAAAAAAAAAAGAAAAGAAATTTTCTTTTAAAATATTTTTTCTTCTCTTTCTGCCCTCCTCCTAGAAATGGCTAATATTAAACACAAACATATTTATGGGATGAGATGTGAACCCCATTATATTCACCATTAATGCTATCACAAGTGAATTTTAGGCAGTATCAAAACAAAGCTTATGGCAGTACAGGTGTTACTTGGGAATCTAATAAAGCATTGAATGTACATGTTATAGCACATCACATGAATTTAAATTTATTTAAATAAATTTGTTGCCCCAAGAGGTGTGTAAAACTTACTTGGGAATTTCTAGGTTCGTTTCCTTTCCCTCACGCTACCTTTCTTTCACAAATGGAGCTTCTTCTGAGCTAGGCCTGGTTTGCCTGTCTTTATCTTCTAATATCCTGCACAGTGCCTGCAAAAGTTATAGGTGGCCAAAAGACAGTTAGCTAAATTGGATTGAACTGAGTGAGGAGGATTCTAATGAAGGCTACAGGACTAGAAAAGCAAATGTTTCCCCCCACCCACCCACCCATTTTGCTTGTTTTTCCATTTCTTGCTAACCAGTATCTCTATAGCTTCTCTGAGCTAGCCTGATGTTAGGGAGTTCTGTAAGGGCTGCTATCAGCATCTGGGAATACCCTGGGACTGAGAGGGGAAGCACTTTCCACATCCATGATTTCTTTGAAAGCCTCAAAATTTGCTGGCAGAAGGAGCCATCTGTCTAGAACTGGGAAATAATGAGGCCTGAAACGTGTTCATTGACTGATTGAGGGTGGCATCTGAGACAGAAAGATTCAAGGTTTTGTTAAGGGATATGAGTGGGGGAGCGCTGGAAGGATTGTGCAAAAACGCAGGAGTTGTTTAAGGGGCTCTTCAGTCTATTTATACCAGTCACACAAATGAGTGAGTCCAAGAGTGCCAGGATGAATACGGGGTTCAGTAGTCCTGGCCTGCTCTGGCAGTAATGTTCCACTGGCATGTGCAGTGCTTTTGCAGTGTGCCCCACTTCAAATGGTAGGGGGTGGAGCCAGGGTGAGGAACTCAGTAGTAGGAAAACTTACACTGGGGAAGGAAGGAGACACGACTTTTGATTCCTTGTCCTACAGCAAAGCCTTCAGAACTCGAATTGCGCCCCCACCCTTGCTGGTCTCTAGGAGCATCAGCCCCCTCTTCTGTCCCGCTTAGCCTTTGGTGCTAAGCATTGTCCTTTGAGGTTGACTTTGAACTGAGCCCCTCTTTTGGAACGCGGAGCCCTGGCATACAGCAAGCCTGGTTAGGTGTAAGGCCAGACCAAGATTTGGGATAGTGTCTGCTGGCGCGGCCCCTCTCGAACCATACAGGGCTCAAGACTTCCGGCTCTTTTCTAACCCAAGAAACCTTGCTGGATCGCCAGTCCTGGCTTGGAGAGGAGGCTGGGGGTTGCTGGGCTATAGGTTTTTGCTTTTCTTCTAGTCTTGAAATTCTGTGGGAATTGTGCTTGTTTTCCCAGAAGAAGATAGGTGCTTCCAGGGCTGCTGGTAAGATAGCCCCCAGTTCAGAAGGCGGGGTGAAGATGAGCGCATGAAGCGGCCGCAGATCACTCTGGCTTCCTCCCTGGAAAGCCACTGAGGGAGCTTGGCTCGGGGTAGCCACTAAGTCCTCCAATCACCTTTCCTTCTTCTCATCTTTGCTAAAGCACCCTATTCATCCTCCCCAAAGTACCCTGGCACATCCCCTAGAAAGTCTCCTGGGAACCACAGCCGCTGCCAGGGTTGACAGTAGTGCATTTGAAGCTGAAGATGGACTTTCAGATCGGTTCTTTGTACTATCCCTGTGGAACTTACCTGCTGGGGAATGACGCCGTGAGTGGTACCGTCTGATTAGGAGTGGAACCACTCAGGATGTGGAAGAGAAATAATTGAGAATTTCATTTGCTTTCAGCTTGAGGGGGAGACAACCGAACCCCCCTCAGTCCAACTTCAAGAGACTATGCTGCCCGATGCAGTCCCACCTCGGTACTCTACAGCCCCGTTGTGTGCTGATCCGAACTTGAATGTCCGGGATTCGGTCTGTGTGATGCTCCCTGGAGCGTGGTAAGGGGATGCTGAACTGGGACTCCCAGGTCCCGGTGGCCTACAAATCTAGGGCGTGGGAGTGGGGATCCTTCTTTTTTTTTTTTTTTTTTTTTTTTTTTTTTTTTGTATCATAACAGAGCTGGAGACATGAGTTGGCTATGAACCATAGCAGATAATTTGTCAGGAAGTTGATGGGCGTTTGACAGTGGACCAAGTTTGAAGGAGGGAAGGGATAGAAAAGAGCAGTAGGACATGGTGGAACGCTAAACAGGAGTCTGTGTGTCTTCGTGAGGGAGGGTTGGAGTGGCTTGGGGCAATCCAGAACTTTGGGTTCTTTTTTTTAGGGAAAATGTGGAGAAATCAAGGACCTCCATCTCCCTGCCGCCATCGACAAGTTATCTCCCTCTTACAAAAGCCTTTTCCTGTTCTCCTCCTTTACACACCCGGAGAGGCAGAGAAAGGGGGGGATGGGGAGGGAGAGGAAAAAGGAGAGGGGGAGGACCAGCGGGAAGGAAGAGTCGGGGCAAGGAGAACGAGGCGGGGGACGGAAAGGGGGAGGGGTTAACTGCTAACAGAAGGGAACTGATCAAATAATTTTTTCCACTATCAACTGGCACAGGTATTACTGTGTGACTAATGCTTGCTCCAACGAACTTAAACTATGCCCTTACTTGAGTTTTCAATTACTGAAAGATAGTAAAGTTGCAACAAGTGCTAAGGCATTTTATTTTCCTCTCATTTCTGAATGCACTTTTGTAGTCATCCTCCTTTCCTATATTAACCAAGGAGCATTTATTAAGTCTTTCTGCTAGATATTTTATTATGCACTAGGAATCATGATAAATAGACTGCAACAGACTTCAAGTAACAATGGTAATTCTCAATTATGTGGGGATTTAAAGGTTTATAAAGTATTTTATTTGACTACAAGGACATCTTGTAATATAGGTAGTATTGTTGATTTTGCAGTCAAGGAACTGAACTCAGGAACATTAAGTGATTTTTCCCATGTTTACAACATATATCCTTAGTAGGTTCAAATCAAAATCAAACTTGCTTCAAGTCCAGTATCATTCATGGTTGCTGGTGGATATCCTCTGTCCTGAGTGTCTTCTAAGACACATCTGGTTCTGTGTGCCAGTGGCACAGAAAAGCAGATGGGAGTTTGTGGCAGCTCTTTTTGTTGTAGCTAGAAACTGGAAGTTGAATGGATGCCCATCAATTGAAGAATAGTTGGGTAAATTATGGTATATGAAGGTTCTGGAATATTATTGCTCTGTAAGAAATGACCAGCAGGAGGAATACAGAGAGGCTTGGAGAGACTTACATCAACTGATGCTGAGTAAAAAGAACAGAAACAGAAGATCGCTGTACACTTCAATGCTGTATGAAGATATATTCTGATGGAAGTGGATATCTTCAACATAAAGAAGATCCAACTCACTTCCAGTTGATGAATGATGGACAGAAATAACTATACCCAGAGAAGGAACACTGGGAAGTGAATGTAAATTGTTAGCACTACTGTCTATCTACCCAGGTTACTTATACCTTCGGAATCTAATACTTAATGTGCAACAAGAAAATGGTATTTACACACATATATTGTATCTAGGTTATATTGTAACACATGTAAAATGTATGGGATTAACTGTCATGGGGGAAGGGAGTGGAGGGATGGGAGGATGATTTGGAAAAATGAATACAAGGGATAATATTATAAAAAAAAAAAAAAGAAAAGAAAAGCAGATGGGACAGAGAAGACCTATATGCACAAGAAATATTCATATTACCTGTTTTTGTAGTGGTAAAGAATTGGAAATTTGTGCTGCTTCCCCTCCCCCATTTAATTTTTTCACAACATGAATAATACTATTTAATACCGGTATTAAAATTATCCTTTACATGATTGTACATATAATACCCATATTGAAGTTCTTACCTTTTTAAGAAGAGGGGAGGGAGGAAAATTTGGAATCCAAAATTTTATAAAAATTATTTTTAAATTGTCTTTTGAAATTATATTATTTTTTTCAAAAGCCCTTTTCCTTATAATATTGTCATGATTCCCTATTTCCTGTTAAGTATGACTGAAACTTTTTTGCCATAAATTTACTCTTCTCCATGAATTAAAGCCCTCTACTTTTATAGAAGCATCTGGAATTGCCAGACCATCCCTGCAGTCACCCAGATTGCCTGTTTCTGTGTCTTTGGTCATGTTATTCCCTAATGGCTGCAAGGCCAACCCTTCCTGAACCTTCCCCACCAGAAGCAATTCACTCTTCTTGACCTTCATGGACTTCTCCAGCACATGCTAAAGGAAGCATGTCTTTCTCTTACTAGACCCAAACCAGCTAAGTTCTGGGGAAATCCTGATCCTCTGAAGTCATTTCTCCTCATCAAATGCACCTAAGTTGTGTAACAGATGCTGTATTTGTAGCGCTCTCCTTAGTAAGAATATAAAACAGCAATTGGTTACCTATTGCAAGAGAACTATAACTTGCCTCTGCTACCGACAGCTGATGTGGCAGAGCCAAGGTAAAGGAATAAAGGCAGGAACTCACTCAACCTCTCCCCCAAACTGCTTCAAATTCCTTAACACAATGACTCTAAATAAATTTGAAAGCATCAGAACACTACAAAAACTGGAGTAGAAAATTTCTCACTGGAGGCAATTTAGAAGCTCAGCAGAAAGGTCTATGACTATGATGCCAGGATGGCAGTCCAGCATACGGTCCCAGTGCATGACTTGCTGGAGCAGTTCCAGCCTTGACCCTGTCATGGCCCCAAAATGACCAATATGCACAAAAAATATTCATAGCAGCTCTCTTCTCAAGACTAACATAATTGGAAATTGCAGGGATGCCCATTTGTGATAGAATATTATCATTCTCTGTGAAATATTGAGCAGGATGCTCACAGGAGGAAAAAAAACACACGTGGAAATTCTTTTATGAACAAAGTGAAATATATTGTATAAAAAAGAATAGCAATGTTCTAGCTTTGTTATTCTCAATAGAACAATCATCCACAACTATTCCAAAGGATGTAGGATGAAAAATCATATCCATACCCAAAGAAGAAACTGATTGTATCTGAATAAAGCATTCTCTCTCTCTCTCTCTCTCTCTCTCTCTCTCTCTCTCTCTCTCTTTCTCTCTCTCTCTCTCTCTCTCTCTCTCCCTCTCTCTCTCACTCTCTTTCTCTCTCTCTCTTTCTCTCTCTCTCTCTCTCTCTCTCTCTCTCTCTCTCTCTCTCTCTCTCTCTCTCTTTCACTCTGCTTATCTCTCTCTCTCTCTCGCTCTCTCTCTCTCTCTCTTTCTCTCTCATTATTTAATTTTTCTTGAGGATTTTTATTTTAATGAGGGTAGAAGATCTATGTTTTCTTTCACAACTTTACTTTTGAGAAGATGTTTTGCATAACTTCACATGTGTTTTCTTAATTGTGGGTGAGGATAAGGAAGAGTGCCTAGAACTTAAACATCTATAAAACAAATGTAAAAAAAAATGTTTTTAATATTACTAGGGGGGATTATTAAGTAAATAAATACCTAAGTCTGATAAAAAGAACATGCCTGCCTGACTGGAAATGCATCAGAAATATGTGTCTAAGCTCTCCAGTCTTCTTCAACATCATTGCCCTCCATGTATTCTAGGGTGCAGTGACAATGGCCTCCTTGCTCTTACTCAAAGAGGCTCTTCTATCCACAGATTTCTTTAGCACTGGAATTCCTTTAATGCTAGGAACTCACTTTGTCCTGGTCAACATTCTTCCAACTCCAGATAAAATCCTCCAATCTATGAGGAGAGTTTTCTCAATTTTTTTTTTCATGTTAGTCTCTTCCTCCTATTGATTATATTCAATTTAACTTGTATATATCTTGGCCAAACATGTCTCTTTTCATGTTTTCTTTTTCATTAGTCTGAGAGATCATGATGGGCTGAGGCTTATTCTGTCTTTCAATTTCTCTCTACCAAGTCACAGTACTTAAAATTAGGAAAAGCTTAAAATGTGTTTACTGACAGATTATTACTGCAGGAGATGATGGTGGAAGGATAATGTGATTCACTATTTTCCAAGTACTCTTTCAATGCCAATTTGTGATCAATTCATACTATTGCTTAGCAAACTCTTTACCTCTCAAAGTGTATTTATCAAATGTGTTCTATCTGGTTAATCTCCTTCTCCCTTGAAATCTCATTTTTCTGTTTTGATTGATGAAGGAGTCTTAAGACTGGGAAACAAATCAGAAAGCTGAACCAAGATGGCATGTCATCTCCAACACTAGACAACTTAAGACTTAGCTCTGGATTTCAGGTCAGAAGATATTAGTTTGATTCAAATTTCTGAACTAATTTGATCATAAAAGAGGGAAAACGACTCACACATGTAAAAAATGTTTTTGCATCTCCTTTTATGTGGCAAAAAACTTGGAATTCAGTAGATGCCCCTCAATTGGGGAATTACCTAATTATTTATGATATATAAATGTAATTTAATATTATTGTTCTCTAAGTTATTATATACACATTGATTTCAGAAAAGCCTGAAAAGACTTACATGAGGGGCAGCTAGGTGGTGTAGTAGATAGAGCAAAGCCTTGAACTCAAGAGGACCTGAATTCAAATCGGGCCTTGGACAATTAACACTTCCTCAGGGTGTGACCCTGGGCAAGTCACAACCCCAATTGCCTCAGCAAAAAACAAAACAAAACAAAGAAAGCCTACAGAAACTGATGCTAAGTGAAGTGAACAGAATGAGAACATTATACAGTGTAAGAACAAGATTATGTGCCAATCAACTGTGATAACGTTGGCTCTTTTCACCAATGAGGTGTTTCAGGGCAATGCCAGGAAACTTGTCATGGAAAGTTCAATCCACATTCAGAGAGGAAAAAAAGATTGAATATGATGTAAGCATAGTATTTTCACCTTTGTGTTGTTGTTTGGTTTTGTTTTTTCCCCTTTGAATCTGCTTTGTTTATGCTCAGCATGATGAATATGGAAACATGTTTAGAGAAATTGCACCTGTATTGCAATTTACCCTATATTGAATTGCTTGCTGTTTTGGGGAGAGGAGAAGGATAAGGAGATGGAGAAGAATCTGGAACACAAAATCTTACCAAAATTAGTGTTGGAAACTATATGCATATGGAAAAATAAAATGCCATTAATTAATAATAATAATAATAATAATAATAATAATAATAAAGTGAATATACACTTAAGTGCTGAAAAAAATTGAATTCCTTAGTGGCATGTGATAAGTGAGATACTACTTATGAACCTCCATTTCCTCACTTTCCAAACAAGTCAATTAATTCTGGGAGGCTTTTAATGAAAATCATCTGTGATTGGGAATATTTAATATATTATTGAATACATTCCATACTACAGCCCAGACTAAAGGTTGCTCCTTCTCTTTTAATAAAATTTTCTGAACTATATTGACCTTTCTGTGCAAGATTTCCATCTTTTTCTGCATCTTCTTCTGTAAAGAAAGAGGAATAAACAGTTAGGAAATCTCTTTCTGAGCGTGAGTTCTGTGACATACTAAGCAACTCAATAACCCTGATAAGCTGGTACTATTTCATTGATTTGTTAGGAAGAGTCACAAAAGGAAAGACCATGAACCCATTCTTGTTGGGGGCGATAGCCCCTTGATATTCCTTGTTTGATCTCCAACTTCCTTTGGGACTTGGACCTTGGATACAAAATCTGGACAAACTAGTTTGGGCTATCTGATCTGGCCAGGGTTTTACAGCCCCCATTCTAATCTGCTCAAACAGACCAAATGCCAGCAGGAAATTCCTTTTTGGGAAGAGACCTCCGTCTGTCCCCAAAAGATAACAAGAGAATCCTTATCTTATTTACATCACTCTCCTGAACCTCCTTACATCACTGTATCTGAATCATTGTGCTCTTGTATAAAACAGAGTCCTCAAAAACCTATTCTTTGCAAAATTGGCCTTTTACCATGCAGCCATTTTGCCCACCGGCTGTCCAGTGTTTCCATTCTAATCAATAAAGACTATGTTTCCATACAGCATTAAGTAGCAAATTCCTTTGCTGCCGACCCCGCCCTTGGTTACTTTGGGGAAGGAAGGAGAGAGAGAAAAGGAGCTGACCCATTTCAGTTTAGACCTCAGTTTACTCCTCATCATTCTGACATATATTCAGATCTAAGTGATAAACTAATGTAGAAACAGTGAAATTGTGCATGGACAATCGGTGCCATTCCTGAAGGAATGCCATTAAGTTGTGTTGGACTCACCCTGTAATAAAGAGCAGCCACTGCAATGGGCCAGTGTAAGTGGTTCTCATGACTTCCTAGACTTAGAACAGGTCACACAGAGTAGGGTCTTGTTCCTATCACAGAACAGCTTCTGGTCTTCCCTGTGTATCTCACATATGCCTTCCTCTTCAGGGTACATGGCAATATCAACTTGATGAGTTCTTAACTGAGAAAATTCCCAGCATGTAGTACAACAAGAAGATGGAGAGGTATTTTTCCTTAAGCAAGACATACAGATTATATGTCCACATTCAACTGTGATTAGCTTAATGACTTCATTCAAGCAATTAACACAAAGGCCCTCTTGCACTTCATCAGCCATGATCCTGAAAAGAGAAAATGAGGCAGTGTAAGAATATTTCTACTCCTTCATTTCTGAAGTTTTAAAAAGCACATTTCAAGAACACCATAGCAAGCAAAATCATAATTGATGATATCCCTCATCTCTAACAAGTATAGACTCCATCACTTGGAAAGATACACACAATAACATGCAATAACATCTAGTTTCACCCTAGACATTTAAGATGCATTTCATACATTATTGTTATTATTTTTTTTTTTTTTGGTCCACACAAAACCCCTATAAAGTACATGAAATTGTCTGCATGGTGGATAGGGAACTGTAGGATGAGAGGCCAAGTGAGTTGCTCAGAACCAGAAAAGCTCTCCTATTTCCAAAGCTGTATGAGATAATTTTGATACTCTTATTCAAATCAATCAGTATTTAATCAATTTGTTGTGATTTAATGAGTATCAGTGATTGTATAAGTGAATCAAACAGAATGATTAATTTAAGTTGCTGTTAGGATAAGAATTAATCCTCCCTGAAGATTATATTCATTATGTTTCTCAATTACTTTCCTATTGTTAGTAATGTAATAGCATGTAATTGTTGCATTGATCTCCTCCTTGACTTAGGAAAGGCTGTAATAAGATTCACTTGCTAGTGAACCACTCTTACAAACCACTTCTGACCACTCCCTACTGATCTTTATTTCAAGCTCACAACTTCCTTAGACTGTAGGCTAGCATTGGTCAAACCCTAGGGGCTCATGTCTTGTAGAATCTCCTGAGATGTTGTTGAAAGGGTCTTAGGACCTTTGGATCACCTGGAATTTATGACCTGTGAAGGTGTCATGACCTGTAAAAAGTCTGCTGACATAATTATGATTGATAGACATCCAACGATTTCACACCCCTCTAGAATTGAGGAAGCAGTAAATTGTAATGTCTCCTTATTTTAGTAAGTATATAAAAGTAGTTAACACGCAAGAGGAGGGGCCTCTCATAGTGAAGAAGATATTAGATTTAATTAAATTCAGGCCCTCTGGATTCACTACTGAATTGATTAATGAAGCTTGGAATTTTCCATTACTTTTATAATTTTCTGGCCTACAACAACTAATAATCCATCAACATTTATTAAGTGTCTGCCATGTGCCAATTACTGTGCTAGAAACTTTACAAATATCACCACACTTGATCATCACAATGACTAAGACTTAGGGGATATTATTTCCCTAATAATAACACAATCAAGGAAACTGAGGCAAATAGAGGTTTAGTAACTTGCCCAGAATTAAACAGCTAAATAAATATCTGAGGCTGGATATCGGAAGTACGTCTTCCTGATTCTTGTCCCAGTGATGTACTGGTTATGCCGCTTATGTAACAAAATGACAAGCATAATAAGTAATAATAGCAATAAATAATAATGGAAGAAACATTCTGTTACAAAGGGAAAATAAGAAATTTGGAGCCAGAAACTATGCTCAAATTCTATACTGAATTTGTTCCTCACTAAAAAAAATTCTTCTGGTCTCAGTTTCTCCCTGTGTCAAATGAAATGATGAAATTAGATGATCTCTAAGGTTCCCAGAACTTTCTAAATTGGTCTTCAGTAGCAATAACAAAAACTTTTGTCAGAGGGGCACCTACCTGGGATATCCTCTGAAGGCTC
Organism: Sminthopsis crassicaudata; assembly: GCF_048593235.1. Taxonomy (NCBI): domain Eukaryota; kingdom Metazoa; phylum Chordata; class Mammalia; order Dasyuromorphia; family Dasyuridae; genus Sminthopsis; species Sminthopsis crassicaudata. Next base: position 564,037,635 of record NC_133619.1, read on the forward strand.
TAAGCATGTGAAATCTGTTATGCCACAGTCTCCTTGAGCTGTTCTACTTCAGTTTCCCTGCATTAGTTTCCCTCATTGTCCTGACTGAGTTTCCCTGAATTGTTCTATCTCAGTTTCCTTAACTGTTCTGCCTCAGTCCCTTAAGTCGTAAAACCCCCCTGGTTCATTAAGACTGAGGACCATTTGCTCTAAGGTTATAAACGGTCAGTGGGAGAGGAGGAGCAGATCAGACTTTCTGGCTCCTAGCTCCTTCTGCCCCCAAGAATTTATGACACTGCCCCTCTAAGATATTCCAAAAGATAAGACTATCTGGGATACTTCACTGACATCTTTACTTCTGTTATTCAAACATTCTGACTCTGGCTTTTAGTAAAAATTTACAGCTTAAAAAAAAAAAAAAAATTTACAGCTTCCCCCCCACCCCCATCCTGACAGAACCAAGGCTTCTAACTTTTCCTGCTCTTCTTCCTTTCCTTTGTCTGAAAAGCTATAAAAGGGATTTTCATTCCCCCATTCATCACTGGATACTTTGAGATGAGAGTCCTGTCCAGTCAATTAAACTCTCCAATTAATAAAATATTAAAAAACTCTCTAATCTCTATCTTGCCTCAGTTTCTCCGGCATTACAAATCCAGTTTGGGAATATCTTAAACTAGAGCAGGACACAACACCAAAGTGAGTAGGGGCTGGGGCTTAAATTTTCCTCATACACTTCCCCACCCTCATAATCTGTATGTACTGAGATACAGCAATTGTCAAATATAAGGGACTTTGCCCCCCCCCCAAAAAAAAAAAAACTTTTGTAATTTGTTATCCTGTTATTCCCCATTTCCTTTAGGCAAACAATTAATCTCTGTGTTTACTCATCAATCAATCAATCAACTACTTATTCAATGATTACTAAGCTTTAGGTTTTGTCAAAGTCTTGAGTGATTTAGAACAATACAGAATCATGATCCCCCTCTTGAAAGGAGTTTGCTACTAGGAAAGAGAACTTGAAAACCAATATACTTTACCAAATACTTAGAGGAATAGCCATAAATGTGAAAATGGGTTGAGGGAGCAACTGCCAAAGATATTAGGCAGAGGTTCATTTGAGCTGAAGGTTTTGTTTTCAGGGGAAAAAAGAGGAAACCTGGAAAATTATTTCCTTAGCACCCAAGAGTAATTATAATTAGGAAGTAATTACCAATTCAAGTGTTTTTAAATTAAAGAGATTTGTTTTCTTTTAGTCAAGAGTTATTGCATGTGTACCAGTCATGACATCAGAGATCCTACTATCTGACATACACACTTTGGAAAATCAATATATTTTGTGAATGAGAGATCAGGAAATGGCAATCCATGATGGCTCCAGTCTGCCCCAACAAAAGGATCTAAAGTTTTGTGATGAGGTATATACCTAATGATGAGGCCTATACCTCAATAAAATTAGGATTAATTGAGATCTAGTGGCAAGTTCGGGGTACAGGGAGTCAAACGGTGCTCCCCTGCAACCCCTTTGCATTCGGCACAAGGACACAAAGTTAAATGAGGTCTAGTGGCGGCAAGAGTCCCCTTAAATGAATTGATAGGCCCGAAAGCCTAGATTGATAAGAGGTTTGTTGTAGGGTTTGGAAGTAAGGTTAAAGTCTGGTTAGTAAAAGGTATTAGATAGAGGAAGAAATACACCAAAGTGGTGGGACAGACAGTCTGTGATGCAAGGCATATTGCTGACATCTTTCAACTCTCTACCAAGGGATGATTCCCCCTTGGCTCTTTTATTGGCTTGAAGAGGCTTATGCGTGGAGTTCCAGGTGGATTCCTGGAGAGCCAGAACCCACCAGATAGGGGTTGGGTTACCTGAGCAGATCATTAGAATGGGGGCTGGGTACAGCCCAAACTGGCTCAGATCCAGATCTCTCCCCTTGGAATACAAAAGGGTGGTTTTGACCAGATCTTGTAAATCAAAGGTCAGTCCCAAAGGAAGTTGGAGATTAGAAAAGGAATCTTAAAGGGAGCTACAGCCTGCATCATTTTGGAGTTGCCAAGTTACTCTCTCATCCAGATGAATGGGATTCTTTGTTGTTCAATCATTTTTAGTGATACCTAACTCTTTTTGACCCCATTTGAGTTTCCTTGGCAAAAATACTCGAGTGCTTTCGGTGTTTGCTTCTCCAGCTCATTTTATAGGAGATGAAATAACAGGTTTTAGTGACTTGCCCGGGATTGTAAAGCTAGTAAGATTCTAGGGCCACATTTGAACTCAGATGAGAACTCTTCTGGACTCCAAACCAGGCAATCTATCCACTGTAGCCTTGCTCACATCCTCAGCAATATTCACCTCTGATCCACTCCAGTACTCTGCTTCTTTAGGCTAATTGATTTCACATCTCTTTCCAAAAATATATAGTGTTTGGACATCTTTGAGGCCTCTTGAAGTCTATGAATCCTCTCAAGGATTCTTATAGCAATCACAGAATTATAGTACCAAGGGTCTTTCTAATTCTGCACTACAAGGAAAAATGATAGGATGACTATTTGACTGAATTTGATGATATTCTGTCTTTGTACTCTTTCATCTGACATTTCTTCATTTCATTTATGACATTTCTTCATGTAAATCTATGGATTCTTGATACTTTAGATCCATTTGGGGGCATAATTGTAAATGTCTACTTGGGCAACCTGACACACATCCAGCAGTAGTGTCTCAGTTCATCTGTCTTCTCCCAGACCTTTCAGGATTGTCTATTTTTTCTATCTCTTTTGAACTTTGACAATTAATTGGTTATGAGGTTCTACCATTGAGTTCATTTGATTATCATTGGCTTAAAGAATACGTTCTTTAAAGAATGGTAATTTCTAAGCTATATTTCCCAAACTGATAATGGGAGAAATTCAGATAACTAGGTGGACAAGAGAAGATACTAATCCTTCCAGATTCCTACCAAGCTTTTTATTTTAGCAAGCTGACTTTCTCCACTTGTTCTGACATGTTGTTTCCTAACCCATGAACATGAAATCTTTCTCTCTTCTCCATTTGCTGGGTTCAGAAGACTCATTCCCAAAATTTTATATTATATTGTGGTGAACTACAGTTCTCAACCTCAATGCCTGCCATATTGTGATGGCCATTTTTGCATTCCTGACCCAGAAAGGAAGATTTTAATGGAAAAAACTTAGCTTTCTTTTTTCTTTTGGGATCTTTTCTTCAGCTTCCACTGTTCTGCCTTTCCTCTCTGTGTTCAGGTGAAGGAAACTCTAAGTCTGTCTCCTCTTAGGCCTTTCATATACTGCTAAGCACATTCATGAAGCCCCTCCTTCCTTCAAGGGGTGAATTCTCCTGACCTCCAAAGCCAAGAATAAACTCATATGTGATAGCCATTTTCTCAGAGGTAGGAATTCCATGGTGCCCAATGTTAATGCAATCACAAAAATGTGAATTTCAGGAAGTATCAGAACCAGGCTTTTGGCAGAGAGGTAATCCTGGATAATCCAATAATGAATTGAATTCACATCTTGTGCTGAACCAGGTAGGTGAATTTCTACCTTGAGTTGGGAGGGGCTGAAATTCAAAGGAAGTATCCTGAGTGAATCATTTAAAAAAAAAATAAAAAAGTTTTTTATTTATAAATATTGATTTCCTTTTCTGGATTTTAGAATTGGTTCTATTTGTAAGAAACCATAGGAGGAATGTTACACTGAGAAAGAAATGCTGCAGCATGGTTTAATCCAACAGTAATGATGAAGTATATAGACAACTTGCCTCCCCTTTGGTTCTTTGAAGGTAATTAGTTAGTTAAGGAGGAATTCCAATTTCAGCCTTAGGTATATTCAGAAATTTAGATATTCAGTGTGAATTTGAGAGTTAGAGTGTAGTTTGAGTTTACTGATCTGCTAATTTTGCACACTGTATTTAAAAAAAAATTATTCTGAACATAAGGGGGGAAAGGGAAGGATTTACATAAAAATTCTTTAAAACGTATAATAAAGTTATCTGGTAATTGTTTTGTTTTGTTTTGTTTTCCCTTAACTTTTTTCTTCTTTCCACTCTCCCACTCTGGAGATGGCTAACATTTGGCACAAATATGTTTTTGGGTGTGTGTGTGTGTGTTTCCATGAATGTGTATACATACACTATTCTCATGATTCTATTTATCAGTTCTTTAGCTATGTGCAGATGACATATTCCTCTATATATCCTTTGCAGTTAAGTTTGGAATTTATCATACTCAAAAAGTCAGTAAATGTTTTCTTAAAACCATATTTTATTACTGTATACAGTGTCGTTTTGGTTCTCCTCATTTCATGCATCTTTATTTCTTTGTATGTTTTGCTGAGATCATTGAGCTTATCATTTGTTATATATTAGCAATATTGCATCACAATCACACACTACAACCTGTTCAGCTATTCCCCAAATGATGAACTTTTCCGCAATTTCCAGTCCTGTGCTGCCAAAAAGAACTGATAAAAGTATTTCAGAACATATAGATACTTTTCCTTTTTCTCTTACCATCTTTTCATTTAATCAACAGAGGCATTAGTGTTATTCCTGGGTGAAAGGGTATACACGGTTTAGAATTCTGAGCAAAATTTCAAATTGTTTTTCAAAATTGTTGGTTACTTCACAGTTCTACCAATAGTGAATTCTCGTCCCACATGTTCTCCAACATTTATTGCTTTCTCCTTCATTCATTGCATAAAATCTTATTAACGAAAAAAATAAATAAAAGGAGGTTTAGCAGTAATAGGCTTCAAATTTTATGATTTGGATATAATTATCAGATTTGTTTAAAGAAAAGTAGATCAGTGGAAGAGAGCAGACATACACTTTATAGCAGCAATGAAAGTCATCTTGTTTTTGTTAAATCTGAAAACTCAAGATTTGGGAATTAGAACTCACTCTTTGCCACATTGCAAATCATTCTAAATTCTAAAGTGATTGACTGGAGAAAGTGAGATTCAAGCTACATTAAAAAGAGTTTGGTTTTTCAAACTCAGAAACTACTTGATTGGGCCTTGTAAGAAAGTGAGAAGGATCAGCTGACAGGACTAAAGATGATAGTGGAGTCTTCTCAAATATAAGGGAGAGGACATTCTAAAAATCTAGCATTTTCAACTGCTCCAATTAGAAGATGAAATTCAGAGAGGAGGGGACTCTAGAAAAGGAAAATATTAGTATTCTGCTGATGAGCATTCATGGAGAGTTTTTTTTTTTTTTTAAGAATTATACATAAGGAGAGATAAAGTGTGATGGCACATATGGAGAGATGGCTTTTGCTTCAAGAACACCTAGATTCATGTCACATCTCAAACATTGCCTGATTGTGCCAGAGTCCCTTAACGTTCCTTTCATCTTACAATCATTTATTCCACTAAACATAACAAATGGTAAAAGAGGAAAGAACTTTCCCCTCTTGTACTTCAAGTGTCTAAGCTTCTTCTTGCATGAAGCTAGAAATGTCTATGCCAAAGGTTAAGTCTGTCCAAAGAGGAAAAATGTATTGTTTTTTTTTTATGGAAAAGAGCAAGCAGGACAGAATCACTGGAATGGAACTTCATGGAAGGGAGTAATGTAAAATAAGTAAAAACACAAAAATTAAAAAGACAGAAAGAGACCAGGTTGTGAAGAACTTAAATACTAATCAGAATATTTTTTATTTAAATGTGAGCTTAATTTACAATAACCTAAAATTGGATACAAGAAAGAGTTGTAAAAAGATACTTCTTCCACCCTCTTTTCCAGTGTAGAGTAATAGAAATGTGGAGTAATGTTTATAATATCTTGAAGACAATACTGAGTTCTATCATTTGATAATTAATATTACTTTTTAATCCATCTTTCTTCCCTATTTTGCCAAAACCCCATCTCTTAGGCAAGCTCAAAAGGAAACTTCTCCTGTCTAGTTCCTCAAAGTATCTATTTATTAATCAGTTCAAAGTGGGTACCCTTGCTTTTGTTTACTAGTCAGTAAAAAAACAAATCTAGCTTGTTCTGGGCTCTCCCCAGGGGACAACTCTACTACTCTTGCTTCTCCTTTTCAAATTTGGTTGTGGCTTGATCTCCAAGGAAAAGACCAAACAAGAGTTTGGAGTGGTTATGTTTTCCAGGGAAGATTCATTAGAGGCAGTTGAAGCCCAGCCAGCAATGAACATTCCATTACTGGCAGAGGGTGACTTGATCATCTGAACTTTAATGTCACACTATCTGCCAATCTACCAATCAGCATTGTCTTATCTTTGATAAAATAGGTCCTAATACTGTAAGGCAGATGAAAGGAAAGAACACATACCTAAGTTAAGAAAGCCCTCTTGGCCCTGAATGCACCTATGCATTGAGGGATAGAAGTCAAAGACCCAGTGTTTTGTTACTGCTAGACTAAGTAATAAACTGTTCATGCTAATGTGGAGACCACTTTATCACCCTGGATACCTTAGAATCAGCTGGAGTCAGGATAAGAAAAGTCTTTATTCTTGGTCTTTAGAAGTAGAAGTGAAAGGAATGGCCCAGTAGGATCTCAGAGACCTCACCTCCTAGTCTGCTGCCCAGGATGAGTCTGGCTAGTGCCACTGTACCTCCTAATCCCTCCCACAATTCTCTGTATACACTGAACAATTGGGCCAGCACAGGATAGTGGGAAGGGCCATTTTGCAAGCATGTTCTTATAGAGTATTGTCCACTTAGTAATTAGCCTCAGGTGGTTGATAGTCCAACCTCAGTGCATTGACTCAAGAGTTTCAGCCCTTTACATACTGGAAATTTTTGCCTACCTATGTCACCCATCTTACTAATAGTTTACACATGACTGTTATAAAATTATAAAAATGTCTTGTCCTGCAGAAAAATTTGCGTTTGTTGTAATTTTATTCACCAAAATATGACATCACCATATTGCCTAACTTTTATGAAGAGATCACTTCCCTATATCCCTCTTCTACCTATACTTCCCCTTTTACTTTTGCCTTATAAAGGACTGATCTCTAGGAGTCAGAGAAGCAATGAAAGTACAGAAGATTCAAAAAGTGATGCATATTTCTTAACTTATACAGGTGCCCAAATGGGAAGTCTTCTCATAATTTGCTGAAACGCTTCTTTTCATCATTTTGTTTCTATATTTCAAGTGCATTCTATTGCATCTTGAGACCATAATGTGCATAGTCATTCTCTAAATGATACATACCCCTTTTGATTTCAGGTTCTTGCCCCAAATAAAAAATTACTCCCAACATGTTTGTGTAGCTGATTTTTTTTTACCTTATTCTTTGATGTTTTTTGTTTTAGTCTTTATTTTGGTCGAAAACACCTATTCATCAACTGCCTGTCATTTGAACAGGAATAAAATTTTAAATTCTAATTTTTATTCTGATCCATAAGATATCCAGTCAAATGGACGAAGGTAGAAAACAACACTTTCCAGCTTGTCAGTAGGACTTATGAATTGACAAATTCTTCAACAAATCATAATTTGTGAGCAAGATTTACTGGCATTGCTGACATTAAAGAGGGACCTTGTTTTTTTTTTTTTTTTGTTTGTTTTTTTTGGTAATTACTGAAGTAATCCATATTGGCACTGATTTCCTTCTCACGTTAGTTTTCTGCAGTCCATCAGACCCCAAAGTTCTTTAGGGTGGCAACAGTAATATGAGTTGAATTTTTATAATGTATGAGGTCAATTAAAAAACAATTAATGGAAGGGACAGAGCCAAGGGGCAGAGAGAAACCAGGATGCTGTTTCTTAGATTCCTTAAAATTCTTTAGATTCCTTGAAGAGATAAATATAATTTTAGCAAAGTTAAATTCATTGTAACAAATAACATTGCCAAGAAAACCCCAAATGAGGAAACAAAGAGCTTAACACAAAGGAAAGAAATGCACAACAAGAAAGATACAAAGAAGCACACCAAAAGCTAGAATTCATTTCACATTTTTATTGAATGGAGTTAAAGATAAGTTAACAGTAATTCAAGTGACATAGGAGTGAAATAGCTTGAAATCCATGGCTTTTGAAGAACTTTGAGAAATTCTAGGAAGACTATGAAAGCCACAGTCCTCATGTGTGTTGTTATTTTTTTTTTAACTGCTGAAAAAGAATTGCTATGTTTTGAAATTTCATAAGCAGAATCCAGTGCCAATCAGAAGGCACAACATACTTGGGAAGATTCCTCTTCAGCTTGCAGGGTGAAAGGCAAGCCATCTAGAAGTTGGTGATGCTCCTTGTCTTGCAGGGGAAGTTTGGAAATGGAAAAACACCAGCCGGGGAGCCTAGTGGTGGGCTGAGAATTCCTCCTTGTTGGAATGCTCAGAGAGACGAATAGCAGCAAGAACAAAGATGAGAATCCAGTGCACAGAGAGTCATGGGAGCAGGCTTTGTTCCTGGAAGTGGGGGGCCAGGAAAAAACATGGGTCTAACAGGGGCTACAAAGGAAATATCAGGTAACTGATAAATAAGAGAACTCTGCAGAACATTGTAAAAGGCCAGAGTGCCAGTACGGTATTCTAGGTAGAGTCCTACCCTGGGAATAGGGCTTTTCAGTCTGTGGTCCAGCGATCCAGGGTAGGATTGCAAAAAGTAATCCTCTTCCTTCCTGACACATCTCAGAAAGAACACAGAGGGACAATGGGTCTTGCTGCCACCACTTTGTCTCTTCAAGCAGGGGGTGTGGATCCCCAGCATCCACTGAGGTAATCCTGTCACATCCACCTCCCAGTATTGTCTCCCTGAGCTGAAGGCCTGCTCAGCAAGGACCATGTGAAGATGCCCGTCATCATCAGGGTGGGTGTCCACCTGCCAGCCTTCTCCAGCTCTTACACTCCTCAGATCCTCAGCCACAATCAGGCAAGGACTGGCTGATGCAGGATCCAACCTGATGTGCACTCTGAAGCGGTTGAGCATCTCTATCATGCCAGGGACGGGACACACTCTGAGCTCCGGGATGAGCGCCTTGGCCCTTTGGGACAACACTGACTCGCTCCTTTCCAGCAACTGCTTGACATCCCGGAGCAGATCCACATTGGCTTGGCCCTCTGCTTCCTGGAGATCTAGCATGAGGTCCTGAAGGGTTCTCATTTGCTGGGAAAGTCTGTCCTTCTCACTTCTTTCTTCTTCCTCAATCCTAGCAAAAGGGCATTCCTTGAATAAGTGCAGGTTGTACATTTTGTAGTATTCTTTTGTAATCATTTTGTGCCAGTTCACAAGAGGTCTGGGACTAGCAAGAAGTTTCTTTGCTTCCTCAAAGTGCTTCTCCAAGCAACTTTGAAGGTGCTGCAGCTTCTTCCTGACATTGGGAGCAGCTTCTTCTACAGGACAGTGCCTGTGAGCCCCATGCTCTGGGGTTTGGCAACATCTGACACAGAGCAATGTCTGGTCGTCTTCACAGAAGAACTCCAAGACTTGGTGGTGAGTGGCACAGCGCCTCTGTCCTTCAGCACTCTGCAACAGCTGGGAGCTGAGCTGTTTCCCCAGTTCAGTCAGCTCTAGCAGGCGTCCATTGATACATAAAAGTGATTCTCTGACCTGAGACACTTGCCTGCATTCAGGGCAAGAGAAAGCTGTAGCTGCTGAGCTTGGGAGACATGCTCGGCAAAAGCTGTGCCCACACCCGATGGTGACTGGCTCACAGAAGTACTTCCAACAGATGGGACACGTGATCTGGTTCTGCAATTGTTGCAGCATTTCCATAGCAGCAGCAGCCATTCTCCTCTCTCCACTTGCTTCTGTTCTGCAGCAGCTGAGATGAAGAGCCTTCACTCCTATTCAAAGCAGTGCTTCTGAGCAGAAGAAGGCTCTCCTTTTATAGCAGGTAGCCCCACCCCTCTAGAGCCTCACTGGCAAGGTGTGAATTCCCCTGTCCCAGAATTCTGAAGTTCTACTTGTTAACTCTTCCCAGTTGACAGAGCCCTGAGGACCTCAGAGTTCACACTTTTAGTTGACTCCTTTGTATGGATGGATTTCACCATCCTGATGGTTCCCCTATTTGTTAGGAAGAAGCCTCTGAAAACAGGGAGCTTCAGATCAATGAATTTTACAATCTGATTTGTGCAGGAGCCCCATGTAAACACCAGGATCCATAAGTACCTTCTCTCCTTTACCCTGCCATACCCAATCACTTCCAAGTCTCTCCAAGAATCCTCTGCATCTCTCCCTTCAGTCCAGTTATGGAGAATCACAGAATGTGAGATGAGAAATCCTCCTCCATGGTCATTTAGTGCAAGGAACCCATGTTCATGATTAGGGCCATCTCTGTGATCCCCATGTGTGATGCCCATGGCTAAAACACACTGTCGAATCAATATAATGGAAGCCAAAATACAAACAAGGCTAAAGAGGAAAAGAGTAGAACAGTTCTTTAATGTTCTTAATCAGTATATCCAAGTGCAAATTTTTGGAAAGAGTTGTCTACTTCATGAAGTTGTCTGCTTCTGGAAAGCATTTCTTCATAGGAATTCTTCCCTAGGGGACTGTCTTTTAGCATCATCCCAAAACTGTCCATTTTGATCTAATTAACTCTGAAATATATCTAGGCAAATCAGCCATACAGTATCCTTAGGGCCTTATTTTTAGGACAGATTTGCAGACACATTTATACCAGTAGATCTGGTTTTCCAGATGCCAAGAGACTTTATTCCTGAATAAATCTTCTAGAAATATATCCTTGTAGAAATTTAAAAGGATCTTAAGAAAATCTAATCACGTTGACTGTTCTGCCACCTGAAAGATAAAATTACTAATGTAAACAAAGGTTGGATCTTCTAAGCATATCGATTTCTTAAGCAACAAGCTTAAGCCTCAATCCCCAAAACAAGAGAAGATAGACTTTTATAAATTAAAAGCAATTAATCAAACAAAATCAATTAATTAAGAAAAGAATTCAATATTAGGTGATCAGATTTCTAATGTAAGGACAGATTTGGGCTTGTCCAAGTTGTAAGGATGAGAGGAAGCAATGCAATTCCCTTAATTCATATGAAGAGGTGTCCTACTCCCAAATATCTATATTTAATCAAAGAACATGGAAAGAATAAGTGATTCATCAATAAGTTTCAGGTTTCAGATAAGATATATGGGTTGTTTGAGGTATGCAATTGTGAGAAATCTCCCTTCATCAATCTTTGGATCTAACTAGGGTTCTGGGCAGCATAGGCTAGGTTCTTACTTAAAGGTCTCTAAACTGCAAGTAGGCATAGTCCTCTTTCCTGGTTTAACAATAGGATAAACAATATTATGGAAATTTAAACATTTCAAAAGCCTTTTTGACAGTAAAAAAAAGATGATATCGTTCATTTTCAACCATTCTTCTGTGGGCAGTAAGGGTTCATGAAGAATATTCTTTACTTATTTGATTACACTTGGAAAGAGCTTTTAGCCATGCCCCTGATCTCTTTCTCAGGCATTTCCTTTTTTACTCTAATCAGCCCCCACATAAAATAACTGCATATGAGTAAATGACTTCCTGACTTCTTAACCAACAGTTACTTTTCTAGTCTTTGGAATTCTTAGACTGCCTCATTTCTTCTGACCTTCCTCTTCCCAGCATATAGATAAATTCTGGTAGTCAGTTTGGGAAGTGATATAATTAGCTAGTGATCTAGTAATAAATACCTATAGACCTTGACCTCTCCAATTTCTCTCTCTCCCCTTCAATTAATCCCGAAGAGAAGAAAGAATTACCCTGAGCAGGGATGAAGGGACTTTTTTCAAAAAGAAGAGAGTTTTCTAAGGTTATATGGATGGTATATAGTAGGCCTTGGGTGTACCTTAATTACTTATATTTTGACTGCAACTTTCTTTCCCCTGGTATTACTAAATCCTGAGGTGTGGCTTATGTTGTACATATTTTTGGAAGGAGGAACATGATGACTGAATCCTCACTTTTATATTCTATCTGGCACCTAAGAAATCTCTCTTGAGTATTGCTTTCATTTGGTTTTCATCCTTCATAACTGAATAAAAATTGGTTTTTAAAAGCCCTTTGGTGTATCAAACATCGTGGTCAGATGCTCTATTGATTCCAACTCACAAGTAGCACAACATTTGTGTTCCTGCAGGCTCTGCTTATTGCTCAGAATAAAACTTCAGCCTAATGAAGCTCCATAGGTGCTCCATCAGAAGCCTGATTAAATAATGCATAGAAACAGAATACAAGACAGAGAAGTTGATGAATCTCCCTGAGTTTTATTGTTCCCCTTTCATTCTTTATTCACTTACCCCTTGGAGTTCGATCTCAACATTGCATCTGGACCTGGCACAAGGTTCTACTTTATGAAATATTAGACAAATAGTCATTCTCTATCATTCTCAGAGCCCAATAAACAGAAATACTGAAGACTACACTTTCAACAGGAAGGTTTTGTTGGTGTCCTAGAACTGGTATGAAAAAAAGCTTAGATTCATGGTCAAAGGGACTATCCCCATTTCAATACCCAAAGGTTGGCATGAGAAATCAAGTGAGATTTTTCCCGGGGATTTTGTCAAAATTCAGGTAACACACCATGGCCAGCAAATGACAAAGAAAAAGTTTAGAAACTTAGGAATTATATTACAACAATACATATTACGTGTTTAAGACCGCCTTTGGCAAAGGTAAGGCAACCCTGATTGGTAGCTAGTTTGACTTTCAGATACAGATAATGAAGCCATACTGTCATTTAAGGGATGTTTATTGCTTTATAGGCTTCCTTTGTAAGGTTCTCTTGGTTCAGTTTTCTTGGGGTCTCTGGCAGCAGCCTTTGTTTCAGTTCAATAATCACCAGAAGAGTAGCCAAGAGTTAAAGTCCAAATATTTTATTTCCTCTTTGCCTGATGCTGGGCAGCTTTCTGAAGAGCCTTTCAGTGTGGCCTTGCTTTTAGTGGGGAAAGTGCATGAGGCTAGGCCAGCCACCAGGAAACTGAAGTTCAAATTGAATTTGTCCCCTTGGTTCTGAGAGCTTCTAGTGTGCTTGTCCTCAGTGGTTCTCAGTCCCTACTTATATGCTCTACACTGAGTATAAACCAATCATTTTATCACTATCATTTTTCCTAGGAAGTATTTCATATTTTCTTCTATTTTTTTTTGTTTGTTTCACTGATTCTTGAAGTCTTGAGTGATTCATTTCCATTTGTTCACTAAATACACTAAAAATTAGAGTATTCTTTTCTTAATTTTTTTTTACCTCCTTTTGCAATTGGACAATTAAATTTTTTTGTTCATTGCATTCTTTTTTCATTTTTTCTATTCCTTCTTGCAATGGTCTCATTTCATTTCACCATTTTTCTTCTAATTCTCTTTTAAGATCCTTTATGCTATCTTCAAAGAAAGTTTTGTGAAATGGCAATCAGCTTGTATCTCTCTTTAGGGCTTCTTCTGGACTTGCTTTGCCTTTAGGAACCTCAGGATTTGAGGGCTGTTTTTCTCTCTCCATAAAAGCTGTCTAGGTTTGAGTTCTTTTTTGTTTTTTATTCATTGTTTTAAAGGCTTGAGGTGTGTTCAATGCAAGGGAGGGACAGCTGCCCTGGGACAGTTCTGCTGATTGATTTCCAGTAATGGAACTATTTGTTTTTTATAAAAGGCAAATCTGCCAAACCATCTGGTAGCAACCAGGACAGAGTGGCCTAAGGAGGCTCACACAAGATCCCCAGGTTCGTGGAAGCTACAACACTTTGACTCTCCACTCCAGCTTCTTGCCCTGGTCTCCCTATACTATGCTCTGGGTTTGGCAGACTCTCCCCCTGCCAGATTGAAACAGACCTGTTCTGAAATTCTTCCAAGGTATCTTCTTCTTCTAGAAATGTGTTGTACTACAAATATTTGTGGATCCTTTGACTTCAAAACCAGTTTAGAGGCTTCATCTGGGGTAGGTTTGAGAGAAGGTTAGAGGAGGTTACAGAGAATTGTGTCTGCTCTCCTCCATCTTAGCTCCACCCCCTACCATGTCCTTTCCACAAAACTGGAATCCTTCCTTCTTTTTTTACAAGGCGCTCTCAATCATTAAAGCCTCCTTGTTCCTCATTTCTAGAGAAATGTCTCTCCACTTTCAAGAAAGAATGTGAAGATTTCAAAAAAAAAAAAAATCATGCTTGTGGCAAAGTAGAGCTCCTCCTCTCTGTGCCATCATATTCCCAGATGTTAATAGCAGCCCTCACAACACTTGGATAATTTAAACAACTTAAACAACATATAGAGAGATCATCTAATACCTGACCAAATGGAGCAATAAGTGGAATGGAAAAAAAGCACTAGCCATCCCAATGCTGTAGCCTTCATTGGAGTCCTCATTTTTAAAATCAATAGAATTCAATTCAGTTAACACTTTTAGACACCTATCATTTCACCGGCATCATGGAAGATATTAGAAGACAAAAGATAAAAAAATCAGACCCTGTCCTCTAGGTGCACCATTTGTGAAGGAAAGGTAGGATTAGGGAAAGGAAATTAATTTTCCAGATAAGTTGTTGACACTTTAATGTCTTGTTCTACTAATTTAAAATGATAAACGAAAAAATTCAATTAATGTGCTTTGTATGTTGAACTGTTTATAAAAAAGGTAGTCTGTTGTTTAAAATAAGAAGCAAATCAGTTTTTCTGTTACACTTTTTTAGACAGTTTCAATCCTCAGATTGCTTGTGGAAGGTTAATTGACAACTGTGGAAAGAATGGAATAAGGAGGAAGAAGACACTTAACTGAGAGAAAAATGCAATAGAGAAGAAGTAATAAGTATGCCACTGTAGATCCAACAGAGAAGGAATACCACTTCTTGGATCCTGGAGATGGCCCTCATCATGGGTGTGGGCTCCTTGAACTAAATGGCCATGCAGATCCATTTTTAATCTTAAATTCTGTGACTTTCCAAAAGTAGATTGAAGGGAGAAATGCACAGGACTTTTGGAGCTTCTCAGAACTGATTGGGTAAGGCTGGGTAAGGAAAGAAAGCTCTTCCTTACAGACAGCCACAAAGCTGCAGGATGGTGAAATCCAAACATTCAAAGGAGCCAACTAAAAGTGTGAACTCTGAGGTCCTCAGGGCTCTGTCAACTGGGAAGAGTTCTCAGGTAGAACTTCAGAATTCTGGGACAGGGGAATTCACACCTTGCCAGGGAGGCTCTAGAGGGGTGGGGCTACCTGCTATAAAAGGAGAGCCCTCTTCTGCTCAGAAGCACTGCTTTGAATAGAAGTGAAGGCTCTTCATCTCAGCTGCTGCAGAACAGAAGCAAGTAGAGAGAAGAGAATGGCTGCTGCTGCTGTGGAAATGCTGCAGCAATTGCAGAACAAGATCACGTGTCCCATCTGTTGGAAGTACTTCTGTGAGCCAGTCACCATCGGGTGTGGGCACAGCTTTGGCCGAGCATGTCTCCCAAGCACAGCAGTTACAGCTTTCTCTTGCCCTGAATGCAGGCAAGTGTCTCAGGTCAGAGGCTTCCCATTAGTCAATGGGAGCCTAGCAGAGCTGACTAAACTGGGCACACAGCTCAGGTCCCAGCTGTTACAGAGTACTGGAGGACAGAGGCGCTGTGCCATTCACAAAGAAGTCTTGGAGTACTTTTGTGAAGACGACCAGACCGTGCTCTGTCTAAGATGTTGTCAAGCCCCAGAGCATGGGGCTCACAGGCACTGTCCTGTAGAAGAAGCTGTGTCCAATTCCAGGAAGAAGATGCAGCACCTGCAAAGATGCTTACAGAAGTACTTTAAGGAAACTAAGAAACTTCTTGTTGAGGAAAAGAAATCTGTTATTGACTGGGAGAAGATGATCAGCAGAGAATACCGGGAATGGGATTCCCTCATGCGGGATGAGTTATATCATTATCTGCAAAGGATGGATCAAGAAAATAAGAACAAGAAGGAGACACTATCCCAGGAAAGCAGCACCCTTCAGGACCTCATGCTAGATCTACAGGAAGCAGACTCCCAACCCAATCTGGATCTGCTCCGGGATGTCAAGGAGTTGCTGGAAAGGATCAAGTCAGCATTGTCCCAAAGGGCCAAGGCTCTCAACCCAGAGGTGAGAGTGTGTCCTATCTTTGGCATGATAGAGATCCTCAACCAATTCAGAGTGGACATCAGGTTGGATCCCGCATCAGCCAGTCCTTGCCTGATTGTGGCTGAGGATCTGAAGAGTGTAAGAGCTGGAGAAGGCTGGCAGGTAGACAGCCCACATGGTGATGACTCTGATCTTCACATGGTCCTTGCTCAGCAGGCCTTCTCCTCAGGCATACAGTACTGGGAGGTGGATGTGACACAGCTGCCTCAGTGGACACTGGGGATTCATACAACCTACTTGAGGATAAAAAGTCCCGGGAGAATAATGAAATATGCCTCTGTCTTTTTCCTGAGATGTGTCAAGAAGGAAGATGGACACTATTTGCAATCTTATCCTGGATCACTGAACCACAAACTGAAAAATCCTATTCCCAGGATTGGAGTATACTTGGAATACAAATTTGGCACTCTGGCCTTTTACAATGTTCTGCAGAGTTCTCTTATTTATCAGTTACCTGATATTTCATTTGTAGCCCCTGTTAGACCCATGTTTTCTCCTGGCCTCCCACTTCCAGGAACAAAGCCTGCTCCCATGACTCTCTGTGCACTGGATTCTCATCTTTGTTCTTGCTGCTATCATCTCTCTGAGCATTCCAACAAGGAGGAATTCTCAGCCCACCACTAGGCTCCCTGGCTGGTGTTTTTCCATTTCCAAACTTCCCCTGCAAGACAAGGAGCATCACCAACTTCTAGATGGCTTGCCTTTCACCCTGCAAGCTGAAGAGGACTCTTCCCAAGTATGTTGTGCCTTCTGATTGGCAGTGGATTCTGCTTATGATATTTCAAAACATAGTAATTCTTTTTCAGTATTTAAAAAAAAAATAACAACACACGAGGATGTGGCTTTGATAGTCTTCCTAGAATTTATCAAAGTTCTTCAAAAGCCATTGATTTCAAGCCATTCCACTCCTATGTCACTTGAATTACTGTTAACTTATCTTTAACTCCATTCAATAAAAATGTGAAATGAATTCTAGCTTTTGGTGTGCTTCTTTGTATCTTTCTTGTTGTGCATTTCTTTCCTTTGTGTCAAGCTCTTTGTTGCCTCATTTGGGGTTTTCTTGGCAAAGTTATTTGTTACAATTAATTTAACTTTCTAGAATCTAGCCATTCTGGAGAGCAATTTGGAACTATGCCCAAAAAGTTATCAAACTGTGCATACCCTTTGACCCAGCATTGCTGTTACTGGGCTCATAAGCTAAAGAAATACTAAAGTGCGGAAAGGGACCTGTATGTGCCAAAGTGTTTGTGGCAGCTCTTTTTGTTGTAGCTAGAAACTGGAAGATGAATGGATGTCCATCAATTGGAGAATGGTTGGGTAAATTATGGTATATGAGGGTTATGGAATATTATTGCTCTGTAAGAAATGGACAGCAGGAGGAATACAGGGAGGCTTGGAGAGAATTACAATAAGAAACTTTTTTTTTTAATAATAAAAATGTTCACTTAGGCATGCTTCCTTTCGATTCGACCCCTTCCAACTCAAGGTGAAAATTTGGCTAGTCCAGTATAAGATGTGAATTCCATTCAATATAAGAATTCCCAGGACCACTTGTCTGCCATAACTTTGTTCTATACTTCTGACAGTCACTATCTGGTGACTGCATTAGCAGTGAGTACCATGGAGTTCTTACTTCTGGGAAAGTGACTGCCACAGCCGAGTTTGGTCTTGGTTTTGAACTTTTCAGCATAGGACAAACACAGAATGACAGAGTGGAAACGTCCCCTCTATAGATATTAATTAGTCCATCCTAACTGGGAGTGACCCCTGTTGCAGAATCAATACATCTTAACATTTCTTGATTATTTGAAAGAATTATTAGAATTACGTGAACCATATTGAGTTTATTCTGTGACTCAGTTCTGGATGGAGCTCAGTTCCTTTTCTGTTTAATGAGGGACCTAATTCCATTTTCTGTCTACTAAGAAAAAAATGGTTCAGTTTTTGGGGATTGTGAGAAAGCTTAGTTGCATTGTTTGAACCTAGTCCCCTGAGGTTAGGAAGTTGGACCACCTCTACTAAATCAAGGAATTGTCACTTTCCCCTCTCTCCCTCCCAACTTTGGAAGTCCCTTATCTCTATCCTGTTTTATGTCTTCTTCCTTGTTTTCTTTTATTCAAAAAGCAGTGGCTCCCTTGTAATGGGGCCAAGTGCCCAGCTGAGGAGGCCTGCTACTGATGTGTTCTGCAATTAACGTGTATTAAGTGATAAATCTATACTGCAATCTTTGTTTCTTGCATTGCTTCAGATTTTATCCATCACATTCTTTTCAAAAGAACCAAAATAATTGAAGTTAGGAGAATATGCTGAATGAGTCCACTACTGATTGGAGGTATCTAATTTCAACATGTCCTCAGCTGGGGATGGTAATCATTCTGCCATTTCTAGTTAATTATCTGTCACTCATAAAGGAGCAATGCCAAACCTCTCTTCTCTCCTCCTGCCTCTACTGACTGAGAACAAAATCCACAACTAACAGAGTTTACAAAGAAGTTTATTAAGTCTTCCCATGGAGGGGAGGGTCAAAAAGTTGCTTTGGCCTTTGCCACTGAATATCTGTAACTTACATATGATATAGGATTCAAACAAAGGAAGAAAGAAACAGAAGTTGCCTGGCCAGCTTGGAAATATTTGCAGATAAGACACATGAATGGTTTGGGATTTATAACCAGGAAACCTCCCAATGTTTCTTGCATCAATCTTCTTACCTGGTTGGCCATGTGGACAGGCAATCCAGGTTCTGATTTAAACATTAAGTTAATCAGGTCTCTGAGCAACATGTTTTGTAGGCTACCTAGTGGCAGGTTCCACCTGAGCTCTGAAGTTTTCTCAAACTTCCCACAGAACCCCTTATTTGATTTACTCACAAAGAACTTTATCTTATATGTCTTCAAAAGTTTTAGACCATTTTCTGAGAGGTGCTTGTTCTCTGCTTTTCCTCACTTCACACCCTCTGAAAGTACCCTTCACTTTCCCAGTGCACACATTATTTCACCATTTGCTCAAGTCTTTTGAGGTTGGTAGTGCTCCTACAGAGAAGGCCAGGGTTCCCAACCACTCAGTGTCAAGTAGAGTGCATGAGCAGAAGATGGCCAATGTGGAATATCAAGCATGACTGGGACCAATTTAAAGACCTATAAAAGGAGTGAAAATATCTCATTAATTTCAGTATGACTGGAATGAATATCCATGGATGAGTCCAAGAGAAAATGATCGGTCCTTCCATTTTGGACAAAAATTGGATTAATGGCATGAAATACTGAATGAATTTGATATTTATGACATTTAAGTTTAGAAAGTGACATTTTTCCTCCTTCTGTCTTTTCTTTTTCTGATCAGAATTGCTTGCCTAATGACGGAAAATACAAAATATTCTGAGCTGAAGAAAATGAAAAAATAAAGTCTAGCCTTTCCCTTCTAGTTTCTTGAAAATGGACCCAACTGTGAAGTTCAGAAAAAGAAATAAGATTAATTTTTTTTTAATGATTCTCTCTGGGTACTTCCTCTGAATTCATCCCCTTCCAAAACAAATTTAAATTCATGTGATGTGCCATAACATGTACATTCAATGCATCATTAGATTCCCCAGTAACACCTGTACTGCCATAAGCTTTGTTTTGATACTTCCTAAAATTCACTTGTGATAGCATTAATGGTGAATATAATGGGGTTCACATCTTATCCCATAAATATATTTGTGCTTAATATTAGCCATTTCTAGGAGGAGGGCAGAAAGAGAAGAAAATAATTTTTAAAAGAAAATTTCTTTTTTTTTTCCCCTGAGGCAATTGGGGTTAAGTCATTTGCTCGAGGTTACACAGCTAGGAAGTGTTAAGTGTCTGAGGTCAAATTTGACCTCAGGTCTTTCTAACTTCAAGGCTGGTGCTCTATGCACTGTGCTACCTAGCTCCCCCCAAAAAGAAAATTTCAAGATACCTGTATTTTGTTATGTTATTTAAAAAGCTCCCCCTCCTTACATTCAGAATAAAATAAATAAAATAAAAATACCAGTGTTCAAATTTAGCAGATTACTAAATAAACTAGAAGCACATTCTCACCAAGTGGATTTGAAATTCACATTGAATATCCACATCCCTGAAGACACCTATAGTTGGGACATCTCCTTAATCAACTTAGTTAAACATCATAACCCCCTAATAGAAAACCCAAAAAGGCTAGTGTCCTAGGAAGTTTATCAGCACTGTTAGATTAAGTCATGCTGTAGCATTCCATTGTCACTGAAATATTTACCTGCTAGTTTCTTACAAATGGACCCAATTCTGAAATTCAGAAAAGGAAATAAGTTTCCTAAACTAGAAACCTGTTTTTAAATGATTCACTCAAAATATGTCATTTATTTAAATTTAACCCCTTCCAACACAAGGTGGAAATTCACCTGAACCACATAAGATATAAATTCAATTCATTATTAGATTTCACAGGACCTGTATATGCCAAAATGTTTGTGGCAGCCCTTTTCATAGTGGCTAGAAGCTGGAAGATGAATGGACGTCCATCAATTGGAGAATGGTTGGGTAAACTATGGTATATGAATGTTATGGAATATTATTGTTCTATAAGAAATGACCAACAGGAGAAATACAGAGAGGCTTGGAGAGACTTACATCAACTGATGCTGAGTGAAACGAGCAGAACCAGAAGATCATTATACACTTCAACAATGATACTGTACGAGGATGTATGCTGATGGAAGTGGATTTCTTCAACATAGAGAAGAGCTAATCCAATTCCAATTGATTAATGATGGACAGAACCAGCTACATCCAGAAAAGGAACACTGGGAAATGAATGTAAACTGTTATTTTTACCTTCTGAATCCAATTCTTCCTGTGCAACAAAAAGTTCGGTTCTACACACATATATTGGATCTAAATTATACTGTAATATATTTAACATATATAAGACTGCTTGCCATCTGGGGGAGGGGGTTGGGGGAGGAAGGGAAAAAATCTGAATAGAAGTAAGTGCAAGGGATAATGTTGTAAAAAATTACCCATGCATATGGACTGTCAAAAAATGTTATAATTATAAAATAAAATAAAAAATAAAAAAAAAAAAAGATTTCACAGGACCACCTCTTCTGCCATAAGTTTTGTTCTGGAACTTGCTGAATTTCACCTGGGATAGCATTAGCAGTGAGTATGATGGTGTTCACACCTCTGGGAAAGCAGCTAGCCTGCCTTAGTATGTTCTTGGCTTTGGACTTTCAGCAGGTGACAAATACAGAATGATAAAATTGGAAGATCCTCCCAATAGATATCAACTAGTGCAAATAGTACCTAACTGGAAATTATCTCTATTTCAGTGTCAATAAGTCTTATTTTTCTTTACTTTTCAAAAGAATTATTGGAATTCAATACACCACACTGAATTTATGTTGTGACTCAATTCTGGAGGTAGCTCAGTTCCCTTTCTATTTAATTAGGGATCCACTTCAATTTCTAACTACTCAGAACACTGTTCAATGGTGAGAATTGGGAGAAAACTTCATTGCATTGCCAAGTGATTTAGAAGTTGGGCCACCTCTACCAAATCAAGGAATTTCCTCTTTTCCCTCTTCCCCTCCATATCCTGTTTTATATCTTCCTACTTGGTTTTTTTAATTCAGAAAATGTTTCCCCTGTAAGGGGTCAAGTGCCAGGCTGAGGAGGACTGGTCCAGATTTGCTCTGCAGTTGTCATGTATTACATAATAAATGTATATGGCAATCTTTGTTTCCTTGGTTATTTCAGATTTTATCCATCAATTCTTTTAAAAGAATCAAAAGAATTTAAGTTAGGAGAGCATGCTGAATGAATCCACTACTGATTGTTTTTATTTACTTTCAATTATGTCCTCAGCTGGGGATGGTAATCATTCTACCACTTCTACTTAATTGTCTATCACTCAAAAGTTAGCAATTCCAAACCCATCTTTTCTCCTCCTGCCTCTATTGATAGAGAACAAAATATAGAGCTAAAATAATTTAAAAAGAAGTTTAAGCCTTCCAGCAGAAGGGAGACTTAAAAAGTTGGATGGCTGTTGCCACCGATTTTCTGTAAATTATACATAATATAGGATTCAAACAAGGAAGAAAAAAAGAGAAGCTGCCTGGCCAGCTAGGAGGCATTTTGAAATAAGCCACATGAATCCTTGGGATGTGTACCTAAGGGAAACTCCTAACATTTCTTGAAAATCTTCATATCTGGCTGGGCACCTGGTCAGGGTAATCTAAGTTCTGATTTAAATATTTAAAAAATCTTGTTTCTAAGCAACAGATATGTTTTCTAGGCTACATGGTGGCAGGTTCAACCAGTGCTCTGACATTTTCTCACAATTCCCACAGAACCCAGTAGTTGATTCACCCACAAAGAACTTCCTTCATCTTATATTTCGTTACAAGTTTTAGACTATTTTCTGAGAGATGAGGCTTCTCTGCTTTTTCTCACCTCACACCAATTTTTCCCTTCACTTTCCCAGTGCGTACACTGATTCACCATTTACTCAAGTCTTAGGGTTGGTGGTATTATTACAGAGAAGGCGGCCCAGAATTCCCAATCACACAGTGTCAAGTAGGGGATATGAGCAGAAGATGGGCAGTGTGGAATATGGAGCTTGACTGGGACCAATTTGAGGTCCTAGAAAAGGAGGGAAAATATTTCATTAATCTCAGAATAAGCAGAATGAATTGGTTACTGAGTGAACACTGAGATTAATTGTATGCCTAAGGGAAATGGAAAATACCAGGATGACAAATTATAAATTTTTTTTTTTTTTTTTTTGGAGGGAACAAACTATCTTATATTTTACAATTGCTGCATCTCAGTACTCCACACAGAGTATAATGGTGGGGAAATGTGTGGGGAAAACATAAGCCCTAGATCCTACTTACTGTGTGCTGCTCTAATTTAAGACATATTCACAACCTGGATGTCAGATGCTTAGAGGCTCAAGAGAATGCTCAAAGTGAGTGTCCCTCTAAAAAGAGTTTTTGTTGTTGTTATTGAAGATCTACAATTGAGAAAGTGCTGGAAACAGAGGTCATCTAATTTCATCATTTCATTTACACAGGGAGAAACAGAACAGAAGAGATTTTTTTTTAGCGACTTGGCCAAATTCAGTACTAGAATTTCAGCATAGTTTCTGCATCCAAATTTATTATTTTCCCTTTGTAACAGAATGGTTTATCTATTATTATTTATTGCTATAATTAATTATTATGCTTATTTTATTGCATAAATGGCATAATGGGTACAGCATTGGGACTGGAATCAGGAAGACCTACTTCCAATATCCAGTCTCATATGTATTTAGCTGTTTAATTCTGGGCAAGTTATTAACCTCTATTTACCTCAGTTTCCCGACAGTATGATTACGGAAATGAAATCCCCTAAGTCATTGTGCTGATCAAATGAGAAGATATTTGTAAACTTTCTGGCACAGTAACTGGCAAATAGCTGGCATTTAATAAATGTTGACTGATTAATGGCTACTATAGGCTAGAAGATTACAAAAGTAATGGAGAACTCCAAGTATGATTAATCAATTCATCAGTGAATGCAGAGGACCTGAATTTAGTTGGATCCAAGATTTCCTCACTATCAGAGGTCCCTCCTCTTGGTGCTAGCTATTTTTTTATTTTTGAGAGAGTATTAAAAATAGAAGGAGACATTACAATTTACTGCTTCCTCAATTCCAGAAGTGAGGAAATGATAGGGATGTCTATCAAAAATAATTATATCAGCAGACCTTTTTATAGGTCATGAGACTTTCCACAGGTCACAAATTCTAGGTGACCCAAAGGCCCTAACACACTTTCAACAACATCTCAGGGCATTCTACAAGTCAAGAGCCCCTAGGGTTTAACCAATGCTATCCTATAGTCTAAGGAAGTTGTGAGCTTGAAATAAAGATCAATAGGGAGTGGTTAGTAGTGGTTCATAGGAGAGAGAGCTATTGCACTAGCAAGTGCATCGTATTACAGCATTTCCCAAGTCAAGGAGGGGAGTAATTATTACATTACTAACAATAGGAACGTAATTGAGAAACATAATAAATATAATCTTCAAGGAGGATTAATTCTTATCCTAACAGCAACTTAATCATTCTGTTTGATTCACTAATACAATCACTGATACTCATAAAATCTCAACAAATTGATTAAATACTGATTGATTTGAATAAGAGTATCAAAATTATCTCATACAGCTTTGCTGGTTCTGAGCAAGTCACTTGGCCTCTCATCCTACAGTTCCCTACCCACCATGCAGACAATTTCATGTACTTGATGGGAGTTTTGTGTGGACCAAAAAAATCCTGTATGAAATGCATCATAAATGTCTAAGGTGAAACTAGATGTTATTACATATTATTGTGTCTATCTTTCTAAGTGATGGAGTCTATACTTGTTAGAGACTTTCTCCAGGTTTATGGGGGAATATCATCAATTATGATTTTGCTTGCTATGGTGTTCTTGAAATGTGCTTTTTAAAACTTCAGAAATGAAGGAGTAGAAATATTCTTACACTGCCTCATTTTCTCTCTTCAGAATCATGGTTGATGCAGTACAAGAGGGTCTTTGTGTTAACTGCTTGAATGAAGTCATTAAGCTAATCACAGCTGAATGTGGACATATAATCTGCATGTCTTGCTTAAGGAAAAATACCTCTCCATCTTCTTGTTGTACTACATGCTGGGAATTTTCTCAGTTAAGAGGTCATCAATTTGATATTGCTATGTACCCTGAAGGGGAAGGCATATGTGAGATACACAGGGAAGACCAGAAGCTGTTCTGTGATAGGAATAAAACCCTACTCCTTCAGGAATGGCACTGATTGTCCATGCACAGTTTCGTTGTTCCTGCATTAGCTTATCACTTAGATCTGAATACTGTTATGTCAGAATGGGTTCATGGTCTTTTGTAATGTGCTGTTGTCTCCAGGAGCTGCTGTTTGCTCTCTGGGAGGAGATCTGCTGTGTCAACTCAAATCTCCCAGACAGATTCTTCTTCCTCTAGAGAACTGTTGTCTCCAGACAGTTGCTGTTAACTCTGGTCCAGAGTGTGACTTCCCTCTTTTATCCTCCCAGAGTATGGGTGTGGGATAATGCAAAGGCTTCTGGGAAAAATTACTTCAACCAATGAACTTGCTCCTCCTAAGCATGCAAGCTCTTCCCCAGAAATTCACAAGTAAAACTCCCAGTCATGGCTGGAACTAGAGAATTGTCAAGTACTGACTTAGCACTTAGTAAGAACCTAACAGTCTTTCCTTTGGTGACTCTTCCTAACAAATCAATGAAATAGTACCAGCTTATCAGGGTTATTGAGTTTCTTAGTTTCAAGTAGGTCACAGAACTCAGGCTGAGGAAAGAAATTTCCTGTTTATTCCTCTTTCTTTACAAAAGAAGATGTAGAAAAAGATGGAAATCTTTCACAGAAAGGTCAAAATAGTTCAGAAAATTGTATTAAAAGAGAAGGAGCAACTTCTGGTCTGAGCTGTGGTATGGAATGTAAGTATCAAGATACCTCCCTCAATAATATGTTGAATATCCCCAATCACAGATAATTTTCATTAAAAGCCTCCCAGACTTAATTGACTTGTTTGGAAAGTGAGGAAATGGAGGTTCATAAGTAGTATCTCACTTATCACATGCCACTAAGGAATTCAATTTTTTTTAAGCACTTAATTGAATATCCACTTTATTATTATTATTATTATTATTATTAATCATTTAATGGTATTTTCTTTTTCCATATACATATAATTTCCAACATTAATTTTTGCAAGATTTTGTGTTCCAGATTTTTCTCCTTCTCTTTTCCCTTTTCCTCTCCCCAAAACAGCAAGCAATTCAATATAGGGTAAATTGCAATACAGGTGCAATTTCTCTAAACATGTTTCCATATTCATCATGCTGAGCAAAAAAAAAAAAAAAAAAAAGCAGATTCAAAGGGGAAAAAACAAAACCAAACCAGAAGCCAAACAACAACACAAAGGTGAAAATACTATGCTTACATCATATTCAGCCTTTTTTTCCCTCTCTGAATGTGGATTGAACTTTCCATCACAAGTTTCCTGGCATTGCCTTAAAACAACTGATTGGTGAAAAGAGCCAAGGTTATCATAGTTGATTGGCACATAATCTTGTTCTTACACTGTCTAATGTTCTCATGATTCTGTTCACTTCACTTAGCATCATTTCCTGTACGTTTTCTTTGTTTGTTTTCTCTTTCTTTCTTTCTTTTTTTTGCTGAGGCAATTGGGGTTGGGACTCGCCCAGGGTCACACACTGAGGAAGTGTTAAGTGCCTGAGGCCAGATTTGAATTCAGGTCCTCTTGAGTTCAAGGCTTTGCTCTATCTTCTACACCACCTAGCTGACCCTCATGTAAGTCTTTCCAGGCTTTACTGAAATCACCTTGTATATAATAACTTAGAGAACAATAATATTAAATTACATTTATATATCCTAACTAAGTAGGTAATTCCCCAATTGAGGGGCATCTACTGAATTCCAAGTTTCTTGCCACACAAAGGGAGATGCAAAAATATTTTTACACGTATGAGTCCTTTTCCCTCTTTTGTGATCAAATGAGTTCAGAAATTTGCATCAAACTAATATCTTCTGACCTGAAATCTAGAGCTAAGTCTTAAGTTGTCTCGCATTGGAGATGACATCTATTCCTGCCATCTTGGTTCAGTTTTCTGATTTGTTTCCCAGTCTTAAGACTCCTTCATCACTCAAACAGAAAAATGAGATTTTAAGGGAAAAGGAGATTAACCGGATAGGACACATTTGATAAATAGACTTTGAGAAGTAAAGAGTTTGTTAAGCAATAGTATGAATTGATCACAGAGTGGCCTTGAAAGAGTACTTGGAAAATAATGAATCACATGATCCTTCCACCATCATCTCCCACAGTAATAATCACATATTAAGCTTTTCCTATATTTTAAGTACTGTGACAATTGGTGGGGAGAAATTAAAAGACAGAATCAGCCTCAGCCCTTAATGATCTCTCAGATTAATGAAAAAGAAAACATGAAAAGAGACACGTTTGGCTAAGAGATATACGAATTAAATTGAGTATAATCAAGAGGAAGAAGAGACTAACATGAAAAAAAAATTGGGAAAACACTGTTCATAGATTGGAGGATTTTATCTGGAGTTGGAAGGATGTTGGGAACTCATCAGGTAGTGACAAGGACAAAGTGAGTTCCTAGCATTAAAAGAATTCCAGTGATAAAGAAATGTGTGGATAGAAGAGCCTCTCTGAGTACAAGGAGGCCATTGTCACTGCAGCCTAGAATACATGGAGGGCAAAGATGTTGAGGAAGACTGAAGAGCTTAGACACATATTTCTAATTCATTTCCAGTCAGGCAGGCATGTTCTTATTATCAGACTTAGGTATTTATTTACTTAATGATTCCCCCTAGTAATATTAAAAACATTTTTTTACATTTGTTTTATAGATGTTTAAGTTCTAGGCACTCTTCCTTATCCGCACCCACAATTAAGAAATCACATGTGAAGTTATGCAAAACATTTCTCAAAGTCAAGTTGTGAAAGAAAACATAGATCTTCTACCCTCATTAAAATAAAAATCCTCAAGAAAAATTAAATAATGAGAGAGAGAGAGAGAGAGAGAGAGAGAGAGAGAGAGAGAGAGAGAGAGAGAGAGAGAGAGAGAGAATGAATGAGAGTTTGATTCAGATACAATCAGTTTCTTCTTTGGGTATGGATATGATTTTTCATCCTAAGTCCTTTGGAATAGGTGTGGATGATTGCTCTACTGAGAATAACAAAGCTAGAACATTGCTTTTCTTTTTTTATACAATATATTTCACTTTGTTCATAAAAGAATTTCCAGGTGTTTTTTTTTCCTCCTGTGAGCATCCTGCTCAATATTTCACATAGAATGATAATATTGTATCACAAGTGGCCATCCCTCCAATTTCCAATTACTTTTGTCTTGAGAAGAGAGCTGCTAGGAATATTTTTTGTACATATTGGTCATTTTGGGGCCATGAACGGGGACAAGACTGAAGCTGCTCCAGCAAGTCATGCACTGGGACCGTATGCTGGATTGCCATTGTGGTGTCATAGTCATAGTCATAGTCATAGTCATAGACCTTACTGCTGAGCTTCTAAGTTGCAGGGCATTGGGGCATAGGAAATTCTTATCAACTCTTACTCATTGATGAAAAGCAGAAAACAAGAGGAAATAAGAGGAGAAATTCCCTAAGGGTCTCTGTAGAGAATGATTTTTAGTAAGGAATCACCATGTGCCTCTTTCCCAAATTATATAAGATAAAGAAGAAAGACTAGGTACTGAAGGATATAGTTGTCCAAGGAGAAAGAAGTTTGTAAATCAGAGGTGTAAACCATTTTCCATTCCTTATGCTTTCTTTGTGCTCTTAGAAAGCTCATTTTCTAACTTCTTTCATTTCTGCCTAGTAAGAGGAAGTTATGTTGCGCTGACTTCTATAAGATCTCTTCCATATCTATTATCTTAGACTATATTTTAGAAATGAAATCAAAATCCAGGAACTTATGATATACAATTAGAAAGTGGCTCCTTGGAGATAAGACTTTATTAGATACTTAGGCCTTGACAGCCCTGTGAAATGAAGAGATTCCTCAGAAAGATCTGTGTTAAGACATAAAACCTTCAAATATTGGGAGAATATTTGTCTGCATCTCAAGAACTTATGGCCCCAGGTCAATAGACAGATGGAGATATAATTTCCTTTCATTATTTCTTCTCAACATGATGGACTACAGAAGTGACAAAATTTGGGGAAATAAAAGCTGGTGACATTGATGAAACAATTTACTTTGAGAGATTGAAGACACTATAGAACTTGACTTTTAACTAATTGTACTGTCCCATGAATTTATCAAGAGCATCTAATGTAGACTTAGGTAAAGAAGGTACAATTTAATTCGTGAGAACTGGAGAAATCTGGGCATTCCAAATTTAGGAAATTATTCTTATAACTGGAGCTATTCTGACCTTTACTATAAGGAGAAAGAATTCACATGACTTACTGGGCCATTTTGCCTTGCTTAAAAGCCACAGAGACTAAAATACTACCTTCACCTCTCCCTTGAAACCTTTATTATCCTACAAACAGATTTCATCTAAACAGATATGGGGGTGTATTAGAATAAAAGGAAATGCTTGAAAAAGAAAGCTCTAGTCCTCAGCTAAGATTGCAGTTCCATTTCCTAACCATAGCATAATTAGTTTCTGAAAATTCTTCCTCCCAAGATACTAAATGTTCTGGTTATCCATAGAAGGAATGCTATAGAATTCAATTAAGGTCTTCCTCTCACTAAGGATGATGAAATCCTTTCTTTTGGACTGAAATCTTTTCCTTTTCATAGGATATAAACTTACAGAGAGATGCAATTGACTACAACTTGTCTGAAGAGAAAAAAAAAAAAAAAAAAAAAAGGGCTGTCACAATTGTCCTTGGCTTCTCAGAGAAGAAATACCTTGCCTATATATTTGGAAGAGTTCAAGCTGAGGATATTGTATTAAGAGGATTCCTTATTGAGGCTAAGTCCCAAGATAAGGTGTTTGAAGAATTCTATGCCAGAATTATCAATTTTAGAATTGCTCTGAAGAGGGATGAATCATCTACCAAGTT
Organism: Sminthopsis crassicaudata; assembly: GCF_048593235.1. NCBI lineage: Eukaryota > Metazoa > Chordata > Mammalia > Dasyuromorphia > Dasyuridae > Sminthopsis > Sminthopsis crassicaudata. The sequence continues at coordinate 564,067,287 of NC_133619.1, forward strand.
TTTTCTCCAATAAAAAGGCAGCATGAGGAAAGAGCCTTTCCATAGAAGTTAAGGTAGTTCTAAATAATGTTGACTCATTGAATGAATTCTTGCCAAATATTCATGTGTACTGCTTTCATATTTGGTCAATCATAGGATTATAAATCTAGAGCAAAGCTCTTTAACTAGGCATAAATGAAATTCCTGCCCACCCCCAAAATCAATGGATTGATATTAGGGGGTTTGTGAATTCCTGATATTCTATCAGGACCAGCTTCCCAAAACATTCCCATTAGCAATGGAAAGTTATTTCTAAATTAGTGATGACCTGATCAACATAGGAGAGCTCAACTTATGGAAAAACCAATTTGATATACGAAATTACTAAATATTCACTCCATTTTTCACAATCCATGATCTGCCTTTCTTAGGTGGCAGGGAAGTAGGTAGAAAACAGATAAAGAAAATTCTAGATCAATCTCCCTAATGAATATTGATGCTAAAATCTTAAATAAAATATTAGCAAAAAGACTACAGAAAATCATCCCCAGGAACCAAGTAGGATTTCTACCAGGAATGCAGAGCTGGTTTAATATTATGAAAACTATTAGCGTAATTGACTACATCAATAACCAAATTAATAAAAACCATATGATCATCTCAATAGATGCAGGAAAAGCATTTGATAAAATCCAACATCCATTCCTACTAAAAACACTTGAGAGTATAGAAATAAATGGACTATTCCTTAAAATAATAAGGAGCATATATTTAAAATCATCAGTAAACATCATATGTAATGGCGATAAATTCGAACCTTTCCCAGTAAGATCAGGAGTGAAACAAGGTTGCCCAACACCATTACTATTCAATACTGTAGTAGAAGCACTAGCCTTGGCAATGAGAGCGAAGAAAGAGATTAAAGGAATTAGAGTAGGTAATAAGGAAATCAAACTATCAACTCTTTACAGATGATATGATGGTATACCTAGAGAATCCCAAAGATTCTGCTAAAAAGCTATTAGAAATAATTCATAACTTTAGCAAAGTTGCAGGATACAAAATAAATCCACATAAATCCTCAGCATTTTTATACATTACCAACACAATCCAACAGCAAGAGATACAAACAGAAATTCCATTCAAAATGACAGTCAATAGTATAAAATATTTGGGAATATATCTACCAAAGGAAAGTCAGGAATTATGAGCAAAATTACAAAACACTTGCCACAAAAATAAAATCATATTTAAATAATTGGAAAAATATTAAGTGCTCTTGGATAGGTCAAGCGAATATAATAAAGATGACAATACTCCCTAAACTCATCTATTTATTTAGTGCTATACCAATCAGACTCCCAAGAAACTATTTTAATGACCTAGAAAAAATAACAAAATTCATATGGAAGAACAAAAGGTGGAGAATTTCAAGGGAATTAATTAAAAAAAAAAAAAATCAAATGAAGGTGGCCTGGCTCTACCTGATCTAAAACTATATTATAAAGCAGCAGTTGCCAAAACCATTTAGCAGTTGGCTAAAAAAGAGATTAATTGATTAGTGGAATAGGTTAGGTTAAAAGGACAAGACAGTGAATAACTATAGCAATCTAGTGTTTGACAAACCCAAAATTCCCAATTTTGGGGATAAGAATTCATTATTTGACAAAAACTGCTGGGAAAACTGGAAATCGGAATGGCAGAAATTAGTCATGGACTCACACTTAATACCACATACCAAGATAAGATCAAAATGGGTCCATGATTTAAGCATAAAGAACGAGATCATAAATAAATTAGAGGAACATAGGATAGTTTACCTCTCAGACTTGTAGAGGAGGAAGGAATGTGTGACCAAAGGAGAACTAGAGATCATTATTGATCACAAAAAAGGAAATTCTGATTACATCAAATTAAAAAGCTTTTATACAAACAAAACTAATGCAAACAAAATAAGGGAAGTAACAAATTGGGAAAACATTTTTACAGTTAAAAGTTCTGATAAAGGCCTCATCTCGAAAATATACAGAGAATTGACTAATTTATAAGAAACCAAGCCATTCTCCAATTGATAAATGGTCAAAGGATATGAACAGACAATTTTCAGATGATGAAATTGAAACTATTTCCACTCATGAAAGTGTTCCAAATCACTATTGATCAGAGAAATACAAATTAAGACAGCTCTGAGATACCACTACACACCCGTCAGATTGGCTAAAAGTACAGGAACAAATAATGATGAATGTTGGAGGGGATGTGGGAAAACTGGGACACTGATGCATTGTTGGTGGAGCTGTGAAAGAATCCGGCCATTCTGGAGAGCAATCTGGAATTATGCCCAAAAAGTTATCAAACTCTGCATACCCTTTGATCCAGCAGTGCTACTACTGGGCTTATATCCCAAGGAAATACTAAAGAAGGGAAAGGGACCTGTATGTGCCAAAATGTTTGTGGCAGCCCTTTTTGTAGTGGCTAGAAACTGGAAAATCAATGGATGCCCATCAATAGGAGAATGGTTGGGTAAATTCTGGTATATGAATGTTATGGAATATTATTGTTCTGTAAGAAATGACCAGCAGGATGAATACAGAGAGGCTTGGAGAGAATTACATGAACTGATGCTGAGTAAAATGAGCAGAACCAGGAGATCGTGATATATTTCAACAAAAATACTGTATGAGAATGTATTCTGATGGAAGTGGATATCTTCAACAAAGAAAAGAACTAATTCAGTTTCAATTGATCAATAATAGAAAGAATCAGCTACACCCAGAGAAGGAACACTGGGAAATGAATGTGGACTACTTGCATTTTTGTCCTTCTTCCTAGGTTATTTTTACCTTCTGAATCCAAATCTTATACAACAAAAGAATTGTATGGTTCTGCACACATATGTTGTATCTGGGATATACTATAACATATTTAACATCTATAAAACTTCCTGCCATCTAGGGGAGGGGGTGGAAGGAGGGAAGGGAAAAGTCAGAACAGAAGTGAGCGCAAGGGATAATGTTGTAAAAAATTACTCATGTTTAAATTCTGTCAATAAAAATAGTTTAAATTTAAAAAAAATTAAAAACAAAATATTTTTATTAACAAATAATAAAGTTGGCCATTGAACATGTGTATAATCATATCCACATTCCAATACTTAGGAGGAGTAGAAATAAATTGGTGAAGGTATTGGAAAAATAATGTAACCATATGCTTCCTAATCCTAACCTGCTATGGCCTCCTTTTTCAATACATAATTTTAAGTAAAGCTTTGATCTTTTTTATAAAACCACTGAGAGAAAAAGAAGAAGAAGAAGAAGAGGCTCGTAGTCATAGTGACTTTTTAACAAAATTCTCCTCTGTCCAGATCACTAAGAATTTTTTCCTCCGAGTCCTATTTCCTGTTGTTTTCTACCCTTCAACCATGAGTAAAAGAGTCTATAAGAATGTATAATATGTCACCTTAGGATGTTAAGGTATCCTAATACCTCCAGTTGACTTCAAATGTCCTCTGTGCTTCTACAAACCCTGCTTGCCCATCTCCAGGCAAGGCTTCATCCCAATGAAGTTGCATGACTGTCCCAATAGAGACCAATCTTATCAAATATTGTCAGGAAGCACAAACTGACAGAGGTCTCTGTGGATCTCATGGAATTCATTTTTCTCTTGATTTGCTTTTTTCCTTGCTTTTTCTCCCAACACTACTCTGGGTCAGCTTTTTCTATCTTTTGTCACATGACTCCTACTAGGAGTAATTTCCATGTTCAAAATATAAAGTCATCAAATTTGAAAATGGAGATATTGAAGATTACACTTCTAACAGGTTATTTGCTTCCTAGGAACTTTGTGAGGAAAGCCCAAAGATTCTTGCCTAAAATGATGATACTTTGAAAGACCTTTAAAAACTCCACCACAGCATTTACATAAAAAGCATGCAGATTCAGTAGGAAAGGTTCCAAATTTGGCCAAACCAATCTCAAAAAAAAAAAAAAAAAAAATGTTGCATAGAATATGCTTTTCATTACACTACATGCTTTATTTCTTCTGCCTTTTTTGAGAAAACACACAGGCTTATTAATTGTTCCCCAATCCCCAAATTAAGTTCTGTAATTATTTAATATACAGAAAGAAACTTACCTTTCCAGTGTTAATGCCACATCCTAGAAAAAAATAAAGAGTAAGATCAGTATAGTCCATGAAGTTTCTCCTAAAACCTTTCCACTTCTAAAGAAGCTGATAATCTTTGAAGAGACTTTCTCTGCTTTTTTTTTTTCTCCTCTTATTTTTTTTATTTATTTCACTTAACCTGATCTTGTAAAAGCTGGATTCTGGATACAAATTTTCTTCCTATGCCAGGAGGCATTTGGCAGTTCTTGTAATGTGTTAGCGGAAATGTGGTCTAGAAAGAGAACTTAAGGGGACAATCTGTATTTCAATTTGTAAAAAAGGGCTATCCAAGCATTTTCTATGACATGAAGAAAAACAGTGAAAAATATTGATAGTAATAAAAGGACTGTTAGGAATGAATAGGAATTATCTTGAGCTATCATTACAATACTGTGGAAACCATGAATTTTCCAGAGCCTGTCCTAACCGCTGCTTACATGTATATACATATGATAGATCCAAGGTATAAAAATAAGATTCCTAGTCCTCAGACCTTTGAATCACTTGGCTCCAACAGCAGCACCTTAAGCCTTCAGGCTAATCTCAAGTCAAACTGTGTGTAGTCAGATACCAATCAGAAGTGACCCCTCTTTTTTCTCCCAGCCACCCACAAAAAGCACAAGACATATACAAGCAGGAAACAAGGCAAGATCTCATAAGAAATGATTTGTAATCTTGGAAGAGCAGTGAAAGAAGATGTGAAGGCCTTTTATCCCCATAAATAACACTGATGACTTTACCAGAGTGTCATCTGTAGCGTTTCTACATCTGACTTCTGCATCTTTTCTTCCAGCTCAGTGATTATGTCAATTAGAAATCTGATGTCATTAGATATCGTGGTCTCCCATTCTTTCTTATCCTCCATGATTTGTAGTTCTTGTATAGCCTCTATTTCCTTCAGTGTTTGATAAAGCTCATAGAACTTCTTGTTTTTCTTCTCCACAATATTTTGCTCTTTTACTTTCTCTTCCTTTGTCAGATATAACCACTTTGCTTAAGTTGCTTTTGAAATATTCTTTTATTTGTACAGTCTAGAAGAGAAAGATATTAGGTGATATAGCAAAAGCAATAATCAAATCTCACCTTTCTTGCCTGCTCAGTGTGGTTTAATGCAAAGACATTTTGGCTAAATAGGAGTCAAAAGTACAGGGAATCCTCCAACCTGCTGGGTGAGCTGGAAGAAATTACTTAGCTTCTTGACTTCAATTTTATCCTTTAAAATGAGAGCTTCTCTACATATGGATGACATCTAAGTTATTTTCCAGGGTTTTTTTTGTTTTTAGAAATTTTAAGACATTTAAGAAACTTTCTCCAATCTGTTACTCTTTACTTTTCCTTTCTTCTCCCAAAAGAACTCTTTCATCCCAATCATTAAATCATTTACCATGGGGGCTGCTAGGTGGCATAGTAGATAGAGCACCAGCCTTGAATTCAGTAGGACCCGAGTTCAAATTTGATCTCAAGACCCTTAAAACTTCCTAGCTGTGTGACCCTGGGCAAGTCACTTAACCTCAGCCTCAGGGGGGGGAAAAAATCATCTACCATAGCACTTTATAGGAGAAATGTTCCTCCTTTACTATTCCAAATTTGGGTTCTGACTTCTTAAATAGATTTTTAATATTCCCAAATGCAGTACTTTAAAAAAAAATTTCTCTCATTTCTGTGCTTTTAAACTTGACCTAGATTTCTTTATAATTCACCTTAAGAAGTTATTTGTTTTTATGCCTTCTACACAAACTCTTTTCCTTGCCACCTTTTTGTGGTTCCTTATTTCCTGTTAAATATAATGGATACTTCTTTCCCAGAAATTTAAGCTCCTTTATAAATTAGAACCAGTGTATCTTTATAGAATCTTCTCCAATGTTCTGGTATTCAACCAGAATATCTCCTTCTGTACTTTTGTTCATGTTACACACTAATGGCTACAATCCCATTACACTGACATAATAAAGTTTTCAACAGTGTGAAACTTCCAGACCCTCACACACCTCTCCAACTCACAATGAAGGAAACATGACTTCATATTCCTTTGTTTTCCTAGACTCAAACCAGTTAAATTCTGGAGAAATCCTTATCCTTTGATGTCATTTCTCATTAAATGTTGGGTAACCATTGTGATATCTCTACCCATCTCCTCTATGACTATAAAGCAGTGATTGTTTCCCTGGCATTCCATACAGCAAGATGGAATGGTTTCCTTGCTGAGGCAAGATAGGCAAATAATATGTCCGAATCTAGGGGCAATTGGCTTAGTTTCTTCACCCAAATAAATAACAGAGATGCATCTCTGACTTTTCAAATTCATCAGCCATGACCCTGAAGAGAGAAAATTAGGTACAGTAAGTCTGTTTACACCTCCAATTCTGAAGTTTCAAACACAGTTCATGAAACACCACAGTAAGTTTAGTAATAATTATTTTGCCCCCTAAACTTGCTCACAGTCTTCAACAAACAAACGACACCAGTTAGAAAAGTGAGCAAAGATGGGATACCTTGTAATAATATCTAGCTTTGAGAAAGAGTTAAGATGCTTTTCATACATTATCCTCTTTGGTTCGCCAAAAAACTCTGAAGTACCATATGCTATTATCTGAATGTTTCATAGAAAATGTCAAGATGCAAATTTAACAGGCTTATCCAATATCAGACAGCTAGTTAAAAGTTGAAATAGGATTCAAGTCAGCTCTCCTGTTTACAAGGTTGGCTTTATATCAATATGATAATTTTGATAGCCTATTCAAATTAATTATATTCAATCAATTTATTGTGATTTGATGTTTAACAATAATTATATTAGTATATTTTGATCAGTTGTTGTCTTTCCCAGCCCAGTTGTGTTTATCTTTTCAGCTATTCAGTTATATCTTTTGAAGAACTTTCTTCTTTTTTCATTGTCTCACTTTCTCTTAAATTTCATTGTCCTTTTTCTCTTCCAAATCTCATACAAAAAGCTCATCCTCTCCTCATCAATTATTCCCTCAGAACAATTTAACATCCCCAAAACAACAGTTCTCCAAAACCAAAGAACACACCCAATACATCTGCTATTATTTATAATTATTCATACCCATAATACTCTACACATTTGCAAAGATATGAAAAAGAAAATAAAAAATAAAGGCTACCCATAAATATGAAGATGAAATTTTCATGGGAAAACTTGCATTCATTTTTCTTCTTGGATCTCTCATTGAGCTCTACTGCTCTGCCTTTCCCCTGTGCTTTCAGCACAAGGGAATTTTGAGTCTGTCTCCTCTTAGGCCTTTCATATACCCTTAAACATACTGAATGCCCTCCCTTCTTCAAGATGTGAATTCTCCTGGCCTTACCTTGACTCCAAGGCTTGTTCACACTTAGGGACTGCTCACAGTCAATGCACTTAACCCACTGACACAGGGGAAAGAGTTAAACTGCTTTCTTGATCTTTTGAATTTAAAGTCACAAAGATAGAAATGATATCTTAGGCTCTGCTTGGGAAAATTTCTTAGCTCCAAAATGGATGGTCTCCAATAGAACTAACAATGATGATTAAAACAATCATATACAGTTAAAAAAAAAAAAAGAATATGAAGAGTAAGTAAAATAAAAACAATAAAACTTTAACTTGAGTCTTTTAAAAACTTTTGCACTAGGATTCTTTTTGAAAGATTCATATTTATGAGTAGCCTTTATCTTTTTTCTTCAGCTCAGAATATTTCATATTTTCCTTTATTTGGCAAGCCATTCTTAGCAGAAAAAAAAAAGAGAAAAAAGAGGAAAATAGTAGCTGTATAAACTTGAATGCCATAAACACCACATTCATTATTTCATGCTATTCATCCAATTTCTGTCCAAAAAAGAACGGAAGGATGGATCATTTTCTCTTGGCCCCATCCCATTCATTCTAGTCATACTAAAATTAGTATAATATTTTCCCTTCTTTTCTAGGACTTTAAATTGGTCCCAGTTATGTTTCATATTCCACATTGGCCATCTTCTGCTCATGTGCTCTACTTGACACTGTATGGTAGGGAACCCTGCCCTTCTCTGTAGTAACAACTACCAACTTGAGCAAATGGTGAAATAATGTTGTACACTGAGAAAGTGATGGGTAATTTCAGAAGGTGTGACGTGAGGAAAAGCAGAAAAGCAGCACCTTTCAGCCACTGTTCTCGAACTTTTGAAAACATATAAGATAAAGTTCTTTGGGAGTAAATCAAATAAGGGGTTTTGGGGGAAGTTTGAGAAAACTTCAGAGCTCAGGTTGAACCTGCTACTACTTAGCCTAGAAAACTCGTTGCTTGCTCTAAGATGAGATTTACTTAATGTTTAAATCAGAACTGGATTGCCTTTCCACATGGCCAACCAGATATGAAGATTGATGCAGGAAACATTAGGATTTTTCCTGATTATACATCTCAAACCATTCATATTTCTTATCTAGAAATGCTTCCAAGCTGGCCAAGCAACTTCTGTTTGTTTCTTCCTTTGTTTGAATCCTATATCATGGGTAAATTACAGGTATTCAGCAGCAATGGATTACCAACGTTTTGACTCTCCCTTCTGCTGGATGATTTACTAAACTTCTTTGTAAATTATTTTAGTTCTGCATTTTGTTCTTAGTAAGGCAGGAGTAGAAAATATAGATTTGACATTGCTCCTTTATAAATGATAGATAATTAACTAGAAATGGCAGAATGATTATCATCCCCAGCTGAGGACATAGCTGAAATTAAATACCTCCAATCAGTAGTGGACTCATTCAGCATATTCTCCTAACTTCAATTATTTTGGTTCTTTTTAAAAGAATGTGATGGATACAATCTGAAATAATCCAAGAAACAAAGATTGCAGTATAGATTTACCCCTTAAAACATGTTAATTGCAGAACAAATCAGAAACAGTCCTCCTCAGCTGGGCACTTGGCCCCATTACAAGGGAGCCACTGCTTTCTGAATTAAAAGAAAACAAGTAAGAAGATATAAAACAGGATATAGATGAGGGACTTCAGAAGTTGGGAGGGAGAGAGGAAAACGTGATAATGCCTTGATTTGGTAGAGGTGGTCCAACTTCCTAACCACTGGGGACTAGGTTCAAACGATGCAATGAAGCTTTCTCACAATCCCCAAAATTGAACCAACCTTTCTTAGTAGAAAGAAATGGAATTAGGTCCCCTATTAAATAGAAAAGGAACTGAGCCACATCCAGAACTGAGTTTACAGAATAAACTCAATGTGGTTCACTGAATTCTAATAATTCTTTCAAAAGGTCAAGAAATGTTAAGATGTATTGATTCTGCAACAGGGGTCATTCCCAGTTAGGTACAGTTTGCACTAATTAATATCTATAGGGAGGACCTTCCCACTCTGTCATTCTGTGTTTGTAATATGCTGAAAAGTTCAAAACCAAGAACAAACTCAGCTGTGGCAGTCATTTTCCCAGCAGTATGAACTCCATGGTATTCCCTGCTAATGTAGTCACCAGAATGTGAGTGTCAGAAGTATCAGAACAAAGCTTATGGCAGAGAAGTGGTCCTGGGGATTCTAATAATGACTTGAATTCACATCTTATGCTAGACCAGCTGAATTTTCATCTTGTGTTGGAAGGGGCCAAATTCAGAGGAAGTATCCCGAGTGAATATTTTGATTTTTTTAAAAAAGGTTTCTTATTAAGGAATCTTATTTCCTTTTCTGAATCTCAGATATGGGTCACTTCGCAAGAAATTAAAAGGGATATATTTCAATTACAATGTCTTAATGCAACAGTGATGATAAACTATATAGGACACCAGCCCCCTTTGATTCTATATTTGGGGCTTTTGATGATTGATTAAGTTAACTAAGGAGACATCCCAACTTTTGCCTTAGGAATCTTCAGGGATTTGGATATTCAATGTAAATTTCAAACCCACTCACTTAGAATGTGGTGCTAGTTTAGTAATCTTCTAATTTGGCACACTGTTGCTAAAATTTTTAAATTTTATTTTATGCTGAATTTCAGGGGGAAGAGGAAAGGATTTCTGTAACATAATACAATAGAAAAAACAATTTTATGTGAAACTGAAAAGCTTATATACATCAAATTCCTTTTAAATATATTATGTTGAAACTTTTAATTTTTTCTTCCTTCTCTCCTTGCCCCATTCTAGAAATGGCTAACATTAGACACACACATGTTCATGAAATGTGTGTGTATATATACACATGTATATACACATACCATTCTTACAATACTATTTGTCAGTTCTTCATCTGGTTGAAGATACATTTTCCTTAATATGTCCTTCGTAGTTAATTTTGGAATTTGTAATAGTCAAAATGGCTTAGTCACTAAGAGTTCTTCTTAAACAACTTTTTTTTGTTACTGTCTAAAGTGTCCTTTTCGTTCTCATTTCATGCCTCCTTATTTTTGTGGAAATCTTTCTACATTTTGCTAAAAAAAAAATCATTGACCTTATTTCTTATAACATAGCAGCATTCCATCACAATCACACACTACAACATGTTCAGCTATTTGCCAAATGATTGACATTTCTCCCATAAATACAAAACAAGGAATTACCAGAAGAAAAAAAAACACACAAAAAGGATGATGTTATAAGCTATCATCCAAGACAAAACAAAGGAAAACCTCATTTCTCCATCCCTACTTCATTCTATATACAGGATTAGAGAAAGAGGCAAAAAAGTCTTTTTATTGGCAATCCAAGAAATATTAGTTCTTTACCCTTATGAACTCCACCTCCTGGGTCAAAGTCAATTGCCAATCTCTAGTCTTTAGAAGGAAGAGAAGTGAGTTGGATACTTCCATGTAACCTTGTGTCTTGTCTTTCATGTGTCTTCCACTTGGTCTCCTGCCTCCCATAGGAAGATAATTTCTGCCTTCCATACAACAATTAACATACTTCTAGTCATACCCTTCACATACAAGTTGTTTTGATCACATTGTAATGGTCCAACATCCCTTCCCCATCCATCCCTAATTCCTTATTTCCATATCACTCAATCCCTCTACCACAAATATGATCAACCTCTTCCATTTTACCTTGTGGCATCAATCTTCTAATTATTATTAAAAGTTAGTGCTCTCACCAATTACAGGACCTCTTTGATCATTCCCTTCTAGTACTGGCTTTACTTTTGCTGCTTCTTCTCTCCCAAGCTGGGACCAGAGCCGGTTATCCAGTTGTCAGCTGTACAAGGCACCCGTTGATTAATTGGAATCCTCTAACCTAGGGCATTTGCCTGCATTCAGGATAAGAGAAAAGTGTAGCTCTCTAGCTTGAGTAGACAATCTGCAAAAGCTGTGCTCACATCTGATGGTGACTGGCTCAGAGAAGTAGCGCCAACAGATGGTACAGGTGATCTCATTCTGCAATATTTCCACAGCTGTAGCCATTATCCTCTCTCCAACTACTTGTTTTTCCCCAGCAGCTTAGATGGAGAGACTTCACTTCCTTTCAAGGCATATTTCTGAAGAAGATGCTCTCCTTTCATAGGAGGTAGCCCCATCTCCATTATCCAAGAAGAGTTTGAACATTTTTCTTTTGCATATACAATGAGATCCTTATGACCTCTTTTCTATTGCAGTGATCTTCACATCTGTCTCTCAGTTAACTGTCACCTTCTTCCCCAATCCATCCTTTCCACAACTGCCACATAAACGTGGACAAGCGAGTTGAGGCAATCTCTAAAAAGGGAGTAACAGAAAAACTGGTTCATTTGTTTTAAGTAATAGAATATCTTTTTTATAAACAGTTCAACATATAAAGCATATTGATTAAATTTCATTTTTTATAATTACAAATTACCAAGTAAGCCTTATTGGATGTGTGTCCCAGCGCACAGCCTGATCTGTATGCCCTCCCCAAGGCCAGCTCACCTGCCTTCAGACTCCAACCCACAAAGGAAGCAAGAGTGCAGGAGCACCAGAGAGCAAGTTCTCCTCAAGGCTGTCTATTTATGCTGCCTCTCTTCTGGCATTGCCTCTGCCCAGCCCACTCAGAACTGTGTAGGTGGAGACCTAGAAGAGGCTTCTGGTGCATCCTAGGAGAAGAATTAGCAAGAGGACACGCCCCTTGACATCTCAAGAAACCCATTAGTTCCTTTAACTCCTGCAAGACACAACCTCCTGCCTCAGAGGCTAAGCCCCTTTTTACCTCCTTGGCCAGCCCTACCAGCTGATGTGGCCTACAGGCTCCTTGGCACATCTCAAAAGGAAAGCAGTGCCTCATTGCCCCAACAGGTGTGCAAAACTTACTTGGGAATTTCTAGGTTCGGTTCCTTTCCCTCACGCTACCTTTCTTTCACAAATGGAGCTTCTTCTGAGCTAGGCCTAGTTTGCCTGTCTTTATCTTCTAATATCTTGCACAGTGCCTGCAAAAGTTATAGGTGGCCAAAAGACAGTTAGCTAAATTGGATTGAACTGAGTGAGGAGGATTCTAATGAAGGCTACAGGACTAGAAAAGCAAATGTTTCCCCCCACCCACCCACCCATTTTGCTTGTTTTTCCATTTGTTGCTAACCAGTATCTCTATAGCTTCTCTGAGCTAGCCTGATGTTAGGGAGTTCTGTAAGGGCTGCTATCAGCATCTGGGAATACCATGGGACTGAGAGGAGAAGCACTTTCCACATCCATGATTTCTTTGAAAGCCTCAAAAATTGCTGGCAGAAGGAGCCATCTGTCTAGAACTGGGAAATAATGAGGCCTGAAACGTGTTCATTGACTGATTGAGGGTGGCATCTGAGACAGAAAGATTCAAGGTTTTGTTAAGGGATATGAGTGGGGGAGCGCTGGAAGGATTGTGCAAAAACGCAGGAGTTGTTTAAGGGGCTCTTCAGTCTATTTATACCAGTCACACAAATGAGTGAGTCCAAGAGTGCCAGGATGAATACGGGGTTCAGTAGTCCTGGCCTGCTCTGGCAGTAATGTTCCACTGGCATGTGCAGTGCTTTTGCAGTGTGCCCCAGTTCAAATGGTAGGGGGTGGAGCCAGGGTGAGGAACATCAGTAGTAGGAAAACTTACACTGGGGAAGGAAGGAGACGCGACTTTTGATTCCTTGTCCTACAGCAAAGCCTCCAGAACTCGAATTGCGCCCCCACCCTTGCTTGTCTCTAGGAGCATCAGCCCCCTCTTCTGTCCCACTTAGCCTTTGGTGCTAAGCATTGTCCTTTGAGGTTGACTTTGAACTGAGCCCCTCTTTTGGAACGCGGAGCCCTGGCATACAGCAAGCCTGGTTAGGTGTAAGGCCAGACCAAGATTTGGGATAGTGTCTGCTGGCGCTGCCCCTCTCGAACCATACAGGGCTGAAGACTTCCGGCTCTTATCTAACCCAAGAAACCTTGCTGGATCGCCAGTCCTGGCTTGGAGAGGAGGCTGGGGGTTGCTGGGCTATAGGTTTTTGCTTTTCTTCTAGTCTTGAAATTCTGTGGAAATTGTGCTTGTTTTCCCAGAAGAAGATAGGTGCTTCCAGGGCTGCTGGTAAGATAGCACCCAGTTCAGAAGGCCGGGTGAAGATGAGCGCCTGAAGCGGCCGCAGATCACTCTGGCTTCCTCCCTGGAAAGCCACTGAGGGAGCTTGGCTCGGGGTAGCCACTAAGTCCTCCAATCACCTTTCCTTCTTCTCATCTTTGCTAAAGCATACCCTATTCATCCTCCCCAAAGTACCCTGGCACATCCCCTAGAAAGTCTCCTGGGAACCACAGCCGCTGCCAGGGCTGACAGTAGTGCATTTGAAGCTGAAGATGGACTTTCAGATCGGTTCTTTGTACTATCCCTGTGGAACTTACCTGCTGGGGAATGACGCCGTGAGTGGTACCGTCTGATTAGGAGTGGGACCTTTCAGGACGTGGAAGAGAAATAATTGAGAATTTCATTTGCTTTCAGCTTGAGGGGGAGACAACCGAACCCCCACCCCCCCAGTCCAACTTCAAGAGACTATGCTGCCCGATGCAGTCCCACCTCGGTACTCTACAGCCCCGTTGTGTGCTGATCCGAACTTGAATGTCCGGGATTCGGTCTGTGTGATGCTCCCTGGAGCGTGGTAAGGGGATGCTGAACTGGGACTCCCAGGTCCCGGTGGCCTACAAATCTAGGGCGTGGGAGTGGGGATCCTTTTTTTTTTTTTTTTTTTTTTTTTTGTATCATAACAGAGCTGGAGACATGAGTTGGCTATGAACCATAGCAGATAATTTGTCAGGAAGTTGATGGGCGTTTGACAGTGGACCAAGTTTGAAGGAGGGAAGGGATAGAAAAGAGCAGTAGGACATGGTGGAACGCTAAAGAGGAGTCTGTGTGTCTTGGTGAGGGAGGGTTGGAGTGGCTGTGGGTTCTTTTTTTTTAGGGAAAATGTGGAGAAATCAAGGACCTCTATCTCCCTGCCGCCATCGACAAGTTATCTCCCTCTTACAAAAGCCTTTTTCTGTTCTCCTCCATTACACACCCGGAGAGGCAGAGAAAGGGGGGGATGGGGAGGGAGAGGAAAAAAGAGAGGGGGAGGACCAGCGGGAAGGAAGAGTCAGGGCGAGGAGAATGAGGAGTGGGACGCAAAGGGGGAGGGGTTAACTGCTAACAGAAGGGAACTGATCAAATAATTTTTTCCAGTATCAACTGGCACAGGTATTACTGTGTGACTAATGCTTTCTCCAACGAACTTAAACTATGCCCTTAATTGAGTTTTCAATTACTGAAAGATAGTAAAGTTGCAACAAGTGCTAAGGCATTTTATTTTCCTCTCATTTCTGAATGCACTTTTGTAGTCATCCTCCTTTCCTATATTAACCAAGGAGCATTTATTAAGTCTTTCTGCTAGATATTTTATTATGCACTAGGAATCATGATAAATAGACTGCAACAGACTTCAAGTAACAATGGTATTTCTCAATTATGTGGGGATTTAAAGGTTTATAAAGTATTTTATTTGACTACAAGGACATCTTGTAATATAGGTAGTATTGTTGATTTTGCAGTCAAGGAACTGAACTCAGGAACATTAAGTGATTTTTCCCATGTTTACAACATATATCCTTAGTAGGTTCAAATCAAAATCAAACTTGCTTCAAGTCCAGTAGTATGTCTCTTATTCCAGAATGCTCCCTCACATATCCAGGGTTCCAACATTTTTTATTCCAAAATCTTTTTCAACCATTGATTTATCATAACTCCCTAAGACATCCATTGGCATCACTGGGCTTTTCTTCAGGGAACCACTCCAAATGATGCTCCCCAACTAAATTTTTTTGAGTGTGGGAAGAGGAGTTACATCTAATGCATTATTTAATTAATTTCATGGCTATATAAACTGTTTCCTCAACATGGACCTGAGTCAAGGTGTTTCCCTGGTTGTTATTACTAAATTGGCAGTAAATAAGTTATATTGGATTCAGGAGTCACAGGGACCCTGTAGCACTATTTTACTTATCTTAGAAGAACATTTTAAATGGGCCAACACAGCAAAGGACCGAGCCAGGAGACTGATGAGGGACTTAAATGCCTGTTCTGACTATAGTCTTCTTCTCTGTTTGAAAGTTTGCCTCCATGATATTTCACAAGATCAACACCTACTACAACCATCCAGAAATGATAGTGCTGCTTGCATTCCTGAGTGCCTGTATTATGCTGGGGATGGGGGGGGGGAATAAGAACAAAAAACCAGGGAATTGTTAAGGGGCAGGTTATTTCTCCAAGAGCCTCCACAGCTGTCCATCATAACATCTGAAGGAGTTGCAGGGCAGCCTTTGTTGACACAGGTGTTGCCCACTGGGAATGAGGTGAATTGGAGGCAGATGGAAGAGGAGAGAGATCAGACAAAGCAACAGCCTGTCAGTTAGAGAAGTCAGAGAACAGCAACTGCCTCTCAGTATCATGTATCATCCTCTCATAAGAGAAGATCCATTCTGCAAGTTTGGATCTCATCTCCAGCAGCCCCTGTCGGGTGGCTCCTGTGTACTCCAACAAATGCTGAATGGGCAATAATATAATAATAATTAAAAACATTCATTTAAAACAAAAGGAAATATAATATTCAATGAGAATACACTAGAAGCTTTTCTGATAAATATGGGATTGAAGCAAGGATACTAACGTTTCCTATTTAAAATCTTTCTGAAAATGCAACTGATAGCAATAAAATTCATGAAAAGAATTCAAGGAATAAAGACAAGTAAAGAGCATATAAAAGTTTTCCTTTTTATTGATTATATGATGACTTACTTGGTAAGACCTAGGCTATCAACAAAGATATTAATTCAGACAATCAATCAAAATCTTCATCAAAGTTACAGGCTACAAAATAAATGCTCAAAACACAACACAATTTCTGCATTTTAGTAACAAAAGATGAGAGGTAAAAATTGAAAGTACAATTGCATTCCAAATAACTAGAAAAATGCAAATATGGGAATCAACCTCCTGAAGTAAAGAAAAACTTGAAACTTGTAGTTTCAGTTTTAAGGTGAGCCTTAAAAAAATTAAAGAATGGGGGCAGCTAGGTGGCGCAGTGGATAGAGCACCTGCCCTGAATTCAGGAGGACCTGAGTTCAAATGTGGTCTCAGACACTTAACACTGCCTAGCTGTGGGACCCTGGGCAAGTCACTTAACCCCAGCCTCAGAAAGAAAGAAAAAAAGAAAAAGAAAGAAAATAAATAAAGAACAACTCAACTTGAGAAAGATGTAGAGATCATGATTAGGCCATACCAGTATAACAAGATGTCTACTACAAAAATTGATTCGAATTTGTAATGCTATATTGGATTTACCAAGGACCTCCTTTACAAAGATTGAAGAAATAATTTTTAAAAATCATCTGAAGCCAGAAATTCTAAAAATCTAGAAATTCAAAGCAAGTGAGGAAAATAAGTAAGAATTAAAGATTTGTCTGTCAGAACTCATTACATTGAGGCAACACCAGCCCTGAAAGCAGGAGAATCTGAGTTCAAATCTGGTCTCAGATATTTAATACTTCAAAAATAGTAGGAATAGTAGAAGCCATGAGAACAGTATGAGTATTCAGGAGACACAATGTTTTTCTACTTTAGATCTTAAAGATGTTTTATTTTGCATACCAAATTGCAAAGGAAATTTCTTTTTGCCTTTTAATGGCTAAATTCAGGAGAAATTAACTCCCACCAATTAACATGGACAGTCCTATCTCAGGACTTCTGTGAGAGCCCCCACATATTTGGACAGGCACTGGCTATCCAGTAGTAGATGATGTCTTGATCTGCAGCCCTACAGAGAAGCTTTGTTGACTGCAGCCATAAAAACCCTTAACTTTCTGTTTTCCTGAACTAGAAAGTTTCTTTCTCTGTCACATTGCCTATCAGTCTGTTAAATATTTAGGCCATGACATATACATATATTGTATTTAACTTATACTTTAACATATTTAACATGTATTGATCAACCTGCCATCTCGGGGAATGGGTGGGGGGGAAGGAGGGAAAAAGTTGGAACAAAAGGTTTTGCAATTGTCAATGCTGAAAAATTGCCCATGCATATATCTTGTAAATAAAAAGTTATAATAAAAAAGAAAAAAAAATCTAGGCCATGAATTAACTCTTACCTCCTTTTTACTTACAGTGGAAAAGAAGCAGATAATTTTATCACTCCTTAAACTTGCCTCAAAAAAACCAGTTGTTTACTTTCCTGGGTATGGTTGGAGTTTGTAGACTTCTCAAAAAAAAAAACTAGATGTCTTTGGGGCGACCCTCCTGTCTTAGAACAGTGGCTGTTATAGTCTTTCTAATTGAGGAAGCCTCTAAGATCACTTTAGGACAGCCATTGACAACATTAGCTTCCCACCAACTTCAGAGAATTTGTGTCCTCAGCTTTAGAATTGGGGAAAGAAATGATAGTGACCATTTATATGGATTCCAAATATTCCTTTCATGGTTTGCATGTTCATGAGGCTATATGGAAAGAAAGGGGACTTTTGACAGAAAACAAAACAAAACAAAACCCATTAAGTATGCAGGGGAAATTGCAAAATTAATGCAAGATGTCCATGGACCTGGAGAGGTTCTGTTATCTTTTGTAAAGTACAACAGAAGAGGGATTTACTTCAGGCAAAGGGAAACAGGCTTGCAGATTCAGCTGCCTATGCTGCTGCCTGTTTGCTGCAGACTACCCCACCTTTAATACCCCAACTCCCTGACTCCTGCACTCCCTCATGTACCTCCCAGGAACAAGTTCTTGCTAAAGAAAGGGGTTATACCCTTTCTCCTTCTGGGTAGTTTCAAACACTTCAGGCCAACTTCAGAGACCAGGCAATAGAAACTTCTCTTTGACCTATTCCAAAGCTACTCACTTGTGGAAACAAATGCCAACCCCTTGTGAAACCTATTTTTACTGGTCACAAGCTAGGAGAAACAGTAAACGAGTCTATCAGGCCTGCCCAGTTTGTGTCCAGGTAAATCCAAAGGGGGATTTACTCTGACTCCTGGAGGAGGAGTACATACCCAGGGGAGGACTGGCAGATAGAATTTACCCATATGCCCCCTCTCAGGAGCTCCAAACTTCTTTTGGTTGGTGTTGACAGCTTTATCCATCAGGTCAATTCCTTCCTCTGCAAGACTGAGAAGTGTTTTTGCTAACTTCTTTTGGCCTGCCCAGTTCTTTACAGAGAGACAGTGGCCCAGCCTTCACTTCTCAAATAACTCAAGCTGAGGCATTTAAGACTAATTATCCACTTTGATTGCCATCCTCTCTACCCAATGCTTAATGCCTTTTACACATTATGGTGCTTGCACCCTAGGCCTCGTGAGTACTCCTTTCACTGTGTATAACCTCAAGTTCCCCCCATTGCCCTACTCCTTTGAGGAGACAAAAGCAAGGATTGGGGGTAAATGTCCTTTGATATTTAGGAAAAACTGTCTGAGTGTGAGACATTCATGACAGCCTCATCTCTTCTCCCCCAAGACTTCCTCTGGATGGGGTTCCTAGTCTTTCCCATATAAAATCCACTTTTATTTATTTGGGTTTTTTGCTCATTGCTGACGGTGGCATTTTAAATCTGTGTGTGAGGGAGATGTTCCTTGTAGACTCCAAACTATGAACTTCTAATTATTGTTTTAATCGGAATATCACCTGATACTTGATGCTGACACTCAGCAAACCCTGGATGCTGCAAGTCAGGTGTATCCCTTTCTCAGTCTGGACCCCACTTGACAGTTCTGTGCTCCTTCTCAGTCTGAAGTAGCTCCAGAATATTAGACTTGTATCCCTTTGTCCCAAGTGAGTTTAGGTTTCAAACTGCTTGAGAAGGGTATCATGGAGGCAGCTCTTAGGAGAATTACAACAGTAATCCTGAAGCCAGAGGAAAGGAGGACCCCATTTCTTGGTGCATAGATAATCCCATGAGGCGCAGTGTCCCCTGGAAAATGAATTTACAGGCCCGAAAACCTAGATTGATAAATAAGAGGTTTATTGTAGAAATTTGGAAGTAAAGCTCAGTTAGAAAGACGCCAGGGCCAAAGGTTTGTCAAGGAACCTAAAGTCTCCTGGCTTTAGAAATACTAAGAAATAATCCTAGAAATATTGCTGACTGCCAGATAACAATCTTTAGGTCAGTGATAACAGGGTTTCTGAGACAAATGGTAAAGTGCATAACCTGACTACTCCTCAACCCCCCATCTGAACCTTAACATTCAATAGTGAGGTATATACCAGACCACTCCTCAGTTCTACCTCTAAGTCATAAAATTTGTATATCAGTGACCCAAAGGACTGGATCTCTTTTCCTATAAATTTATCTTGTTGCTCCTGGTTTTTTGCTAAATCCTTTTGGAATTTAGCCTCCTTCAATTGTAGTTACAATTATAATAAACTTTGCCCCTTGACTTGGAGATGGGTTCTAGCCTGCAAATTCCTCTGAGACACCTCAAGACACCGGTCTTCAACTCCAACCTTTTGGGGGTCTCCTTTTGAACCTCAACAGGGACACACTAGAGAAAGAAATTGCAAGCACCTTCAGTATCTTGACCAAAAAAACTCCATGGAAAATAGGTATGTCATACATGACTGAATTATCAGTAACTCTCTCAAACCTATCCCCAGAAAATGATAGACTCCATTAAGTGACAAGCCCATTGTGACTCCTGTAGATGCTATCAGTACATTTAGGCAAATTTTGAAAACCAAAGGTCTCCAAAATTCTGTTCAGATATCTCTTCTATCAACCTGAAGTTTTTCCATAAATCTTAAAAACACAGGTATAATCCCAAAATCCATCCTACAACTCAAGCAGGATTATCCCTGATTAATACCATTCCTGAGGCTACTTTTTCAATTCCCTCATTTAGTTGACCAAGTGCCCATAAGGCAGATACAATCAGTCTCACCATTTGGAGATAGATTTGTTGGACTAAATTTCTAACTCTTTCACTCAGGAGCCCAAGTTAACAATTGGTTTACTTACTTAGTTTATTTTTAGAATTATATTTTTCCTAAATCAAGAAATTTTATGTTCCTTTTTTTCTTCTATTTTATTTTTCTTATCTCTAATCTGTCCCTGTAGAGATGTAGAATGGGAGGGGGATTTGATTCACTCTCTTTCCTCAGTGGGGGATTGTTAGCAAGATAAAATCTGTGACAAAACTTTACCATCTCTACATGTTATGACATTTTAAGATAAAATTATTGTGATATTACTGTGACATTAACTGGTATAATTTTTGGGTTCCTGAACTAGACATGAGTAGCAAGTTCTGGGGCATGAGGAAAACAGAGATTGTGATGACACAAAACAGGACACAAAGGCCATGTACTGGAAAAATGTATTAGACATTCTATATAATTGTCAATAAATTAGTCATTTGAACAAAGATAAAAGACATTTTTTCACATTTCTATAGTACTTTATTTTAAATCTCTGTGTTCAAAAAGGTGTTTTCTCATAACAACCTGTGAAGTTGCCAGGACAGTGATAGTCATTTTTAAAATTTAGATTCAATAACAATTTTTGTTAAATGAAAAAATAATTAATATGTTGAAAATAAAAATAGTAATGTTGGTCTTAAATTCTCAACATATGATCACTGTGCCTTTTGAATTTTCAAATCCTATCGATCTGATTAAAAAAAAAAAAATTCTGAACCTAGCCAAGAGGAAATAAAAAGAGCATTTCCATGTGTAAAGAAGAACAAAAAAGAAACTTTTTACTCAAAACTATAAATCTGTATTCACAGGTCAGCTTATCTTTCTTTTTAAAGTCTGCATTAATGAAATATTGTTTTCTAAACTGTCTATTCCTCCTGACTTTCATTCTGTTCTTTTATTCATTTTTTTTAAAAAATCTACTCATGACCCTAGTTTCCTATTTCTATTACTTTCTATGCCACTGCTATGATCACCCCATGTTTTTTAAAATTAAATTATTTATTTATTATTTTCCCCCAGTTGTATTTAAAGCACTTTTTTTTTACATTTATTCTTAAGACTTTTCAGTTCCAGATTCTTTACTTTATCCCTACTCCCAGAGCTTATTAAGAAATCACATGTGAAATTAGGCAAAACATTTTTATAAAAGTCAAGGTGTGCAAGAAATCATAGACTTTCTATCCAAAAAATCAAATATCTCAAGAAAATATTAAAAAAAAAACACACACACACAAAGAGAAGGTTTATTGTATATTCAGACACAATCAATTCCATCTCTGGTATGGATAGTATTTTTCATCATAAATCCTTCAGAGTAATTGTGGGTCATTGTATTTCAGAGAATTTACAACTGATCATCCCAGAATATTGGTATTACTTTGTATATATAATACATTTCACTTTGCTTAAGTTCATACAGAGCTTTCCAGGATTTTTCCTCAGAGCATCATGTTCATTATATCTCATAGAACAATAATATTCCATCATAATCATGTACCACAATTTGTTCACCCATTCCCCAATTGATATGCATCTACTCAATTTACAATTTTTGATTCTGGGAAGAAAGCTGCTATGAATATTTTTGAACATGTGGGTCCTTTTCCTTTAAAAAAAAAATCTCTTTGGGGATTCTTACCTAGTAGTAGTATTGTTAAGTCAAAGGATATGCATGGATTTTTAGCCCTTTGGGCATAAATGATATCTTTTAGTTATTTATTGATTGGGGCATAAATCATTTTTTTAATATAAATTTGCCTCAGTTCCTTATATGTTTTAAAAATGGGGCCTTATCAGAAAAACTTGCTTCAAAATTATTTTGACAGGGGGCAGCTAGGTGGTCCAGTGGATAGTACGTCAGCCCTAAAGTCAGGAAAACCTAAGTTCAAATTTGACCTCAGACAATTAACACTTCCTAACTATGTGACCCTGGGCAAGTCATTTAACCTCAATTGCTTCAGGGGGAAAATATTTTGACTAGTAATTAATTACTATTGCTAACTGTAGTTCCTCCTATTTATTCTATTTTCTTTCTCCTTTTATCCTCTCCAGATAACCCCTTTTTTATATCAAAAGTTTACTTCAACTCAAATCTATCATTTACTATGCACAAGGTAGTGCAGAGAGCAGAGATTAAAATTTGTGTCTTCATGGAAGGATAAAAACAGAAAACCAGGGCCGGGGATTTAGCCCAGATTCCACAGATCTACTCAGTTTGGGCAGTGGAAATTGAATTCAAAACGTCATATTCAGGTTTCCATTTGCAATACAAAGCTGACTAAAGTTGTTTTATTCTCAGTTGGCTAAGTGAAAATGCTGGTCTGAAGTGATTACTAATAATAGCTAAAGTAGCTAACATTTATGAAGTACTTTAAGGTTTAGAAATTTTTACCTATTTATGAAGCATACCCCATTTGATATTCAAAACAACCCTGTTAGGTAGGTGTTTCTTCTCCCATTTTACAGGTGATGAGACCATGGCAGACAGAAGCTAAATGACCTACCTACAATCAAACAGCTAGTAAATGTGAGGACAGACTTGAACTTTAAAAACACTGTGCATAGGGCCACCTAGTGGCCACTACTACTTCTATCTGGCTATCCTTCAATCAAATAAAAGCATATCCCAGATGGTGCAAATTGGAGTGAATATTCAGTAACTGCATTTATTAAGCAGGCTTCTACATTGAGGTGAGTTCTCAAATAATGATTGCAAATCAGGATGTGTAATTTCAGAAGAACTTTCCAGTGATAAAGGGAATGTTTTTCAGAAACTGGTCTTAGTAAAGCATCAGCCATTCTCAGATCCTGTAATATTTATCCAGTGAGGTTTTTGGTGAAAAGGCAGAGAGAGAAGAATCAAGAATCTGAAGAATGAAGAGAACCCTGTACATGTGAGGATCAACTATGATGGACTTGGCTTCTCACAGCAATGCTGTGATTCAAGGCAATTACAATAGATTTGGGATGGAAAATGCCATCTGCTTCAAGAAACAGAGCTAAAGAGACTGAATGTAGATTGAAACAAAGTATTTTCACCTTTTTATTTATTAGCTTATTTTTTTTCTCATGTTTTTTCCCTTTTGATTTGATATTTCTTGTACAATATAATAAAAAGGAAATATCTTTAAAAGGATTATATGTATTTAACTTGTATTAGATTTCTTGTTGCTTAGAAAGAGGGGGGAGGTAAGGGAGGGAGGGAAAAAGATTTGGAACACAAAATCTTGCAAAAATGAATGCTGGAAACTATTTGTATTTGGAAAAATAAAATATTGAGAAAAAAAGTTGTTCTACATTTATAAATTATGACTGACCAAATACAAAAGCAATATGACATGAACTTTTGACAAGATGTTAAGTTTATTAAATACATAGATTCAATAACATCCAGAACCACTTCAATCTGTGTGCACAGATATTTGCTCACAATACCATTTTAGTAGGGGTTAAAAGGCCAGCTAGATGACTGATCACTCCGAATGCAATTCCTAAAATTAATGATTGCTCTTGTGTAGCTGTATTCTTCAACAATTTCATCCCAGGACAAAGTGTGTATAAAAAATGTTCTTCCTCTGATATCCTCAGTGTGAATACTCCCAAACATATAGACAAAGTAGGTATTGCCTGAGAAGCCAGGAATAATTCTGATTGCCCTCTTTTTCTCTTCAGACAAACTGTAGAAATTCCGTTTCTCTGACAGTTTTTGTCCTATAAAAAGGACATGATATCAGTTGAAAAGAAAGGCTTTCAATATCCCTACTGAGAGGGAAGCCTTACTTGCATCTTATATAATTCTCTTGCTTTATCCAGAGCAAGAATTTTCAGTAAATACTTATGCTGTGCTTGAAAAAGGAAAAGGTTCTGAGAACCAGAGCTCTCTATTTAAGGCATTTCATTTTCCTCTAATCCACTGCCATACCTATTTCTAGAACAGTCATGTAAGGAATAAAGAAAGTTTTCAAAGAAGAAGTGAAGCCTTTCTATTTGTAAGTAAGGGCAAAATGGCCAAGGGAGCAGTGTGAACTCTCCCTGCTTATATTAAAGACCAAGATAACTCCAGCTGCAAGAATTACTATTCACAGATAAATGACTTCTTGTCTTTTTTTTTTTTTTTTTTTTTTTTAATTTTTTTTATTATATATATATATATATTTTATAATATTATCCCTTGTATTCATTTTTCCAAATTACCCCCCCTCCCTTATTCCCTCCCCCCGACGACAGGCAATACCATACATTTTACATGTGTTACAATATAGTCTAAGTACAATACATGTGTGTGAATATCATTTTCTTGTTGCACAATAAACATTAGAATCCGAAGGTACATGCAACCTGGGCAGACAGATATTAGTGCTAACAATTTACATTCCCCTCCCAGTGTTTCTTCTCTGGGTGTATCTACCTCTGTCCATCATTGATCAACTGGAAGTGAGTTGGATCTTCTTTATGTTGAAGATTTCCACTTCCATCAGAATACATCCTCATACAGTATTGTTGTTGAAGTGTACAGTGATCTTCTGGTTCTGCTCATTTCACTCAGCATCAGTTGATTTAAGTCTCTCCAACCCTCTCTGTATTCCTCCTGCTGGTCATTTCTTACTGAGCAATAATATTCCATAACTTTCATATACCACAATTTACCCAACCATTCTCCAACTGATGGACATCCATTCATCTTCCAGGTTCTAGCTACAACAAAAAGAGCTGCCACAAACATTTTGGCACATATATGTCTCTTTCCGCTCTTTAGTATTTCTTTGGGATATAATCCCAGTAGTAGCGCTGCTGGGTCAAAGGATATGCACAGTTTGATAACTTTTTGGGCATAATTCCAGATTGCTCTCCAGAATGGCTGGATTCTTTCACAACTCCACCAGCAATGTATTAGTGTCCCAATTTCCCCACATCCCCTCCAACATTTGTCATTATTTGTTCCTGTCATCTTAGCCAATCTGACAGGTGTGTAGTGGTATCTCAGAGTGGTCTTAATTTGCATTTCTCTGATCAGTAGTGATTTGGAACACTCTTTCATGTGAGTGGATATAGTTTCAATTTCTTCCTCTGAGAATTGTCTGTTCATATCCTTTGACCATTTATCAATTGGAGAATGGTTTGGTTTCTTATAAATTATGGTCAGTTCTCTATATATTTTGGAAATGAGACCTTTGTCAGAACCTTTGTTTTTAAAAATATTTTCCCAATTTGTTACTTCCCTTCTAATCTTGTTTGCATTAGTATTATTTGTACAGAAACTTTTTAGTTTGATGTAATCAAAATCTTCTATTTTGTGATCAATAATGATCTCTAGTTCTCCTCTGGTCATAAATTCCTTCCTCCTCCACAAGTCTGAGAGGTAGATTATCCTCTGTTCCTCTAATCTATTTATTATCTCCCTCTTTATGCCTAAATCATGGACCCATTTTGATCTTATCTTGGTATATGGTGTTAAGTGTGGATCCATATCTAATTTCTGCCATACTAATTTCCAGTTTTCCCAACAGTTTTTTCCGAATAATGAATTTTTATCCCTAATGTTGGAATCTTTGGGTTTGTCAAAGATTAGATTGCTATAGATGTACCCTTTTTTGTCCTTTGTATCTAATCTGTTCCACTGATCTACCGGTCTATTTCGTAGCCAATACCAAATGGTTTTGGTGACTGCTGCTATATAATATAGCTTTAGATCAGGTACACTTAGACCACCTTCCTCTGAGTTTTTTTTCATTAGTTCCCTTGCAATTCTTGACCTTTTATTCTTCCATATGAATTTTGTTGTTATTTTTTCTAGGTCATTAAAATAGTTTCTTGGGAGTCTGATTGGTATAGCACTAAATAAATAGATTAGTTTGGGGAGTATTGTCATCTTTATTATATTCGCTCGGCCTATCCAAGAGCACTGAATGTCTTTCCAATTATTTAAATCTGATTTTATTTTTGTGGCAAGTGTTTTGTAATTTTTCTCATATAATTCCTGACTTTTCTTTGGTAGATGGATTCCCAAATATTTTATACTATCAACATTTGTTTGGAATGGAATTTCTCTTTGTATCTCTTGCTGTTGCATTTTGTTAGTGATATATAAAAATGCCGAGGATTTATGTGGATTTATTTTGTATCCTGCCACTTTGCTGAAATTTTGAATTATTTCTTTTTTTTTTTTTCTGTAAACTTTAAATCTTTAATTTTAAGTATACAATACACAAAATTTTAAATCTTTGATCTTAAGTATACAAAACACATATAGAGACACATAAATCAAAATATGAAAGTTGAATGGATAATTTTTACCATTCACTGCTTTGCTACTCATTGGTTCATTATTTCAGTTCCTAAGACCCAGACCTCTTTTCTTGGTCATTTGACCTAAGACAGAAACCTAAAATATTTAGTTAAAAGCTGTCTTTATACCTGTCTTGAGAATTTTTCAGCAAGATGTTTTAACATGTCTTTTTTCTTTTTTTTTTTTTTTTTTTTTTGTTGAATAGTCTTCTTTTATTTTTTTTTTATTTTTTTTTTATTATATATATATATATATATATATATATTTTATAATATTATCCCTTGTATTCATTTTTCCAATTTACCCCCCCTCCCTCTATTCCCTCCCCCCCGACGACAGGCAATACCATACATTTTACATGTGTTACAATATAGTCTAGGTACAATACATGTGTGCGAATATCACTTTCTTGTTGCACAATAAACATTAGAATCCGAAGGTACATGCAACCTGGGCAGACAGATATTAGTGCTAACAATTTTCATTCCCCTCCCAGTGTTTCTTCTCTGGGTGCAGCTACCTCTGTCCATCATTGATCAACTGGAAGTGAGTTGGATCTTCTTTATGTTGAAGATTTCCACTTCCATCAGAATACATCCTCATACAGCATTGTTGTTGAAGTGTACAGTGATCTTCTGGTTCTGCTCATTTCACTCAGCATCAGTTGATTTAAGTCTCTCCAGGCCTCTCTATATTCCTCCTGCTGGTCATTTCTTACCGAGCAATAATATTCCATAACCTTCATATACCACAATTTACCCAACCATTCTCCAACTGATGGACATCCATTCATCCTCCAGTTTCTAGCTACAACAAAAAGAGCCGCCACAAACATTTTGGCACATATATGTCTCTTTCCGCTCTTTAGTATTTCTTTGGGATATAATCCCAGTAGTAGCGCTGCTGGGTCAAAGGGTATGCACAGTTTGATAACTTTTTGGGCATAATTCCAGATTGCTCTCCAGAATGGCTGGATTCTTTCACAACTCCACCAGCAATGTATTAGTGTCCCAGTTTCCCCACATCCCCTCCAACATTTGTCATTATTTGTTCCTGTCATCTTAGCCAATCTGACAGGTGTGTAGTGGTATCTCAGAGTGGTCTTAATTTGCATTTCTCTGATCAGTAGTGATTTGGAACACTCTTTCATGTGAGTGGATATAGTTTCAATTTCTTCCTCTGAGAATTGTCTGTTCATATCCTTTGACCATTTATCAATTGGAGAATGGTTCGGTTTCTTATAAATTTGGGTCAGTTCTCTATATATTTTGGAAATGAGACCTTTGTCAGAACCTTTGTTTTTAAAAATATTTTCCCAATTTGTTACTTCCCTTCTAATCTTGTTTGCATTAGTATTATTTGTACAGAAACTTTTTAGTTTGATGTAATCAAAATCTTCTATTTTGTGATCAATAATGATCTCTAGTTCTCCTCTGGTCATAAATTCCTTCCTCCTCCACAAGTCTGAGAGGTAGATTATCCTCTGTTCCTCTAATCTATTTATTATCTCCCTCTTTATGCCTAAATCATGGACCCATTTTGATCTTATCTTGGTATATGGTGTTAAGTGTGGATCCATATCTAATTTCTGTCATACTAATTTCCAGTTTTCCCAACAGTTTCTTCTGAATAATGAATTTTTGTCCCTAATGTTGGAATCTTTGGGTTTGTCAAAGATTAGATTGCTATAGATGTACCCTTTTTTGTCCTTTGTATCTAATCTGTTCCACTGATCTACCGGTCTATTTCGTAGCCAATACCAAATGGTTTTGGTGACTGCTGCTATATAATATAGCTTTAGATCAGGTACACTTAGACCACCTTCCTCTGAGTTTTTTTTTCATTAGTTCCATTGCAATTCTTGACCTTTTATTCTTCCATATGAATTTTGTTGTTATTTTTTCTAGGTCATTAAAATAGTTTCTTGGGAGTCTGATTGGTATAGCACTAAATAAATAGATTAGTTTGGGGAGTATTTTCATCTTTATTATATTTGCTCGGCCTATCCAAGAGCACTGAATGTCTTTCCAATTATTTAAATCTGATTTTATTTTTGTGGCAAGTGTTTTGTAATTTTTCTCATATAATTCCTGACTTTTCTTTGGTAGATGGATTCCCAAATATTTTATACTATCAACATTTGTTTGGAATGGAATTTCTCTTTGTATCTCTTGCTGTTGCATTTTGTTAGTGATATATAAAAATGCCGAGGATTTATGTGGATTTATTTTGTATCCTGCCACTTTGCTGAAATTTTGAATTATTTCTTTTTTTTTTTTTTCCTGTAAACTTTAAATCTTTAATTTTAAGTATACAATACACAAAATTTTAAATCTTTGATCTTAAGTATACAAAACACATATAGAGACACATAAATCAAAATATGAAAGTTGAATGGATAATTTTTACCATTCACTGCTTTGCTACTCATTGGTTCATTATTTCAGTTCCTAAGACCCAGACCTCTTTTCTTGGTCATTTGACCTAAGACAGAAACCTAAAATATTTAGTTAAAAGCTGTCTTTATACCTGTCTTGAGAATTTTTCAGCAAGATGTTTTAACATGTCTTTTTTCTTTTTTTTTTTTTTTTTTTTTTTTTGTTGAATAGTCTTCTTTTATTTTTTTTTTATTTTTTTTATTATATATATATATATATATATATATATATATATATATATATTTTATAATATTATCCCTTGTATTCATTTTTCCAATTTACCCCCCCTCCCTCTATTCCCTCCCCCCCGACGACAGGCAATACCATACATTTTACATGTGTTACAATATAGTCTAGGTACAATACATGTGTGCGAATATCACTTTCTTGTTGCACAATAAACATTAGAATCCGAAGGTACATGCAACCTGGGCAGACAGATATTAGTGCTAACAATTTTCATTCCCCTCCCAGTGTTTCTTCTCTGGGTGCAGCTACCTCTGTCCATCATTGATCAACTGGAAGTGAGTTGGATCTTCTTTATGTTGAAGATTTCCACTTCCATCAGAATACATCCTCATACAGCATTGTTGTTGAAGTGTACAGTGATCTTCTGGTTCTGCTCATTTCACTCAGCATCAGTTGATTTAAGTCTCTCCAGGCCTCTCTATATTCCTCCTGCTGGTCATTTCTTACCGAGCAATAATATTCCATAACCTTCATATACCACAATTTACCCAACCATTCTCCAACTGATGGACATCCATTCATCCTCCAGTTTCTAGCTACAACAAAAAGAGCCGCCACAAACATTTTGGCACATATATGTCTCTTTCCGCTCTTTAGTATTTCTTTGGGATATAATCCCAGTAGTAGCGCTGCTGGGTCAAAGGGTATGCACAGTTTGATAACTTTTTGGGCATAATTCCAGATTGCTCTCCAGAATGGCTGGATTCTTTCACAACTCCACCAGCAATGTATTAGTGTCCCAGTTTCCCCACATCCCCTCCAACATTTGTCATTATTTGTTCCTGTCATCTTAGCCAATCTGACAGGTGTGTAGTGGTATCTCAGAGTGGTCTTAATTTGCATTTCTCTGATCAGTAGTGATTTGGAACACTCTTTCATGTGAGTGGATATAGTTTCAATTTCTTCCTCTGAGAATTGTCTGTTCATATCCTTTGACCATTTATCAATTGGAGAATGGTTCGGTTTCTTATAAATTTGGGTCAGTTCTCTATATATTTTGGAAATGAGACCTTTGTCAGAACCTTTGTTTTTAAAAATATTTTCCCAATTTGTTACTTCCCTTCTAATCTTGTTTGCATTAGTATTATTTGTACAGAAACTTTTTAGTTTGATGTAATCAAAATCTTCTATTTTGTGATCAATAATGATCTCTAGTTCTCCTCTGGTCATAAATTCCTTCCTCCTCCACAAGTCTGAGAGGTAGATTATCCTCTGTTCCTCTAATCTATTTATTATCTCCCTCTTTATGCCTAAATCATGGACCCATTTTGATCTTATCTTGGTATATGGTGTTAAGTGTGGATCCATATCTAATTTCTGTCATACTAATTTCCAGTTTTCCCAACAGTTTCTTCTGAATAATGAATTTTTGTCCCTAATGTTGGAATCTTTGGGTTTGTCAAAGATTAGATTGCTATAGATGTACCCTTTTTTGTCCTTTGTATCTAATCTGTTCCACTGATCTACCGGTCTATTTCGTAGCCAATACCAAATGGTTTTGGTGACTGCTGCTATATAATATAGCTTTAGATCAGGTACACTTAGACCACCTTCCTCTGAGTTTTTTTTTTCATTAGTTCCCTTGCAATTCTTGACCTTTTATTCTTCCATATGAATTTTGTTGTTATTTTTTCTAGGTCATTAAAATAGTTTCTTGGGAGTCTGATTGGTATAGCACTAAATAAATAGATTAGTTTGGGGAGTATTTTCATCTTTATTATATTCGCTCGGCCTATCCAAGAGCACTGAATGTCTTTCCAATTATTTAAATCTGATTTTATTTTTGTGGCAAGTGTTTTGTAATTTTTCTCATATAATCCCTGACTTTTCTTTGGTAGATGGATTCCCAAATATTTTATACTCTCAACATTTGTTTGGAATGGAATTTCTCTTTGTATCTCTTGCTGTTGCATTTTGTTAGTGATATATAAAAATGCCGAGGATTTATGTGGATTTATTTTGTATCCTGCCACTTTGCTGAAATTTTGAATTATTTCTAGTAGCTTTTTAGCAGAGTCTTTGGGGTTCTCTAAGTATACCATCATGTCATCTGCAAAAAGTGATAGTTTGATTTCCTCATTTCCTACTCTAATTCCTTGAATCTCTTTCTCGGCTCTTATTGCCGAGGCTAGCGTTTCTAGTACTATATTGAATAGTAATGGTGATAGTGGGCAACCTTGTTTCACTCCTGATCTTACTGGGAAAGGTTGCAGTTTATTTCTATTGCATATTATGCTTACTGACGGTCTTAAATATATACTCCTGATTATTCTAAGGAATAATCCATTTATTCCTATACTCTCAAGAGTTTTTAGTAGGAATGGATGTTGGATTTTGTCAAATGCTTTTTCTGCATCTATTGAGATGATCATATGGTTCTTATTAATTTGATTATTAATATGGTCAATTATATTAATAGTTTTCCTAATATTAAACCAGCCCTGCATTCCTGGAATAAATCCTACTTGATCATAGTGTATTATCTTGGAGATGATTTTCTGAAGTCTTTTTGCTAATATCTTATTTAAGATTTTAGCATCAATATTCATTAAGGAGATTGGTCTATAATTTTCTTTCTCAGTTTTCGATCTACCAGGTTTAGGTATCAGTACCATGTCTGTGTCATAAAAGGAATTTGGTAGGACTCCTTCATCCCCTATTTTTTCAAATAATTTATATAACATTGGGGCTAATTGTTCTTTAAATGTTTGGTAGAATTCACATGTGAATCCATCTGGCCCTGGGGATTTTTTCCTGGGGAGTTGATTAATAGCTTGTTCTATTTCTTTTTCTGAAATGGGACTATTTAAGCAATTTATCTCCTCCTCTGTTAATCTAGGGAGCCTATATTTTTGGAGGAAGTCATCCATTTCACTTAAGTTATCAAATTTATTGGCATAAAGTTGGGCAAAGTAACTCCTTATTATTTCTCTAATTTCCTCTTCATTGGTGGAAAGATCCCCCTTTTCATTTGTAAGACTATCAATTTGATTTTCCTCTTTCTTTTTTTTGATCAAATTTACCAAAGGTTTATCTATTTTATTGGCTTTTTCATAAAACCAACTCTTGGTTTTATTTATTAATTCAATAGTTTTTTTACTTTCAATTTTATTGATTTCTCCTTTTAATTTTTGTATTTCGAGTTTAATTTTTGGTTGGGGGTTTATAATTTGGTCTTTTTCTAGCCTTTTAAGTTGTAAGCCCAATTCGTTAATCTTCTCTTTCTCAATTTTCTTCAAATAAGCCTCTAAAGATATAAAATTTCCCCTTATTACCGCTTTAGCTGCATCCCAAAGATTTTGATATGATGTCTCATCATTATCATTATCTTGGGTGAAATTGTTAATTGTTTCTATAATTTGCTCTTTCACCCAGTCATTCTTTAAGATGAGATTATTCAGTTTCCAATTACTTTTTGGTCTATTTACCCCTAACTTTTTACTGAATGTAGCTTTTATTGCATTGTGATCTGAGAAGAAGGCATTTATTATTTCTGCCTTCCTACATTTAATTTTGAGATCTTTATGTCCTAGTATATGGTCAATTTTTGTATAGGATCCATGAACTGCTGAGAAGAAAGTATATTCCTTCCTATTGCCATTCAGTTTTTCTCCAAAGGTCTATCATACCTAGTTTTTCTAATGTTCTATTTACTTTTTTAATTTCTTTCTTGTTTGTTTTGTGGTTTGATTTGTCTAAATCTGAGAGTGCAAGGTTGAGATCTCCCACTATTATAGTTTTACTGTCTATTTCTTCTTGCAGTTCTCTTAACTTTTCCTTTAGAAAGTTAGATGCTATACCACTTGGTGCATATATGTTTAGTATTGATATGGCTTCATTATTTATGCTACCTTTCAGCAGGATATAGTTTCCTTCCTTATCTTTTTTAACGAGATCTACTTCTGCTTTTGCTTGATCTGAGATAAGGATAGCTACCCCTGCTTTTTTGGCTTTACCTGAAGCATAATAGGCTCTGTTCCAACCTTTTACCTTTACTCTGTATGTATCTCCCTGCTTTAAGTGTGTTTCCTGTAGGCAACATATTGTAGGGTTCTGCTTTTTGATCCAATCTACTATCCGTCTCCGTTTGATGGGATCGTTCATCCCATTTACATTTACAGTTAAAATTACTAATTCTGTATTTCCTGCCATCGTATTATCCCCAGATTATGCTTTTTTCCCTTGACCCCCCTGATCCCCCCTCCCCGATATTTAATTTACAGACCCCCCTTGTGACGCGCAACCCTCCCTCTTTTTTTTTTTTTTTTTTTTTTTTTTTTTTTAGGATCCCTCCCCCCTCCCTCCAAGTCCCTTCACTTATTCCCCTTTTCCTTTTCCCTTTTCCTCTCCCCCCTTTTAATGAGGTGAGAGAAAATTCTCTGAAAAACAAATATGTTAATTATTTACTCTTTGAGCCTCTTCTGATGAGAGTAAGATTCACACAATGATTCTCCCCCTCACTAAGTTCCCTCAGATATGGTGTATTTTCTATGTCTCTTCCTGGGATGTAGTTTCCCTCTTTTTATCACTCCTTCCCCTTTTTCTGAACCGACCTCCTTCCCTTTACTACACCCCCCTTTTTTTCTTTTATATCAGTAAAATCAAATTATCCTTGAGAATTTTTTATATACCCACAACAGAGTTACAGTTCTCAAGGGTTCTGTGTACCTTTTTCTGTTTCTCTTCAGTCTTGTGGATGTAGATCAAATTTTTTGTTTAAGTCTGGTTTTTTTCTTAGAAACATATAGAATTCCTCTGTTTCATTGAATGACCATCTTCTTCCATGGAAAAAGATGCTAAACTTAGCTGGGTAGTTCATTCTTGGTTGCAGTCCTTGATCTTTTGCCTTTCGGAATATCAGGTTCCAGGCCCTTCTATCTTTTAATGTGGAGGCAGCCAGATCTTGGGTGACCCTTATTGTGGCACCTTGGTATTTAAATTGTTTTTTTCTAGCTGCTTGCAGGATTTTCTCCTTTGTGTGGTAATTCTGCAGCTTAGCCACAATATTCCGTGGTGTTCTTTTTTTAGGGTCTATTTCAGAAGGAGTTCGATGAATTCTTTCCACATCTACTTTCCCTTCTGTTTCTATTATCTCTGGACAGTTCTCTTTGATAATTTCCTGTAAAATAGAATCTAGGCTCTTTTTTTGGTCATAGTTTTCTGGAAGTCCAATAATACGCAGATTATCTCTCCTAGATCTATTTTCCAGGTCTATAGATTTTCCCAGTAAGTATTTGACGTTGTTCTCCAGCTTCTCATTTTTTTTGTTTTGTTTGACTGATTCTTGGGTTCTCTGTGAATCATTCATTTCTATTTGTTCCATCCTGACTTTTAAGGAGTTATTTTCTTCTTTCACAGTTTTTAGTTCTTTTTGTAAATGCCCAATTTCGTTTTTAAATGAATTATTTTGCTCTATTGAATTTTTTTCCATTTCCCTAATTTTTTTTTTTGAGAATTATTTTCTTTTTCCAATTCAGAAATTCTATTTTCTTGAGACTTTTTTATCTTTTCCAATTCAGAAATCCTACTTTCCTGTGTTTTTTTAACCTTTTCTAATTCACTAATTTTGTTTCCCTGCATCTCCTGTGAATTCTTTATTTTTTCCAACTCCAATTTCAGGACATTGTTATTCTCTATCATAACTTCTCTTTCCTTTCCCCATTTTTCTTCGATCTCCCTCAATTTCTTAAGAGCTTCTTCTAGGAGAGAGTTATGTGATGGGGGGCAGGAATTGTTCCCCTTTAGGTTGTTATCTTCTGAATCTTTGCTGTTAACTTCCTCGGGGTTGGGTACCCGCTCTTTCTCTGTATAGAAGGAATCTATAGTTTTTCTAGCTTTTTTGCTCATACTTAAAAAATGTTTTGGGGTCTGTCTCTGGGGTAGGAAATTATTTACTTCTTTACCAGCTTCCTCCCAGACCGGATGGATGCAGCGGCCCCTGCGACCGCGCTAAGAGAGAGCTCTGGGAGAGAGTTCCCCACCCCCTCCCTGGAAGCGCCTCAGAGGTGATTAGCACTGCTGTGCTTTGAGGGCGTAGAATAGTGAAGACAGCAAGAAGCTCAGCCTATGTGTCCGGGTGGGGAGTGGATGTCTGCAGCAGGTGACGTGAGAAGCCCCTGCGCTCAAACTGGAAGTGTCTGCCAGAAACCGCGGTCCCTAGTTCAAAGGTTCCGCTTCTCTGGGACTTCCTGGAGCTGAGTTCCACTCCCTCCAGCTAAGCTAGGCAGTGTGTGTTGCCTTGGGCCGTATCCACCCACTTGTCAGTCTCTTAACTATTCTCAGGAGGTAGCTGAGGCCACACCCCCTGGTGCCCAGATCTGTGCCTGAGTCACCCCCAGGGTGGGGGGGGGGGGAAATCTAATCTGAGTTTTAAAATATTTTGGCTTTCTCTTCTGAACTGCTAAATAATTAGCAGAGAAGAGCTAACAGCCTGTGCCAGATTCCTTTACCTCAGTGGCTTCTCTGATCCCAGAGCCCCTCCCAGCGCAATGGGCGCAGTGTGCCCCTACCCCACCGTCTGTGCTGGTCTTTCTTATTCCTCCCCTGAGAACTGACCTTTCCTGTTGAAACTCCAGATTCTCTTCAGCTGGTAAGTCGTGCTTCCAGTCCTTGTGGTATCTATCAGTCCTGAGCTAATTTTGAGACTTAATTTATCTAATTGGTTGTGAGGGAGTGAGGACGTTCACTGAGTAGTGTGTTTCTTCTCCGCCATCTTGGCTCCGCCCCCCGACTTCTTGTCTTTAAAGGCAACAATTACTTCCTGGGCTTGGAATGTCCAGATATCCCTATCTCTCAAGAAAGGCAGAGAATTAAATTTTGCTTTCCCATTAAATAAGTGCTCCTCTAAGTAAAACTCATTAATTAAAGGTACAGTATAAGACTATATTGTAACACATGTAAAATGTATGGGATTGCCTGTCATTGGGGGGAGGGAATAGAGGGAGGGGAGGATAATTTGGAAAAATGAATACAAGGGATAATATTATAAAAATATCTATATAATAATAAATTATTAATTTATTTTAAAAAAAGGTACAGTATAATTAGCCAATGATGCACTTTTCTAGCATTCTAAATATCTTAAAGTAAATTGGATCATGAAGAGTATCAGCTTTTGCCTCCCCAAATTTCTTCATTCCTTCAGTTCATCATAGAGCAAAGAGAGCAACTGGGAGGAACTGTCTCCATGTTTCTATTAATAGGAACAATAAGTTCTTAGGGTACAAATGATTGTTCCCCAAATATTTGAAGGCTTTTGCATAATGTAGATCTCTCTGAGGAATTCCCTCATTTAATAGAGCTCTCAGGGTCTGAGTATCAAAGTCTTATGTCTTCATACCATGTCCCAAGTAACCTCCAAAGGAGAGGAGTCATTACATAGTCATTCATCTTTAGAGTTCATGGATTTTTATTTCATTTACAAAACACATTCTAATAGATCTGGAAAGGATCTTATAAAAGTCATTTAATACATCGCATCTTACAGTTGCCAGATCCAGGCAGAAATAAAGGGCTAGAAAAGGAGCTTTCTGAGGCTTCAATGAATGTTCCAGGAATAATAAAATAGTTTGTAATATTGATCCAGGGATTTCTTTCCCCTTGGATTGCTATAACCTTGAATGCCTTGTCCATCTTGTTCATCTTACATATTTCAGCAAAGGAGGACAGTGACACTTTACTGAAATTATTCTCTGGATTCTTAGCAAAACATTTTCCTAAGTGCCCTAGTAATTCTCACCTAGTAATCCTAACAATTACTTGTTATTTTCTATCCTTCACGAATGAGCAAAAGTGAGCACAAGAATTTATTTAATGCCTAGCACCAGGCTCAAATGTCCTAATACCTCTAACATCCCCCAAAAGTCTGCTCTCCTTTCTCAAAGCAAGATTTCAGTTCAATGAAGCTTCAAGACCATCCCAGTAGAGTTCCATCTAATCAAATAGTGCCAGGAAGCACCCAAAAGAAAGAGCGCTCAACTAATCTTATGGAGTTTGTTTCTCCCTTCACTTGTTTTTCTTCTTATTATTTACTCCCACAACCCTCCTGCCCGCCCCCCTATACTACTCTATCAGTTTCTCCCTTCTACCTTTTGGCATATTCTAGACAAATGAACTTATCTATGCTGGGAATAATTCCCAAGTTAAAGACACAAAGGTATCAGAAATTTGATAACAGGGATATTTCAGACTGCATTTCTAATAGGAAGGTTGTATTCCTTCCAGGATTCTTAGGAGGAAAGCTGAAAGATTCTTTTCCAAAGGGCTAACACTTACTTTGAATTATTTTTAATAATTTGGTCACCACAGTGATATATGAAGCATCCATAGTCGGTACAAAAGGTTGCAAATTCAGTTTAATATAAGTCTTACAAAAAAGAGAAATCACTGAAATTGAACAACCTGTGCAATAAACTCTCCTAAAGGCCCTATTACTTGTTTCTCTTTTGAGGGACAATCCCTTATCCCCAAGCCCTTTTCACCCTGCCCCAAACTAAGCTCTGCATACTATCTGTAATCGCTCTAAAAAGAAACATACCTTTCCAATGTCTCTGCAACATCCCAGAAAGAAAATAGGTCAGTATTGTTTGTGAATCATTTCTCCTAAAACCTTTCCATGATACCAATCTCTAAAGCTTCATAGCCTCCAAGTCCTGAACAGGGACTTTCACTGCTCTTTTATTATTTTCTTGATTTCACTGAAGGCCATTTTGGAAAAGCTACATTCTGGATACAAATTTTCTTCTCATGCCAGGAGATTCTTGAGCAGTTCCTGTGTTGTACCAGAAGAAATGTAGTCAAGAAAAGGTCATTTTGTGAGGCTTGGAGAGACTTACATCAACTGATGCTGAGTGAAATGAACAGAACCAGAAGATATATTCTGATGGAAGTGGATATCTTCAACATAAAGAAGATCCAACTCACTTCCAGTTGATCAATGATGGACAGAAATAACTACACCCAGAGAAGGAACACTGGGAAGTGAATGTAAATTGTTAGCACTACTGTCTATCTACCCAGGTTACTTATACCTTCGGAATCTAATACTTAACGTGCAACAAGAAAATGGTATTTACCCACATATATTGTATCTAGGTTATATTGTAACACATGTAAAATGTATGGGATTACCTGTCATCGGGGGGAGGGAGGGGGGGGATGATTTGGAAAAATGAATACAAGGGATAATATAAAAAAAAAAAAGAAAAGAAAAGCAGATGGGACAGAGAAGACCTATATGCACAAGAAATATTCATATTACCTGTTTTTGTAGTGGTAAAGAATTGGAGGGGGGCGTAGCCAAGATGGCAGAGAAGATACACACCACTATGTAAGCTCCTTTCTTCCCTCACAACCAACTAGATTTAATCAGCCTCAGAAATAGCATTGGACTGATACAATCCACAAGGACTGGAAGCACGACTTACCAGCTGAAGAGAATCTGGAGTTTCAGCAGGAAACGTCAGCTCCCAGGGGAGGAAGAAGAGAGGCCAGCGCAGACGGTGGGGTAGTGGCACACTGCGCCGGTTGCGCTGGGGAGGGCTCTGGGATCAGAGAAGCCACTGAGATAAAAGAATCTGGCAGAGGCTGTTAGCTCTTCTCTGCTTATAAAACAGCAGTTCAGAAGAGAAATCTAAGCAACTTTAAAATTTAAAACCAGATTGGATCTTCCCGGATCCCAGGGGTGACTCAGCAGATCTGGGCACTGGTGGGTGTGGCCGACATAGGCAATCCAGGCTTTTGCCTTGGGGTAGTTAAGAGATTGAAGAGTGGGTGGGGCGGTAACTCATAGTGCCTGGCTCGACTGGCTGGAGGCTGTGGAACGGAACTCCCTGAGAAGCAGAACCTTTGAACTAGGGACCGCGGTTTCTGGCAGACACTTCCCAGTTTGTGCGCAGGGGCTTTTCACGTCACCTGATGCAGACATCCACGCCCCACCAGGATGTTTAGGCTAGGCTCTGAGTCGCCTTTGCTGTTCAGTCTCAACCTCAGGGAAGCCGCTAAAACACAGCGCCCTCGGGGCACAGCAGTGTTGGTCACCTCTGAGGCATTTCCAAGGAGGGGGTGGGGAACTCTCTCCCAGAGGTCTCTCTTTGCTCAGGCGCGGGGGCCGCTGCATCCATCCGGTCTGGGAGGAATCTGGTAAAGAAATAAATAAATAACTTCCTACCCCAGGGACAGACCCCAAAAGATTTTTTAAGTATGAGCAAGAAGCCCAAAAAAACCATAGATTGCTTCTACACAGAGAAAGAGCGGGTATCCAACCCTGAGGAAGTTAACAGCAGAGAGTCAGCAGATAACAACCTAAAGGGGAACGATTCCTGCCCCCCATCACATAACTCTCTCCTTGAAGAGACTATTAAAAAGTTAAGAGAGTTTGAAGAAAAATGGGGAAAGGAAAGAGAAGCTATGATAGAGAATAACAACGTTCTGAAATTGGAGTTGGAAAAAATAAACAAGTCACAGGAGATGCAGGGAAACAAAATTAGTGAATTAGAAAAGGTAAAAAAATCACAGGAAAGTAGGATTTCTGAATTGGAGAAGATAAAAAAGTCTCAAGAAAATAGGATTTCTGAATTGGAGAAGATAAAAAAGTCCCAAGAAAATAGGATTTCTGAATTGGAAAAAGAAAATAATTCTCAAAAAAAAAAAATTAGGGAAATGGAAAAAAATTCAATAGAGCAAAATAACTCATTTAAAAATGAAATTGGGCATTTACAAAAAGAACTAAAAACTGTGAATGAAGAAAATAACTCCTTGAAAGTCAGGATGGAACAAATAGAAATGAATGATTCATTGAGAACCCAAGAATCATTCAAACAAAACAAAAAAAATGAGAAGCTGGAGAACAACATCAAATACTTACTGGGAAAATCTATAGACCTGGAAAATAGATCTAGGAGAGATGATCTGCGGATCATTGGACTTCCCGAAAACTATGACGAAAAAAAGAGCCTAGATTCTATTTTACAGGAAATTATCAAAGAGAACTGTCCAGAGATAATAGAAACAGAGGGGAAAGTAGATGTTGAAAGAATTCATCGAACGCCTTCTGAAATAGACCCTAAAAAAAGAACACCACGGAATATTGTGGCTAAGCTGCAGAATTACCACACAAAGGAGAAAATCCTGCAAGCAGCTAGAAAAAAACAATTTAAATACCAAGGTGCCACAATAAGGGTCACACAAGATCTGGCTGCCTCCACATTAAAAGATAGAAGGGCCTGGAACCTGATATTCCAAAAGGCAAAAGATCAAGGATTGCAACCAAGAATAAACTACCCAGCTAAGTTTAGCATCTTTTTCCATGGAAGAAGATGGTCATTCAGTGAAATAGAGGAATTCGGGGGGCGGAGCCAAGATGGCGGAGAGGAAACACACGACTCAGTGAACGTCCTCACTCCCTCACAACCAATTAGATAAATTAAGTCTCAAAATTAGCTCAGGACTGATAGATACCACAAGGACTGGAAGCACGACTTACCAGCTGAAGAGAATCTGGAGTTTCAACAGGAAAGGTCAGTTCTCAGGGGAGGAATAAGAAAGACCAGCACAGACGGTGGGGTAGGGGCACACTGCGCCCATTGCGCTGGGAGGGGCTCTGGGATCAGAGAAGCCACTGAGGTAAAGGAATCTGGCACAGGCTGTTAGCTCTTCTCTGCTAATTATTTAGCAGTTCAGAAGAGAAAGCCAAAATATTTTAAAACTCAGATTAGATTTTCCCCGGACCCTGGGGGTGACTCAGGCACCAGGGGGTGTGGCCTCAGCTACCTCCTGAGAATAGTTAAGAGACTGACAAGTGGGTGGATACGGCCCAAGGCAACACACACTGCCTAGCTTAGCTGGAGGGAGTGGAACTCAGCTCCAGGAAGTCCCAGAGAAGCGGAACCTTTGAACTAGGGACCGCGGTTTCTGGCAGACACTTCCAGTTTGAGCGCAGGGGCTTCTTACGTCACCTGCTGCAGACACCCACTCCCCACCCGGACACATAGGCTGAGCTTCTTGCTGTCTTCACTATTCTACGCCCTCAAAGCACAGCAGTGCTAATCACCTCTGAGGCACTCCCAGGGAGAGGGTGGGGAACTCTCTCCCAGAGCTCTCTCTTAGCTCAGGCTCAGGAGCCGCTGCATCCATCCCGTCTGGGAGGAAGCTGGTAAAGAAGTAAATAATTTCCTACCCCAAAGACAGACCCCAAAATATTTTTTTTAAGTATGAGCAAAAAAGCTAGAAAAACTATAGATTCCTTCTATACAGAGAAAGAGCGGGTGTCCAACCCCGAGGAAGTTGACAGCAGAGAATCAGATAACAACCTAAAGGGGAACGATTCCTGCCCCCCATCACATAACTCTCTCCTAGAAGAAGCTCTTAAGAAATTGAGGGAGATCGAAGAAAAATGGGGAAAAGAAAGGGAAGTTATGATAGAGAATAATAATGTCCTGAAATTGGAGTTGGAAAAAATAAAGAATTCACAGGAGATGCAGGGAAACAAAATTAGTGAATTAGAAAAGGTTAAAAAAACACAGGAAAGTAGGATTTCTGAATTGGAAAAGATAAAAAAGTCTCAAGAAAATAGAATTTCTGAATTGGAAAAAGAAAATAATTCTCAAAAAAAAAAAATTAGGGAAATGGAAAAAAACTCAATAGAGCAAAATAATTCATTTAAAAACGAAATTGGGCATTTACAAAAAGAACTAAAAACTGTGAAAGAAGAAAATAACTCCTTAAAAGTCAGGATGGAACAAATAGAAATGAATGATTCACAGAGAACCCAAGAATCAGTCAAACAAAACAAAAAAAATGAGAAGCTGGAGAACAACGTCAAATACTTACTGGGAAAATCTATAGACCTGGAAAATAGATCTAGGAGAGATAATCTGCGGATTATTGGACTTCCCGAAAACTATGACCAAAAAAAGAGCCTAGATTCTATTTTACAGGAAATTATCAAAGAGAACTGTCCAGAGATAATAGAAACAGAAGGGAAAGTAGATGTGGAAAGAATTCATCGAACTCCTTCTGAAATAGACCCTAAAAAAAGAACACCACGGAATATTGTGGCTAAGCTGCAGAATTACCACACAAAGGAGAAAATCCTGCAAGCAGCTAGAAAAAAACAATTTAAAT
Organism: Sminthopsis crassicaudata; assembly: GCF_048593235.1. Classification (NCBI taxonomy): domain Eukaryota; kingdom Metazoa; phylum Chordata; class Mammalia; order Dasyuromorphia; family Dasyuridae; genus Sminthopsis; species Sminthopsis crassicaudata. Next base: position 564,109,880 of record NC_133619.1, read on the forward strand.
ACCAAGGTGCCACAATAAGGGTCACCCAAGATCTGGCTGCCTCCACATTAAAAGATAGAAGGGCCTGGAACCTGATATTCCGAAAGGCAAAAGATCAAGGACTGCAACCAAGAATGAACTACCCAGCTAAGTTTAGCATCTTTTTCCATGGAAGAAGATGGTCATTCAATGAAACAGAGGAATTCTATATGTTTCTAAGAAAAAAACCAGACTTAAACAAAAAATTTGATCTACATCCACAAGACTGAAGAGAAACAGAAAAAGGTACACAGAACCCTTGAGAACTGTAACTCTGTTGTGGGTATATAAAAAATACTCAAGGATAATTTGATTTTACTGATATAAAAGAAAAAAAGGGGAGTGTGGTAAAGGGAAGGAGGTCGGTTCAGAAAAAGGGGAAGGAGTGATAAAAAGAGGGAAACTACATCCCAGGAAGAGACATAGAAAATACACCATATCTGAGGGAACTTAGTGAGGGGGAGAATCATTGTGTGAATCTTACTCTCATCAGAAGAGGCTCAAAGAGTAAATAATTAACATATTTGTTTTTCAGAGAATTTTCTCTCACCTCATTAAAAGGGGGGAGAGGAAAAGGGGAAAGGAAAAGGAGAACAAGTGAAGGGACTTGGAGGGAGGGGGGAGGGATCCTAAAAAAAAAAAAAAAAAAAAAAAAGAGGGAGGGTTGCGCGTCACAAGGGGGGTCTGTAAATTAAATATCGGGGAGGGGGATCAGGGGGGTCAAGGGAAAAAAGTATAATCTGGGGATAATACGATGGCAGGAAATACAGAATTAGTAATTTTAACTGTAAATGTAAATGGGATGAACGATCCCATCAAACGGAGACGGATAGCAGATTGGATCAAAAAGCAGAACCCCACAATATGTTGTCTACAGGAAACACACTTAAAGCAGGGAGATACATACAGAGTAAAGGTAAAAGGTTGGAACAGAGCTTATTATGCTTCAGGTAAAGCCAAAAAAGCAGGGGTAGCTATCCTTATCTCAGATCAAGCAAAAGCAGAAGTAGATCTGGTTAAAAAAGATAAGGAAGGAAACTATATCCTGCTGAAAGGTAGCATAAATAATGAAGCCATATCAATACTAAACATATATGCACCAAGTGGTATAGCATCTAACTTTCTAAAGGAAAAGTTAAGAGAACTGCAAGAAGAAATAGACAGTAAAACTATAATAGTGGGAGATCTCAACCTTGCACTCTCAGATTTAGACAAATCAAACCACAAAACAAACAAGAAAGAAATTAAAAAAGTAAATAGAACATTAGAAAAACTAGGTATGATAGACCTTTGGAGAAAACTGAATGGCAATAGGAAGGAATATACTTTCTTCTCAGCAGTTCATGGATCCTATACAAAAATTGACCATATATTAGGACATAAAGATCTCAAAATTAAATGTAGGAAGGCAGAAATAATAAATGCCTTCTTCTCAGATCACAATGCAATAAAAGCTACATTCAGTAAAAAGTTAGGGGTAAATAGACCAAAAAGTAATTGGAAACTGAATAATCTCATCTTAAAGAATGACTGGGTGAAAGAGCAAATTATAGAAACAATTAACAATTTCACCCAAGATAATGATAATGATGAGACATCATATCAAAATCTTTGGGATGCAGCTAAAGCAGTAATAAGGGGAAATTTTATATCTTTAGAGGCTTATTTGAAGAAAATTGAGAAAGAGAAGATTAACGAATTGGGCTTACAACTTAAAAGGCTAGAAAAAGACCAAATTATAAACCCCCAACCAAAAATTAAACTCGAAATACAAAAATTAAAAGGAGAAATCAATAAAATTGAAAGTAAAAAAACTATTGAATTAATAAATAAAACCAAGAGTTGGTTTTATGAAAAAGCCAATAAAATAGATAAACCTTTGGTAAATTTGATCAAAAAAAAGAAAGAGGAAAATCAAATTGATAGTCTTACAAATGAAAAGGGGGATCTTTCCACCAATGAAGAGGAAATTAGAGAAATAATAAGGAGTTACTTTGCCCAACTTTATGCCAATAAACTTGATAACTTAAGTGAAATGGATGACTTTCTCCAAAAATATAGGCTCCCTAGATTAACAGAGGAGGAGATAAATTGCTTAAATAGTCCCATTTCAGAAAAAGAAATAGAACAAGCTATTAATCAACTCCCCAGGAAAAAATCCCCAGGGCCAGATGGATTCACATGTGAATTCTACCAAACATTTAAAGAACAATTAGCCCCAATGTTATATAAATTATTTGAAAAAATAGGGGATGAAGGAGTCCTACCAAACTCCTTTTATGACACAGACATGGTACTGATACCTAAACCTGGTAGATCGAAAACTGAGAAAGAAAATTATAGACCAATCTCCTTAATGAATATTGATGCTAAAATCTTAAATAAGATATTAGCAAAAAGACTTCAGAAAATCATCTCCAAGATAATACACTATGATCAAGTAGGATTTATTCCAGGAATGCAGGGCTGGTTTAATATCAGGAAAACTATTAATATAATTGACCATATTAATAATCAAATTAATAAGAACCATATGATCATCTCAATAGATGCAGAAAAAGCATTTGACAAAATCCAACATCCATTCCTACTAAAAACTCTTGAGAGTATAGGAATAAATGGATTATTCCTTAGAATAATCAGGAGTATATATTTAAGACCGTCAGTAAGCATAATATGCAATAGAAATAAACTGCAACCTTTCCCAGTAAGATCAGGAGTGAAACAAGGTTGCCCACTATCACCATTACTATTCAATATAGTACTAGAAACGCTAGCCTCGGCAATAAGAGCCGAGAAAGAGATTCAAGGAATTAGAGTAGGAAATGAGGAAATCAAACTATCACTTTTTGCAGATGACATGATGGTATACTTAGAGAACCCCAAAGACTCTGCTAAAAAGCTACTAGAAATAATTCAAAATTTCAGCAAAGTGGCAGGATACAAAATAAATCCACATAAATCCTCGGCATTTTTATATATCACTAACAAAATGCAACAGCAAGAGATACAAAGAGAAATTCCATTCCAAACAACATGTTGAGAGTATAAAATATTTGGGAATCCATCTACCAAAGAAAAGTCAGGAATTATATGAGAAAAATTACAAAACACTTGCCACAAAAATAAAATCAGATTTAAATAATTGGAAAGACATTCAGTGCTCTTGGATAGGCCGAGCGAATATAATAAAGATGACAATACTCCCCAAACTAATCTATTTATTTAGTGCTATACCAATCAGACTCCCAAGAAACTATTTTAATGACCTAGAAAAAATAACAACAAAATTCATATGGAAGAATAAAAGGTCAAGAATTGCAAGGGAACTAATGAAAAAAAAAACTCAGAGGAAGGTGGTCTAAGTGTACCTGATCTAAAGCTATATTATATAGCAGCAGTCACCAAAACCATTTGGTATTGGCTAAGAAATAGACCGGTAGATCAGTGGAACAGATTAGATACAAAGGACAAAAAAGGGTACATCTATAGCAATCTAATCTTTGACAAACCCAAAGATTCCAACATTAGGGATAAAAATTCATTATTCGGAAAAAACTGTTGGGAAAACTGGAAATTAGTATGGCAGAAATTAGATATGGATCCACACTTAACACCATATACCAAGATAAGATCAAAATGGGTCCATGATTTAGGCATAAAGAGGGAGATAATAAATAGATTAGAGGAACATGAGGATAATCTACCTCTCAGACTTGTGGAGGAGGAAGGAATTTATGACCAGAGGAGAACTAGAGATCATTATTGATCACAAAATAGAAGATTTTGATTACATCAAACTAAAAAGTTTCTGTACAAATAATACTAATGCAAACAAGATTAGAAGGGAAGTAACAAATTGGGAAAATATTTTTAAAAACAAAGGTTCTGACAAAGGTCTCATTTCCAAAATATATAGAGAACTGACCCAAATTTATAAGAAACCGAACCATTCTCCAATTGATAAATGGTCAAAGGATATGAACAGACAATTCTCAGAGGAAGAAATTGAAACTATATCCACTCACATGAAAGAGTGTTCCAAATCACTACTGATCAGAGAAATGCAAATTAAGACCACTCTGAGATACCACTACACACCTGTCAGATTGGCTAAGATGACAGGAACAAATAACGATGAATGTTGGAGGGGCTGTGGGGAAACTGGGACACTAATACATTGCTGGTGGAGTTGTGAAAGAATCCAGCCATTCTGGAGAGCAATCTGGAATTATGCCCAAAAAGTTATCAAACTGTGCATATCCTTTGACCCAGCAGCGCTATTACTGGGATTATATCCCAAAGAAATACTAAAGAGCGGAAAGAGACATATATGTGCCAAAATGTTTGTGGCGGCTCTTTTTGTTGTAGCTAGAAACTGGAGGATGAATGGATTTCCATCAGTTGGAGAATGGTTGGGTAAATTGTGGTATATGAAGGTTATGGAATATTATTGCTCGGTAAGAAATGACCAGCAGGAGGAATATAGAGAGGCCTGGAGAGACTTAAATCAACTGATGCTGAGTGAAATGAGCAGAACCAGAAGATCACTGTACACTTCAACAACAATACTGTATGAGGATGTACTCTGATGGAAGTGGAAATCTTCAACATAAAGAAGATCCAACTCACTTCCAGTTGATCAATGATGGACAGAGGTAGCTGCACCCAGAGAAGAAACACTGGGAGGGGAATGAAAATGTTAGCACTAATATCTGTTGCCCAGGTTGCATGTACCTTCGGAATCTAATGTCTTATTGTGCAACAAGAAAGTGATATTCGCACACATGTATTGTACCTAGACTATATTGTAACACATGTAAAATGTATGGTATTGCCTGTCGTCGGGGGGGAGGGAATAGAAGGAGGGGGGGTAAATTGGAAAAATGAATACAAGGGATAATATTATAAAATATATATATATATAATAAAAAAAAATTACTCATGCAAAAAAAAAAAATAAATAAATAAATAAATAAATAAATAAAATAAAAAAAAAAAAAAAAAAAAAAAAGAAATAGAGGAATTCCACATGTTTATAAGAAAAAAAACAGACTTAAACAAAAAATTTGATCTACATCCACAAGACTGAAGAGAAACAGAAAAAGGTACACAGAACCCTTGAGAACTATATTCTGTTGTGGGTATATAGAAAGTACACATGGATAACTTGATTTTACTGATATAAAAGAAAAAAAAAGGAGGGGGGGTAGTAAAGGGAAGGGGGTAGTATCAGAAAAAGGGGAGGGAGTGATAAAAAGAGGGAAACTACATCCCAAGAAGAGGCATAGAAAATACACCATATCAGAGGGAATTTAGAGAGGGGGAGAATCATTGTGTAAATCTCACTCTCATCAGAAGAGGCTCAAAGAGTAAATAATTGTCATATTTTCTTTTTCAGAGAATTCTCTCTCACCTCATTAAAAGGGGGGAGAGGAAAATGGAAAAGGAAAAGGAGAATAAGGGAAGGGACGTGGAGGGATACTAAAAAAAAAAAAGGGAGGGCTGCGCGTCACAAGGGGGGTCTATAAATTGAATATTGGGGAAGGGGTTCAGGGGGGTCAAGGGAAAAAGCATAATCTGGGGATAATATGATGGCAAGAAATACAGAATTAGTAATTTTAACTGTAAATGTGAATGGGATGAATGCTCCCATCAAATGGAGACGGATAGCAGACTAGATCAAAAATCAGAACCCTACAATACGTTGTTTACAGGAAACACACTTAAAGCAGGGAGATACATATAGAGTAAAGGTAAAAGGTTGGAGCAGAATCTATTATGCTTCAGGTAAAGCCAAAAAAGCAGGGGTAGCTATCCTTATTTCAGATCAAGCAAAAGCAGAAGTTGATCTAATTAAAAGAGATAAGGAAGGAAACTATATCCTACTGAAAGGTAGCATAAATAATGAAGCCATATCGATACTAAATATATATGCACCAAGTTGTATAGCATCTAACTTTCTAAAGGAAAAGTTAAGAGAGTTGCAAGAAGAAATAGACAGTAAAACTATAATAGTGGGAGATCTCAACCTTGCACTCTCAGATTTAGACAAATCAAACCACAAAACAAAGAAGAAAGAAATTAAAAAAGTAAATAGAACATTAGAAAAACTAGGTATGATAGACCTTTGGAGAAAACTGAATGGGCAATAGAAAGGAATATACTTTCTTCTCAGCAGTTCATGGATCCTATACAAAAATTGACCATATATTAGGACATAAAGATCTCAAAATTAAATGTAGGAAGGCAGAAATAATAAATGCCTTCTTCTCAGACCACAATGCAATAAAAGCTACATTCAGTAAAAAGTTAGGGATAAATAGACCAAAAAGTAATTGGAAACTGAATAATCTCATCTTAAAGAATGACTGGGTGAAAGAGCAAATTATAGAAACAATTAATAATTTCACCCAAGATAATGACAATGATGAGACATCATACCAAAATCTGTGGGATGCAGCTAAAGGAATAATAAGGGGAAATTTCATATCTTTAGAGGGTTATTTGAAGAAAATAGAGAAAGAGAAGATTAAGGAATTGCTTTTTTTTTTTTTTTTGCTCAGCATGATGAATATGGAAACATGTTTAGAGAAATTGCACCTGTATTGCAATTTACCCTATATTGAATTGCTTGCTGTTTTGGGGAGAGGAAAAGGGAAAGGAGAAGGAGAAAAATCTGGAACACAAAATCTTGCAAAAATTAATGTTGGAAATTATATGTATATGGAAAAAGAAAATACCATTAAATGATTAATAATAATAATAATAATAATAATAATAATAAAGTGGATATACACTTAAGTGCTGAAAAAAATTGAATTCCTTAGTGGCATGTGATAAGTGAGATACTACTTATGAACCTCCATTTCCTCACTTTCCAAACAAGTCAATTAAGTCTGGGAGGCTTTTAATGAAAATCATCTGTGATTGGGGATATTCAATATATTATTGAGGGAGGTAGCTGGATACTTACATTCCATACCACAGCCCAGACCAGAGGTTACTCCTTCTCTTTTAATACAATTTTCTGGACTATTTTGACCTTTCTGTGAAAGATTTCCATCTTTTTCTACATCTTCTTTTGTAAAGAAAGAGGAATAAACAGGAAATTTCTTTCCTCAGCCTGAGTTCTGTGACCTACTTGAAACTAAGAAACTCAATAACCCTGATAAGCTGGTACTATTTCATTGATTTGTTAGGAAAAGTCACCAAAGGAAAGACTGTTAGGTTCTTACTAAGTGCTAAGTCAGTACTTGACAATTCTCTAGTTCCAGCCAGGACTGGGAGTTTTACTTGTGAATTTCTGGGGAAGAGCTTGCATGCTTAGGAGGAGCAAGTTCATTGGTTGAAGTAATTTTTCCCAGAAGCCCTTACATTATCCTACACCCATTCTCTGGGAGGATAAAAGAGGGAAGTCCCACTCTGGACCAGAGTTAACAGCAACTGTCTAGAGACAACAGTTCTCTAGAGGAAGAAGAATCTGTCTGAGAGATTTGAGTTGACACAGCAGATCTCCTCCCAGAGAGCAAACAGCAGCTTCTGGAGACAACAGCACATTACAAAAGACCATGAACCCATTCTGACATAACAGTATTCAGATCTAAGTGATAAGCTAATGCAGAAACAGCAAAATTGTGCATGGACAATCAGTGCCATTCCTGAAGGAATGGCATTGAGCTGTGTTGGACTTACCCTGTAACAAAGAGCAGCCACTGCAATGGGCCAGTGTAAGTGGTTCTCATGACTTCCTGACTTAGAACAGGTCACACAGAGTAGGGTCTTATTCCTATCACAGAACAGCTTCTGGTCTTCCCTGTGTATCTCACATATGCCTTCCCCTTCAGGGTACATAGCAATGTCAAATTGATGACCTCTTAACTGAGAAAATTCCCAGCATGTAGTACAACAAGAAGATGGAGAGGTATTTTTCCTTAAGCAAGACATGCTTATGTTTTCTCCACACATTTCCCCACCATTATACTCTGTGTGGAGTACTGGGATGCAGCAATTGTAAAATATAAGATAGTTTGTTCCCTCCAAAAAAAAAAAAAAACAAAAAACCTTTTCTAATTTGTCATCCTGGTATTTTCCATTTCCCTTAGGCACACAATTAATCTCAGTGTTCACTCATTAACCAATTCATTCTACTTATTCTGAGATTAATGAAATATTTTCCCTCCTTTTCTAGGACCTCAAATTGGTCCCAGTCAAGCTCCATATTCCACACTGCCCATCTTCTGCTCATATCCCCTACTTGACACTGTGTGAGTGGGAACCTTGGGCCGCCTTCCCTGTAATAATACTACCAACCCTAAGACTTGATTAAATGGTGTAACAGTGTACCCACTGGGAAAGTGAAGGGAAATTTCAAATGGTGTAAGGTGAGAAAAAGCAGAGAAGCCTCATCTCTCAGAAAATAGTCTAAAACTTGTAAAGAAATATAAGATGAAGGAAGTTCTTTGTGGGTGAATCAACTACTGGGTTCTGTGGGAATTGTGAGAAAATGTCAGAGCACTGGTTGAACCTGCCACCATGTAGCCTAGAAAACATATCTGTTGCTTAGAAACAAGATTTTTTAAATATTTAAATCAGAACTTAGATTACCCTGACCAGATGCCCAGCCAGATATGAAGATTTGCAAGAAATGTTAGGAGTTTCCCTTAGGTACACATCCCAAGGATTCATGTGGCTTATTTGAAAATGCCTCCTAGCTGGCCAGGCAGCTTCTCTTTTTTTCTTCCTTGTTTGAATCCTATATTATGTATAATTTACAGAAAATCGGTGGCAACAGCCATCCAACTTTTTATGTCTCCCTTCTGCTGGAAGGCTTAAACTTCTTTTTAAATTATTTTAGCTCTAGATTTTGTTCTCAATCAACAGAGGCAGGAGGAGAAAGGATGGGTTTGGAATTGCTAACTTTTGAGTGATAGACAATTAAGTAGAAGTGGTAGAATGATTACCATCCCCAGCTGAGGACATAATTGAAAGTAAATAACAACAATCAGTAGTGGATTCATTCAGCATGCTCTCCTAACTTAAATTCTTTTGATTCTTTTAAAAGAATTGATGGATAAAATCTGAAATAACCAAGGAAACAAAGGTTGCCATATACATTTATTATATAATACATGACAACTGCAGAGCAAATCTGGACCAGTCCTCCTCAGCCTGGCACTTGACCCCTTACAGGGGAAACATTTTCTGAATTAAAAAAAACCAAGTAGGAAGATATAAAACAGGATATGGAGGGGAAGAGCGAAAAGGGGAAATTCCTTGATTTGGTAGAGGTGGCCCAACTTCTAAATCACTTGGCAATGCAATGAAGTTTTCTCCCAATTCTCACCATTGAACAGTGTTCTGAGTAGTTAGAAATTGAAGTGGATCCCTAATTAAATAGAAAGGGAACTGAGCTACCTCCAGAACTGAGTCACAACATAAATTCAGTGTGGTGTATTGAATTCCAATAATTCTTTTGAAAAGTAAAAAAAAGTAAGACTTGTTGACACTGAAATAGAGATAATTTCCAGTTAGGTACTACTTGCACTAGTTGATATCTATAGGGAGGATCTTCCAATTTTATCATTCTGTATTTGTCACCTGCTGAAAGTCCAAAGCCAAGAACATACTAAGGCAGGCTAGCTGCTTTCCCAGAGGTGTGAACACCATCATACTCACTGCTAATGCTATCCCAGGTGAAGTTCAGCAAGTTCCAGAACAAAACTTATGGCAGAAGAGGTGGTCCTGTGAAATCTAATAATGAATTGAATTTATATCTTATGTGGTTCAGGTGAATTTCCACCTTGTGTTGGAAGGGGTTAAATTTAAATAAATGACATATTTTGAATGAATCATTTAAAAAAAGGTTTCTAGTTTAGGAAACTTATTTCCTTTTCTGAATTTCAGAATTGGGTCCATTTGCAAGAAACTAGCAGGTAAATATTTCAGTGACAATGGAATGCTACAGCATGACTTAATCTAACAGTGCTGATAAACTTCCTAGGACACTAGCCTTTTTGGGCTTTGTATTAGGGGTTTATGATGTTTAACTAAGTTGATTAAGGAGATATCCCAACTGTAGGTGTCTTCAGGGATGTGGATATTCAATGTGAATTTCAAATCCACTTGGTGAGAATGTGCTTCTAGTTTATTTAGTAATCTGCTAAATTTGAACACTGGTATTTTTATTTTATTTATTTTATTCTGAATGTAAGGAGGGGGAGTTTTTTAAATAACATAACAAAATACAGGTATCTTGAAATTTTCTTTTTGGGGGGAGCTAGGTAGCACAGTGCATAGAGCACCAGCCTTGAAGTTAGAAAGACCTGAGGTCAAATTTGACGCCAGACACTTAACACTTCCTAGCTGTGTAACCTCGGCCAAATGACTTAACCCCAATTGCCTCAGGGAAAAAAAAAAAAAAAAGAAATTTTCTTTTAAAAATTATTTTCTTCTCTTTCTGCCCTCCTCCTAGAAATGGCTAATATTAAGCACAAACATATTTATGGGATGAGATGTGAACCCCATTATATTCACCATTAATGCTATCACAAGTGAATTTTAGGAAGTATCAAAACAAAGCTTATGGCAGTACAGGTGTTACTGGGGAATCTAATGATGCATTGAATGTACATGTTATGGCACATCACATGAATTTAAATTTGTTTTGGAAGGGGATGAATTCAGAGGAAGTACCCAGAGACAATCATTAAAAAAAAAAATTAATCTTATTTCTTTTTCTGAACTTCTCACTTGGGTCCATTTGCAAGAAACTAGAAGGGAAAGGCTAGACTTTATTTTTTCATTTTCTTCAGCTCAGAATATTTTGTATTTTCCGTCATTAGGCAAGCAATTCTGATCAGAAAAAGAAAAGACAGACGGAGGAAAAATGTCACTTTCTAAACTTAATTGTCATAAATATCAAATTCATTCAGTATTTCATGCCATTAATCCAATTTTTGTCCAAAAAATGGAAGGACAGATCATTTTCTCTTGGATTCATCCATGGATATTCATTCCAGTCATACTGAAATTAATGAGATATTTTCACTCCTTTTATAGGTCTTTAAATTGGTCCCAGTCATGCTTGATATTCCACATTGGCCATCTTTTGCTCATGCACTCCTACTTGACACTGAGTGGTTGGGATCCCTGGCCTTCTCTGTAGGAGCACTACCAACCTCAAAAGACTTGAGCAAATGGTGAAATAATGTGTGCACTGGGAAAGTGAAGGGTACTTTCAGAGGGTGTGAGGTGAGGAAAAGCAGAGAACAAGCACCTCTCAGAAAATGGTCTAAAACTTTTGAAGACATATAAGATAAAGTTCTTTGTGGGTAAATCAAATAAGGGGTTCTGTGGGAAGTTTGAGAAAACTTCAGAGCTCAGGTGGAACTTGCCACTAGGTAGCCTACAAAACATGTTGCTCAGAGACCTGATTAACTTAATGTTTAAATCAGAACCTGGATTGCCTGTCCACATGGCCAACCAGGTAAGAAGATTGATGCAAGAAACATTGGGAAGTTTCCCTGGTTGTACAGCCAAACCATTCATGTGTCTTATCTGCAAATATTTCCAAGCCGGCCAAGCAACTTCTGTTTCTTTCTTCCTTTGTTTGAATCCTATATCATATGTAAGTTACAGATATTCAGTGGCAAAGGCCAAAGCAACTTTTTGACCCTCCCCTCTATGGGATGACTTAATAAACTTCTTTGTAAATTCTGTTTGTTGTGGATTTTGTTCTCAGTCAGTAGAGGCAGGAGGAGAGAAGAGAGGTTTGGCATTGCTCCTTTATGAGTGACAGATAATTAACTAGAAATGGCAGAATGATTACCATCCCCAGCTGAGGACATGTTGAAATTAGATACCTCCAATCAGTAGTGGACTCATTCAGCATATTCTCATAACTTCAATTCTTTTGGTTCTTTTGAAAAGAATGTGATGGATAAAATCTGAAGCAATCCAAGAAACAAAGATTGCAGTATAGATTTATCACTTAATACATGTTAATTGCAGAACACATCAGCAGCAGGCCTCCTCAGCTGGGCACTTGGCCCCATTACAAGGGAGCCACTGCTTTTTGAATAAAAGAAAACAAGGAAGAAGACATAAAACAGGATATAGATAAGGGACTTCCAAAGTTGGGAGGGAGAGAGGGAAAAGTGACAATTACAAGGTGAGAACTCAGGTTGACTTGATAGAAGGAGCAAGCCCATTGGCTGGGGTCCTTCTTCCTGGACAGAAAGATCGTGGAGAGGCTTTCACTAAAATACAGCAAGGTCCCAATGAACCTTTTGCAGATTTTGTGGGACGTTTGCAAACTGCTGTCAAAAGAACTATTGGAGAAAATGCAGCTACAGAAATAATGACCAGACATCTGGCTAAGGAAAATGCCAATGAGATTTGCAAAAGAATTATATGGGGATTAGACAAAGATGCTCCTTTAGAGGAGATCATAAGACGCTGTGCTACAGTGGGAACAAATGCTTTTTACACCCGGACAATGATGAATGTGGAAAGACAGGGTCCCTCCTGGCAAGGGCCTTCTAGAGAAACTCGGAGATGTTTTCAATGTGGAAAAATTGGGCATCTAAGAGCTCAGTGTAGATATGGAGATACAGTGAGAAGACAGGGTGAGAGAAGACCTAAAACTCCATGTCCAAAATGTCACAAGGGCCTCCACTGGGCCTCCAAATGTAGATTGACCCAGGGAAATGACAGATGGGGCCCAGCTTCAGCCCCCCAAGTGGGGCATGATGGCAGCCGAGGTTACATCCAGAGAATTTTAAGACATGATCAATCAGCCAAAAGGCAATCAGATGGAAGAAAGGGATTGAAATTAGGAAAAATAGAGTTGTGTGCAGTAGAGACTACCGAGATACTCCCTGGAGAAGTGAAATCTGTTCCTGTTGAGCCTATGGATCCTTTGCCTCCAGGCACAGTAGGCTTGACCATTTCACCTTCTGAGAGTGCCTACAAAACAGTGTCCATCCATACACTGATGTGGGAGACTGGAGAACGTGTATCTAATATCCCAGTCACTAACACAGGCAGACAACGTGTGATTTATCAACCAGGAGAAGTAGTAGCATCAGGCTTATTGTTACGGACCCCTAATAAGCAACCTAGTGATAGTCGCCTAGATTTTGACTCCAATGAACAAAATCCAGGAATATATTGGACAGCAGCTGTGACAGCTGACCGACCTATGCTTACTATTTATATAAATGGAATACCATTTGAAGGATTGGTAGACACAGGTGCAGATCGTACAGTTATTAGAGGTGCCAATTGGCCCGGTCACTGGCCAAAGATTAAAGCAGACACCTATATGTCTGGGGTGGGAGGATCAATAGCAGCAGAAGTTAGTGCTAGGCCTTTGAGATGGGTATTTGAAGGAGAAACAGGAGCTTTTACTCCTTTTGTGGTTGAAAAAATCCCCATCAATCTGTGGGGAAGAGACATTTTACAGCAGATAGGATTACAAATAAGCACTTCGGCTTTTTAGGCAGGGCTGCTGTTGAAGGCCTACCTGCACTTTCACCAGTTCCTATTCAGTGGAAGACTGATTCACCAGTGTGGGTAGAACAGTGGCCCTTAAGAAGTGACTTCCCTTCCTGCAGAGAGCCCCGTCAAGCCTGATGTAATGCAGAGAGTCTTCTTCTTTCTCTGAGAGTCCTCTCTTTTATTCTCCCAGAGAATGGGCGTGGGATAATGCAAGGGCTTCTGGGAAGAACCACCCCAGCCAATGGGCTTGCTCCTTCTATCAAGTCAACCTGAGTTCTCACCTTGTAATTGTCCAGAAAACCTGAATTCTCACCTTGTCACTGTCCAGACAACCTCAGTTCTCACTTAGTAATCCTAACATCCCTTGATTTAGTAGAGGTGGTCCAACTTCCTAACCTCAGGGGACTAGGTTCAAACAATGCAACTAAGCTTTCTCACAATCCCCAAAAACTGAACCATTTTTTTCTTAGTAGACAGAAAATGGAATTAGGTCCCTCATTAAACAGAAAAGGAACTGAGCCACATCCAGAACTGAGTCACAGAATAAACTCAATGTGGTTCACGTAATTCTAATAATTCATTCAAATAATCAAGAAATGTTAAGATGTATTGATTCTGATACAGGGGTCAGTTCCAGTTAGGATGGACTAATTAATATCTATAGAGGGGACCTTTCCACTCTGTCATTCTGTGTTTGTCCTATGATGAAAAGTTCAAAACCAAGAACAAACTCAGCTGTGGCAGTCACTTTCCCAGAAGTAAGAACTCCATGGTACTCACTGCTAATGCAGTCACCAGATAGTGACTGTCAGAAGTAATAGAACAAAGTTATGGCAGACAGGTGGTCCTGGGAATTCTTATATTGAATGGAATTCACATCTTATACTGGACTAGCCAAATTTTCACCTTGTGTTGGAAGGGGTCGAATCGAGAGGAAGCATGCCTAACTGAAGATTTTTATTATTTTTAAAAAAAAAGTTTCTTATTGAGGAATCTGATTTCCTTTTTTGAATCTCAGATGTGGGTCCATTTGCAAGAAATTAAAAGGGATATATTTCAATTACAATGGCTTAATCCAATAGTGATGATAAATTCTACAGGACATTAGCCCCCTTGAGTTCTCTATTTGGGTTTATGATGATTGACTAGGGAGACATCCCAACTTTAGCCTTAGGACTCTTCAGGGACTTGGATATTCAATGTGAATTTCAAACCTACTCAGTCAGAATGTGGTTCTAGTTTAGTAATGGATCAAGCAAGAAGCCATCACTTTCCAGCATGATAACAGGACTTCTGGATTGAGAAATTCTTCAACAATTTGTCATTTGTGAGCAAGATTTACTGGGATTGCTAACAGTAAAAAAGGAATTTCCTTTTCTGGAATTACTAAAGTAATCCAGATTAGCATTGATTTCCTTCTCACATCAGTTTTCTGGAGCCCATCAGAATCCAATGTTGTTTAGGGTGTTAACAATAACATGACTCAAATTTTTATTTTGTATGAGGTCAATTAAAAAACAATTAGTGGAAGGGGCAGAGCCAAGAAGGGGCAGAGAGAAACCAGGAAGCTGTTTCTTAGATTCCTTAAAGTTCTTTAGATACTTTGAAGAGGTAAAGATAATTTTAGCAAAGTTAAATTCATTGTAACAAATAACTTTGCCAAGAAAACCCCAAATGAGGAAACAAAGAGCTTGACACAAAGGAAAGAAATGCACAACAAAAAAGATACAAAGAAGCACACCAAAATCTAGAATTCATTTCACATCTTTATTGAATGGAGTAAAAGATAAGTTAACAGTAATTCAAGTGACATAGGAGTGGAATGGCTTGAAATCTATGGCTTTCGAAGAACTTTGACAAATTCTAGGAAGACTATGAAAGCCACAGTCCATATGTGTGTTGTTATATATTTTTTTAACTGTTGAAAAAAAATTGCTATGTTTTGAAATTTTATAAGCAGAATCCACTGACAATCAGAAGGCACAACATACTTGGGAAGAATCCTCTTCAGCTTGCAGGGTGAAAGGCAAGCCATCTAGAAGTTGGAGATGCTCCTTGTCTTGCAGGGGAAGTTTGGAAATGGAAAAACATCAGCCGGGGAGCCTAGTGGTGGGCTGAGAATTTCTCCTTGTTGGAATGCTCAGAGAGACGAATAGCAGCAAGAACAAAGATGAGAATCCAGTGCACAGAGAGTCATGGGAGCAGGCTTTGTTCCTGGAAGTGGGGGGCCAGGAGAAAACATGGGTCTAACAGGGGATGCAAATGATATATCAGGTAACTGATAAATAAGAGAACTCTGCAGAACATTGTAATAGGCTAGAATACCAAATTTGTATTCCAAGTATACTCCAATCCCGGGAATAGGATCTTTTAGTTTGTGGTTCAGTGATCCAGGATAAGATTGCAAATAGTGTCCATCTTCCTTCTTGACACATCTCAGGAAAAAGATAGAGGCATATTTAGTTATTCTCCCGGGACTTTTTATCCTCAAATAGGTTGTGTGAATCCCCAGTGTCCACTGAGGCAGCTGTGTCACATCCACCTCCCAGTACTGTATGCCTGAGGAGAAGGCCTGCTCAGCAAGGATCATGGGAAGATCAGAGTCATCACCATGTGGGCTGTCTACCTGCCAGCCTTCTCCAGCTCTTACACTCTTCAGATCCTCAGCCACAATCAGGCAGGGACTGGCTGATGCAGGATCCAACCTGATGTCCACTCTGAATTGGTTGAGGGTCTCTAGCATGCCAAAGATAGGACACACTCTCACCTCTGGGTTGAGAGCCTTGGCCCTTTGGGACAATGCTGACTTGCTCCTTTCCAGCAACTCCTTGACATCCCGGAGCAGATCCAGATTGGGTTGGGAGTCTGCTTCCTGTAGATCTAGCATGAGGTCCTGAAGGGTGCTGCTTTCCTGGGATAGTGTCTGCTTCTTGTTCTTTTTTTCTTGATCCATCCTTTCCAGATAATGATATAACTCATCCCACATGAGGGAATCCCATTCCCGGTATTCTCTGCTGATCATCTTCTCCCAGTCAATAACAGATTTCTTTTCCTTAACAAGAAGTTTCTTAGTTTCCTTAAAGTACTTCTGCAAGCATCTTTGCAGGTGCTGGATCTTCTTCCTGGAATTGGACACAGCTTCTTCTACAGGACAGTGCCTGTGAGCCCCATGCTCTGGGGCTTGACAACATCTTAGACAGAGCACGGTCTGGTCGTCTTCACAAAAGTACTCCAAGACTTCTTTGTGAATGGCACAGCGCCTCTGTCCTCCAGTACTCTGTAAGAGCTGGGAGCTGAGCTGTTTGCCCAGTTTAGTCAGCTCTGCTAGGCTCCCATTGACTAATGGGAAGCCTCTGACCTGAGACACTTGCCTGCATTCAGGGCAAGAGAAAGCTGTAACTGCTGTGCTTGGGAGACATGCTCGGCAAAAGCTGTGCCCACACCCGATGGTGACTGGCTCACAGAAGTACTTCCAACAGATGGGACACGTAATCTGGTTCTGCAATTGTTGCAGCATTTCCACAGCAGCAGCAGCCATTCTTCCTCTCTCCTCTTGCTTCTGTTCTGCAGCAGCTGAGATGAAGAGCCTTCACTTCTATTCAAAGCAGTGCTTCTGAGCAGAAGAAGGCTCTCCTTTTATAGCAGGTAGCCCCACCCCTCTAGAGCCTCCCTGGCAAGGTGTGAATTCCCCTGTCCCAGAATTCTGAAGTTCTACCTGAGAACTCTTCTCAGTTGACAGAGCCCTGAGGACCTCAGAGTTCACACTTTTAGTTGGCTCCTTTGAATGTTTGGATTTCACCATCCTGCAGCTTTGTGGCTGTCTGTTAGGAAGAGCTTTCTTTCCCTTACCCAGCCTTACCCAATCAGTTCTAAGAAGCTCCAAAAGTCCTGTGCATTTCTCCCTTCAATCTACTTTTGGAAAGTCACAGAATTTAAGATTAAAAATGGATCTGCATGGCCATTTAGTTCAAGGAGCCCACAGCCATGATGAGGGCCATCTCCAGGATCCAAGAAGGGGTATTCCTTCTCTGTTGGATCTACAGTGGCATACTTATTACTTCTTCTCTATTGCATTTTTCTCTCAGTTAAGTGTCTTCTTCCTCCTTATTCCATTCTTTCCACAGTTGTCAATTAACCTTCCACAAGCAACCTGAGGATTAAAACTGTCTAAAAAAGTGTAACAGAAAAACTGATTTGCTTCTTTTTTTAACAACAGAATACCTTTTTTATAAACAGTTCAACATACAAGGAACATTAATTGAATTTTTTCATCTATCATTTTAAATTAGTAGAACAAGACATTAAAGTGTCAACAACTTATCTGCAAATTTAATTTCCTTTCCCTAATCCTACCTTTCTTTCACAAATGGTGCACCTAGAGGACAGGGACTGATTTGTTTATCTTTTGTCTTCTAATATCTTCCATGATGCCGGTGAAATGATAGGTGTCTAAAAGTGTTAACTGAATTGAATTCTATTGATTTTAAAAATGAGGACTCCAATGAAGGCTACAGCATTGGGATGGCTAGTGCTTTTTTTCCATTCCACTTATTGCTCCATTTGGTCAGGTATTAGATGATCTCTCTATATGTTGTTTAAGTTGTTTAAATTATCCAAGTGTTGTGAGGGCTGCTATTAACATCTGGGAATATGATGGCACAGAGAGGAGGAGCTCTACTTTGCCACAAGCATGATTTTTTTTTTTGAAATCTTCACATTCTTTCTTGAAAGTGGAGAGACATTTCTCTAGAAATGAGGAACAAGGAGGCTTTAATGATTGAGAGTGCCTTGTAAAAAAAGAAGGAAGGATTCCAGTTTTGTGGAAAGGACATGGTAGGGGGTGGAGCTAAGATGGAGGAGAACAGACACAATTCTCTGTAACCTCCTCTAACCTTCTCTCAAACCTACCCCAGATGAAGCCTCTAAACTGGTTTTGAAGTCAAAGAATCCACAAATATTTGTAGTACAACACATTTCTAGAAGAAGAAGATACCTTGGAAGAATTTCAGAACAGGTCTGTTTCAATCTGGCAGAGGGACAGTCTGCCAAGCCCAGAGCATAGTATAGGGAGACCAGGGCAAGAAGCTGGAGTGGAGAGTCAAAGTTTTGTAGCTTCCAAGACCCTGGGGATCTTGTGTGAGCCTCCTTAGGCCACTCTGTCCTGGTTGCTACCAGATGGTTTGGCAGATTTGCCTTTTATAAAAAACAAATAGTTCCATTACTGGAAATCAATCAGCAGAACTGCCCCAGGGCAGCTGTCCCTCCCTTGCATTGAAAGCACCTCAAGCCTTTAAAACAATGAATAAAAAACAAAAAAGAACTCAAACCTAGACAGCTTTTATGGAGAGAGAAAAACAGCCCTCAAATCCTGAGGTTCCTAAAGGCAAAGCAAGTCCAGAAGAAGCCCTAAAGAGAGATACAAGCTGATTGCCATTTCACAAAACTTTCTTTGAAGATAGCATAAAGGATCTTAAAAGAGAATTAGAAGAAAAATGGTGAAATGGAATGAGACCATTGCAAGAAGGAATAGAAAAAATGAAAAAAAGAATGCAATGAACAAAAAAATTTAATTGTCCAATTGCAAAAGGAGGTAAAAAAATAACTGAAGAAAAGAATACTCTAATTTTTAGTGTATTTAGTGAACAAATGGAAGTGAATCACTCAAGACTTCAAGAATCAGTGAAACAAAAAAAAAAATAGAAGAAAATATGAAATACTTCCTAGGAAAAATGATAGTGATAAAATGATTGGTTTATACTCAGTGTAGAGCATATAAGTAGGGACTGAGAGCCACTGAGGACAAGCACACTAGAAGCTCTCAGAACCAAGGGGACAAATTCAATTTGAACTTCAATTTCCTGGTGGCTGGCCTGGCCTCATGCACTTTCCCCACTAAAAGCAAGGCCACACTGAAAGGCTCTTCAGAAAGCTGCCCAGCATCAGGCAAAGAGGAAATAAAATATTTGGACTTTAACTCTTGGCTACTCTTCTGGTGATTACTGAACTGAAACAAAGGCTGCTGCCAGAGACCCCAAGAAAACTGAACCAAGAGAACCTTACAAAGGAAGCCTATAAAGCAATAAACATCCCTAAATTGACAGTATGGCTTCATTATCTGTATCTGAAAGTCAAACTAGCTACCAATCAGGATTGCCTTACCTTTGCCAAAGGCGGTCTTAAACATGTAATATGTATTGCTGTAATATAATTCCTAAGTTTCTAAACTTTTTCTTTGTCATTTGCTGGCCATGGTGTGTTACCTGAATTTTGACAAACTCCCCGGGAAAAATCTCACTTGATTTCTCATGCCAACTTTTGGGTATTGAAATGGGGATAGTCCCTTTGACCATGAATGTAAGCTTTTTTTTCATACCAGTTCTAGGACACCAACAAAACCTTCCTGTTGAAAGTGTAGTCTTCAGTATTTCTGTTTACTGGGCTCTGAGAATGATAGAGAATGACTATTTGTCTAATATTTCATAAAGTAGAACCTTGTGCCAGGTCCAGATGCAATGTTGAGATCGAACTCCAAGGGGTAAGTGAATAAAGAATGAAAGGGGAACAATAAAACTCAGGGAGATTCATCAACTTCTCTGTCTTGTAGTCTGTTTCTATGGATTATTTAATCAGGCTTCTGATAGAGCACTCATGGAGCTTCATTGGGCTGAAGTTTTATTCTGAGCAATAAGCAGAGCCTGCATGAACACAAATGTTGTGCTACTTGTGAGTTGGAATCAATAGAGCATCTGACCATGATGTTTGATACACCAAAGGGCTTTTAAAAACCAATTTTTATTCGGTTATGAAGGATGAAAACCAAATGAAAGCAATACTCAAGAGAGATTTCTTAGGTGCCAGATAGAATATAAAAGTGAGGATTCAGTCATCATGTTCCTCCTTCCAAAAATATGTACAACTTAAGCCACACCTCAGGATTTAGTAATCCCAGGGGAAAGAAAGTTGCAGTCAGAATATAAGTCATTAAGGTACACCCAATGCCTACTATATACCATCCATATAACCTTAGAAAACTCTCTTCTTTTTGAAAAAAGTGCCTTCATCCCTGCTCAGGGTAATTCTTTCTTCTCTGTGGGATTAATTGAAGGGGAGAGAGAGAAATTGGAGAGGTCAAGGTCTGTAGGTATTTATTGCTGTATCACTAGCTAATTATATCACTCCCCTAACTGACTACCAGAATTTATCTATATGCTGGGAAGAGGAAGGTCAGAAGAAATGAGGCAGTCTAAGAATTCCAAAGACTAGAAAAGTAACTGTTGGTTAAGAAGTCAGGAAGTCATTTACTCATATGCAGATATTTTATGTGGGGGCTGATTAGAGTAAAAAAGGAAATGCCTGAGAAAGAGATCAGGGGCATGGCTAAAAGCTCTTTTCCAAGTGTAATCAAATAAGTAAAGAATATTCTTCATGAACCCCTTACTGCCCATAGAAGAATGGTTGAAAATGAACGATATCATTTTTTTTTTTACTGTCAAAAAGGCTTGTGAAATGTTTAAATTTCCATAATATTGTTTATCCTATTGTCAAACCAGGAAACATTTCTATGCCTACTTGCAGTTTAGAGACCTTTAAGTAAGAACCTAGACTATGCTGCCCAGAACCCTAGTTAGATCCAAAGATTGATGAAGGGAGATTTCTCACAATTGCATACCTCAACAACCCATATATCTTATCTGAAACCTGAAACTTATTGGTGAATCAGTTATTCTTTCCATGTTCTTTGATTAAATATAGATATTTGGGAGTAGGACACCTCTTCATATGAATTAAAGGAATTGCATTCCTTTCTCTCATCCTTACAACTTGGACAGGCCCTAATCTGTCCTTACATTAGAAATCTGATCACCTAATATTGAATTCTTTTCTTAATTAATTGATTTTATTTGATTAATTGCTTTTAATTTACAAAAGTCTATCTTCTCATGTTTTGGAGATTGAGGCTTAAGCTTGTTGCTTAAGAAATCGATATACTTAGAAGATCCCACCTTTGTTTACATTAGTAATTTTATCTTTCAGGTGGCAGAACAGTCAACGTGATTAGATTTTCTTAAGATCCTTTTAAATTTCTACAAGGATATATTTCTAGAAGATTTATTCAGCAATAAAGTCTCTTGGCATCTGGAAAACCAGATCTACTGGTATAAATGTGTCTGCAAATCTGTCCTAAAAATAAGGCCCTAAGGATACTGTATGGCTGATTTGCCTAGATATATTTTCAGAGTTAATTAGATCAAAATGGACAGTTTTGGGATGATGCCCAAAGACAGTCCCCTAGGGAAGAATTCCTATGAAGAAATGCTTTCCAGAAGCAGACAACTTCATGAAGTAGACAACTCTTTCCAAAAATTTGCACTTGGATATACTGATTAAGAACATTAAAGAACTGTTCTACTCTTTTCCTCTTGATCCTTGTTTGTATTTTGGCTCCCATTATATTGATTTGACAGTGTGTTTTAGCCATGGGCATCACACTTGGGGATCACAGAGATGGCCCTAATCATGAACATGGGTTCCTTGTACTAAATGACCATGGAGGAGGATTTCTCATCTCACATTCTGTGATTCTCCATAACTGGACTGAAGGGAGAGATGCAGAGGATTCTTGGAGAGACTTGGAAGTGATTGGGTATGGCAGGGTAAAGGAGAGAAGGTACTTATGGATCCTGGTGTTTACATGGGGCTCCTGCACAAATCAGATTGTAAAATTCATTGATCTGAAGCTCCCTGTTTTCAGAGGCTTCTTCCTAAAAGATAGGGGAACCATCAGGATGGTGAAATCCATCCATACAAAGGAGTCAACTAAAAGTGTGAACTCTGAGGTCCTCAGGGCTCTGTCAACTGGGAAGAGTTATCAGGTATTACTTCAGAATTCTGGGACAGGGGAATTCACACCTTGCCAGGGAGGCTCTAGAGGGGTGGGGCTACCTGCTATAAAAGGAGAGCCTTCTTCTGCTCAGAAGCACTGCTTTGAATAGAAGTGAAGGCTCTTCATCTCAGCTGCTGCAGAACAGAAGCAAGTGGAGAGAGGAGAATGGCTGCTGCTGCTGTGGAAATGCTGCAGCAATTGCAGAACCAGATCACGTGTCCTATCTGTTGGAAGTACTTCTGTGAGCCAGTCACCATCGGGTGTGGGCACAGCTTTTGCCGAGCATGTCTCCCAAGCTCAGCAGCTACAGCTTTCTCTTGCCCTGAATGCAGGCAAGTGTCTCAGGTCAGAGAATCACCTTTGTGTATCAATGGGCGCCTGCTAGAGCTGACTGAACTGGGCAAACAGCTCAGGTCCCAGCTGTTACAGAGTACTGGAGGACAGAGGCGCTGTGCCACTCACCAGCAAGTCTTGGAGTTCTTCTGTGAAGACGACCAGACATTGCTCTGTGTCAGATGTTGCCAAACCCCAGAGCACGGGGCTCACAGGCACTGTCCTGTAGAAGAAGCTGCTCCCAATGTCAGGAAGAAGCTGCAGCACCTTCAAAGTTGCTTGGAGAAGCACTTTGAGGAAGCAAAGAAACTTCTTGCTAGTCCCAGACCTCTTGTGAACTGGCACAAGATGATTACAGAAGAATACTACAAAATGTACAACCTGCACTTATTCAAGGAATGCCCTTTTGCTAGGATTGAGGAAGAAGAAAGAAGTGAGAAGGACAGACTTTCCCAGCAAATGAGAACCCTTCAGGACTTCATGCTAGATCTCCAGGAAGCAGAGGGCCAAGCCAATGTGGATCTGCTCCGGGATGGCAAGCAGTTGCTGGAAAGGAGCGAGTCAGTGTTGTCCCAAAGGGCCAAGGCGCTCATCCCGGAGCTCAGAGTGTGTCCCGTCCCTGGCATGATAGAGATGCTCAACCGCTTCAGAGTGCACATCAGGTTGGATCCTGCATCAGCCAGTCCTTGCCTGATTGTGGCTGAGGATCTGAGGAGTGTAAGAGCTGGAGAAGGCTGGCCGGTGGACACCCACCCTGGTGATGACGGGCATCTTCACATGGTCCTTGCTGAGCAGGCCTTCAGCTCAGGGAGACGATACTGGGAGGTGGATGTGACAGGATTACCTCAGTGGATGCTGGGGATCCACACCCCCTGCTTGAAGAGACAAAGTGGTGGCAGCAAGACCCATTGTCCCTCTGTGTTCTTTCTGAGATGTGTCAGGAAGGAAGAGGATTACTTTTTGCAATCCTACCCTGGATCGCTGGACCACAGACTGAAAAGCCCTATTCCCAGGGTAGGACTCTACCTAGAATACCGTACTGGCATTCTGGCCTTTTACAATGTTCTGCAGAGTTCTCTTATTTATCAGTTACCTGATATTTCCTTTGTAGCCCCTGTTAGACCCATGTTTTCTCCTGGCCCCCCACTTCCAGGAACAAAGCCTGCTCCCATGACTCTCTGTGCACTGGATTCTCATCTTTGTTCTTGCTGCTATTCGTCTCTCTGAGCATTCCAACAAGGAGGAATTCTCAGCCCACCACTAGGCTCCCCGGCTGGTGTTTTTCCATTTCCAAACTTCCCCTGCAAGACAAGGAGCATCACCAACTTGTAGATGGCTTGCCTTTCACCCTGCAAGCTGAAGAGGACTCTTCCCAAGTATGTTGTGCCTTCTGATTGTCAGTGGATTCTGCTTATGAAATTTCAAAACATAGCAATTCTTTTTCAGCAGTTAAAAAAAAATAACAACACACATGAGGACTGTGGCTTTCATAGTCTTCCTAGAATTTGTCAAAGTTCTTTGAAAGCCATGAATTTCAAGCTATTCCACTCCTATGTCACTTGAATTACTGTTAACTTATCTTTTACTCCATTCAATAAAAATGTGAAATGAATTCTAGCTTTTGGTGTGCTTCTTTGAATCTTTCTTGTTGTGCATTTCTTTCCTTTGTGTTAAGCTCTTTGTTTCCTCATTTGGGGTTTTCTTGGCAAAGTTATTTGTTACAATGAATTTAACTTTGCTAAAATTATCTTTATCTCTTCAAGGAATATAAAGAATTTTAAGGAATCTAAGAAACAGCATCCTGGTTTCTCTCTGCCCCTTCTTGGCTCTGCCCCTTCCACTATTGTTTTAATTGGCCTCATACATTGAAGTCATATTATTATTGCCACCCTAAAGAATTTTGGGGTCTTATGGACCTCAGAAAATTGATATGAGTAGGAAATCAATGCTAATATGGACATTAATGTCTTTGACCTTGTTCCATTTGACTGGATATCTTATGGATCTGAATGAAAATTACAATTTGAAATTTTGTTCAGGTTCAAATGACAGGCAATTGGTGATTAGGTGTTATTGCCCAAAATAAAGACTGAAACAAAAAACATCAAAGAATAAGGAAAAGAAATCACTTACACAAATATTTTGGGAGTACTTTTATTGGTGGGGAACAAGAAGCTGGAAATCAAAGGGGGTATATATATCACTATGCACTTTATGGTCTCAAGATGCAATAGAATACACTTGACACATAAAAAAATGGTGAAGAGTTTCAGGAAATAATGTGAAGTCTTCCCATTTGGGCATCTATGTAAGATAAGAAATATACATAGAATTTATTCTCCCCTCACCCCACAGGAGTTCACTGATGAGGAGTAAATTGGGGCTCTAAGCCAAGATGTATTAGCTGTTCTCCTCCTGAGTCTGATTAACCTCTCTCTCTCCAAAGTAACCAAGGCCAGGTTCAGTAACAAATGAATTTGCTACTCAATGCTGTATCAAAGCAAAGTCTTTATTGATAGTAAAGGGATAGACAGGCATTAGGCCTCCAGGAAGACCAAACTGACTGGCAAGGGGATGCCAGTTGGCAGGCACAAGGCTGGTGTAGACCGAGTGCAAGGATTCCATTTTTTAGAACTTCCTTTTATGCATAACTAGGATCATCAAAACAACATTTGCACAGATATGTTATCCAAAATGTTGCCGAGATATTTGTAAATAAGACAGGAATTTCTCTTAATCATTTGTATCTCAAATTATCTCTTTTTACCCTTCCTCAGACAAGAATTTCCTGTTAATTATTTTTATCTTGAACTATCTCTTTTTTTTTTTTTGACATTATCATTTCACCCTCTCAAATAATAGGACACAAATTCTTTTTGGGGTAGGGAAAATTGTCGTCGAAGTTCATCAAGCTGCTTCGTGCTGAAAGGGGCATGGATGGGGGGGGGGGGCCGGAGTTGATGTCTAAAAAGCAATAGCCATAGTATTTTAAGCACAGTAATAGATAACCCAGACAAGTTTGCTGTTCCACTTCCTAACCATAACATAATTATTTACTGAAAATTCTTCCTCCCAAGATACTAAATGTTCTTGTTACCCACAGAAGGAATGCTATAGAATTCAAGTAAGGTCTTCTTCTCACTAAAGATGTTGAAATCCTTTCTTTTGGACTGAAACCTTTTCCTTTTTATAGGATATAAACTGACAGAGAGATGCAATGACTACAAACTTGTCTGAAGCAAAAAAAAAAAAAAAATGGGCTGTCACAATTGTCCTTGGCTTCTCAGAGAAGAAATACCTTGCCTATATATTTGGAAGTGTTCAAGCTGAGGATATCATAATTAAGAAAATTCTTTATTGAGGCATAGTCCCAGATAAAGTGTTTGAAGAAGTCTATGCCAAGGGGGCAGCGAGGTGGCGCAGTGGATAAAGCACCAGCCCTGAATTCAGGAGGACGCGAGTTCAAATCTGGTCTCAGACACTTAACACTTCCTAGCTGTGTGAACCTGGGCAAGTCACTTAACCCCAGCCTCAAAAAAAAAAAAAAAAAAAAGTCTATGCCAGAATTATCATCACTTTCAGAATTGCTATGAAGAGGGATGAATCATCTAGCAAGCTTTTTCCTCCAATAAAAAGGCAGTATGAGTAAAGAGCCTTTGCACAGAAGTTCAGGTGATTCTAAATAATGTTGAATCATTGTCAAATATTCATGTGCATTATTTTCATATTTGGTGAATCACAGGATTATAAATCTAGAGTAAAATTTCTTAATCTGACATAAATGAAATTCCTGCCCAACCCCCAATCAATGGATAGATATTAGGGGGTCTGTTAATTCCTGATATTCCTGATATTAAGACCAGCTTTCCCAAACATTCCCGTTAGCAATAGAAAGTTCTTTCCAAATTACTGATGACCTGATCAGCATATGACAGCTCAACTTTTGGAAAAACCAATTTGATAGAAACAATTACTAAATATTCACTCCAATTTCTCAATCCATGATCTGCCTTTCTGAGGTGGCAGGGAAGGGGGATAGTAGAAAGTAATACTTAGGCCACTAGGTGGCCTTGTACATAAGGTTATTGAACAAAGTTCAAAAATGTTCTCAACCACTAACTAGCTCTGTGACTTTAGATAAGTAATTTAACTTCTGTCTGCCATTTTGTCTTTAGAATGCGTATAATAACTTCTTATTATAAAGCTTTTTTAAAGACCAAACAGGATTAGCTATATAAAGTAATTTGCAAATCTCAAAGCACTGTGAAATTAGATAATATTATTAGTAATCACTTCAGACCAGCTCACCCCACTAGAGAGATGGCAGTTCCTTCAGAAGGAAATGGAAGCCTTAATATGAAACTAAAAGAGACCTGAATTGAACCTCCAATGGCCAAACTGAGAAGATTGTTTAATCCAAGCTAAATACTGGACTCTGATTATCTGATCTTACACTCTCAGGAAGGCAGAAAATTTAGTCTCCATCCCCTTTCCAGCCTTTTGCTTAGTAGGTAGGCAAATACATTTGAATGAAGGAAAATTTTGGCTTGAAAATGAAGGTAATATTATTGTGCTGCCTACTTCACAGAGTTATTGTGAGAAAACAACTTTATTGTATAAAGTATGAATTAAAGGCTGTTGTAGTGCCACAGTTCCCTTTTATGGATCTAATTCAGTTTCCATAATTTTCCTGACCCAGTTTCCCTGAATTATTCTGCCTCTAATCCTAATTGTAATGCTCAATACTGCAACACAACCTTTCCCTCTTAATCATTAGAATGTTTGAAAGTTGAAGATCTTAGATTTTAGACATCATTAGAACATCAGGTGCTTCTCCCCATCCCATTTAATTAGAATATCAGGTGCCTCTCCCTCTCCAGTGCCTCCCCCCATTATGTCATTATTCTTGTTACCCTATAAAGGAATTTTTGTATTCAACATTCTCTGCTGGATTCTTGGAGACAATAGTCCCATTCAGCCCTGGGAAGAAACCATGGATCCATTTGGTCCCAGTAAATCTCTGCCTTTAAATAAAACATTAAAGACTCTCTAATCTCCATTTTGCCTCAGTTTCTCTGCCATTCCACTGTGATTTAATGACTAGATCTAAGGTTTCAAAGTACTAGAGAAATGTGGAAAAAAATTCTATCTTTGTTTAAATTGAGAGAGATGGAGAGAGCAGAGCAAATTCACAGCTGCTCAAAGTAGAGTGAGGAAAGGGGAACGTATTTATGGGTTTTTGAGTCTTTTGAGCAGGGCTCAGGGGCAAAAGGAATAAAACACATGCACATGCAATAAGCTAGGGAGCAGAATACTTAGAAAGTCTCAAGCAATGTTTTGAATCTTCAAGTGCTTTACACTGGTCAAGGCTAATTCTGTAGTTTCTGGCAACTACAGATATCTCCAAATTCAGCTAGAATTCACTTACAACACGTCACTTGTACATCAAGAAGTTTGGGGCATCATATGTAATGGGGATAAACTGGAACCCTTCCCAGTAAGATCAGGAGTGAAACAAGGTTGCCCACTATCACCATTACTATTCAATATTGTATTAGAAATGCTAGCTTTGGCAATAAGAATCAAGAAAGAGATTAAAAGAATTAGAGTAGATAATGAGGAAAACAAATTACCACTCTTTGCAGATGATATGATGTTATACTTAGAGAACCCCAGAGATTCTACTAAAAAAGCTATTAGAAATAATCTACAACTTTAGCAAAATTGCAGAATACAAAATAAAGCCCACAGAAGTCATCAGCATTCTTACATATCACTAACAAAATCCAACAGTTAGAATTATAAAGGGAAATTCCATTTAAAGTAATTACCAATAGTATGAAATATTTAGGAATCTATCCGCCAAGGGAAAATCAGGAACTATATGGGTAAAACTACAAAACACTTTTCACACCAAAAAATCAGATATAACCAATTGAAAACATATTAAATGTTCTTGGATAGGGCAAGCAAATATGATAAATATGACAATACTATTTAATCTATTTATTTAGCGATATACCAATTTGACTTCCAAAAATCTATTTTCATGACCTAGAAAAAATAACAACAAAGTTCATATGGCAAAACAAAAGGTTAAGAATTTCAAGAGAACTAATGAAAAAAAAAATCAAATGAAGGTGCTGTAAATAGACTAGTTGGTCAGTGGAACAGTTTAGATTCAAAGGAAAAAACAATCAATAACTTTAATAATCTAGTGTTTTACAAACCCAAAGACCCCAGCTTTGGGGATAAGAACTCACTGTTTGACAAAAATTACTGGGAAAATTGGAAATCAGTATGGCAGAAACTGAGCATTGATCCATACTTAACACCGTACACCAAAATAAGGTCAAAATGGGTTCATAACCTGGGCATAAAAAAATGAGATTACAAATAAATTAGAAGAACATAGGATAGTTTACCTCTCTCAGACTTGTGGAGGAAGAAGGAATTTATAACCAAAGAAGGATTAGAGATCATTATTGATCACAAAATAGAAATTTTTTTATTCCTTCTTGCAATGATCTCATTTCATTTCCCTATTGTTCTTCTAATTCTATTTTAAGATCCTTTATGCAATCTTTGAAGAAAGTTTTGTGAAATGGGGACCAACTTTTGTCTCTCTTTAGGGCTTTATCTGGAGTTGCTTTGCCTTTAGGAACCTCAGGATTTGAGGTCTGTTTTTCTCTCTCTCCATAAAATCTGCCTATGGTGATCATTCTTTTTTGTTTTTTATTGTTTTTTTTTAAGGCTTGAAGTGTGTGCAATACAAGAGTGACAGCTGCCCAGGGGTAGTTCTGCTAATTGATTTCCAGTGCTGGGTAATGGTGACTAGGTCGGGTCTTCTTCCTGCACTCAGTGATTTACAATTTGTCTTTGACAAAAGGCCAATCTGCCAAACCATCTATTTGCAACCAGGACAAAATGGCCTAAAGAAGCCTCACAGAACATTCCCAGGTTGGTGGAAGCTACAACACTTTGACTTTCCACTCCAGGTTCTTGCCCTGGTCTCACTATATACTATGGTCTGGGTTTGGCAGACTGTCCCCTGCCTGATTGAAACAGACCTGTTCTGAAATTCTTCCAAGGTATCTTCTTCTAGAAATGTGTTGTATTACAAATATTTGTGCATTCTTTGACTTTAAAACCAGTTTAGAGTCTTCATCTGCTGTTGGTTTGAGAGAAGGCTAGAGGAGGTTACAGAGAAGTCACTCTTTGCTACACTGTAGATTATTCTATGCTCCAGAATGACTGATTGGAGAAAGTGAGTTTTAAGCTTCATAGAAAAGTGTTTGGCCTTTCTGATTCAGAGATTACTTATTTGGATATTGTAGGACTGCAAATGTAACAGGATCAGCTGTCAGAAGTAAATATAAAGAAGGGAACATTATCAACTTCTCCTATTGGAAGATGAGATTCAGAGGCAAGGGAGATCTGAAGTTTTGTATTCTGCTTATGAGCATTCATGGTGCCAAGGCCCTTCACCCAGACATCTGCAAACCATTTTAAGATTAGATAAAAGTCTTGGCCCCAAAGGAATGTCCTGGATGTGTGAGAACTCCCTACCCCAAGGTTTCTCTGACCTAGGTGTTAACAATAAGTATTCTTTAGATCTTAAAACCTGTCAAACACATGATGAATGTTTCAACCATAAATCTGTCACACATTGCCTTGACTTCCTGACATATGGTCAACAGATGTTATATCCTTTGTTCTATTGAAACTTACTTTGCTACGCGGCATTTGCTCCACAACGTATAAAAACCCTCTACTTTGCTTCAGTAAACGAACTTTTCTGCCCTGTGCAGAATCGTCTCCGCCTCTTTCTTTCTTCACCCATTCCCAGGTTGTAGCCTTACCAGCCTTGTGCTTACAGGCTGACACAGGGCTTCAGACCCCCCTTAGTTTGAGACCCGCAGGTCGGGTCAATTGGCGCCCTCGAACAGGGACCTGAAGATTCGTGGCAGCCCCGCAGATCGGCGAGGAGAAGGAACGTACCCGTCTGGCCAGACCCCCTACTTCAGCAATCAAAAGATTGCAAACGGTGAGTATGCCATCTGCCGCAATCATGGGTTCCCAGCTCTCTAAAGAACAAGCTTTCATAAAAGATCTTAAAAGAAAGCTTTAGAGAAAGAGGCTTAAAAGTTAAGAAAAATAGAGTTCTGTGTCTGTCTGTGTATGTTTGTCTGCTTTGAATTTTTTGTTCTGTGTTAAAAGTTAGCAAGCTCATAAGAGATAGGAATTCAGCCTCTGTGTTACAGGCTTAGAAAAATAACAGGCTGAATTGTGGAAATTGGAATTCATTCAGAATAGTAATTCTTTCAGAGTGGTCTTAAATCATGGAATATCTAGGCATTCCCTGTGAAGACAGAGAAATGCAGTAAAATGGGCTTTGAAGTTTAGAGAAGCTCTGTTTGGATTCTGGGAGGGAAGAATGTTCAAGGTGAAACAAACTTCTCTCTGGCAGCGGGGGTCCTAGGAAAAGCCTCTAGTTTGCTTTGGTGATTTAAGAGCTTTGTTAAGTTTTAAAAACAATGATTAAGAAATTTGGGAATTGATTATTTTAATGTTACTTAATATAAAATTGTTTGTGATTTTAAACTTTTTAACCTGTTGTACCAATTTGTAAGTAAAACAAAAGAAAAAACTTGACTATTTTACACTGGTGGGAAAGTTTTCTCTGAAAAGCAGATTTTCAAAGCCTGCTAAAGGGGAGTAACAGCATTACAATCTTATCTGCTTAATACCATACCGCCTGGGAAGCTTCTACTAGTGGCCTTGAAGCACTCAGGCAGAAAAAAAAAAAAAAAAAAAGAAAAACTATTTGGTTTGCTTCTGAAACATTGGGTAATTTGTTATCATTATGGGTTATGAATCTTAAAGTTTAAAGTTTAAAAAAAAAGGGTGATTAAAGAAAAGGGACAAGAGAGATAGATTTACAAAAGCAATTAATAGTTTAAATGAAATCAGAAGAGTTATTGGTTTGGAAGTGTTAGGTTTAAGTAAGTAAGCATTGGGAAGAGAAAGACAGAGAGATGGGACAGGAGAATGAAGGTGATTTAAGAAGGATTGATTAGTGGGAGCAAAAGATTTCAAGAAGAAATCAGTGGGGAAAAGAAGGAACTAGTTGGAAAGGGGAGTCACGGAGAGATGACTGTGAGACAAGGATGTGTTTTTACAGGGGGAGAACAGCAGTAGGAAGCTGCAGCTGTTTTTGGTTGAAGAAAGCAAACTGATAAAGGGGTCAAGCTGCTCTTACAAGATGTTAATTTATTGAACATTTGTTTCCTTAGATATATAATAGTTTTTGTGTTCAAAGAATATGATCAGAAATGTGATATATAGTCTGAAAGGGTTATTTATTAAAAAAAAATGTTTAATTGATGTTTTTAAGAATTTTTCAGATTCCTTTATGTGAAAATAGAAGTTTTAATTAATTGTATTGATGCCAATTATTTACAGGGACTCCAAGTATAATAGTTCTTGCCTTTGTCCTTTTGAAAATGTTTTTGTTATGGCAATATGTAATTTGGGATTTTTCTGTGTATTGGGTATTTTAAAAACAAAATAATTGGTACAATGTTCAACTTATAAAATATCTACTTGGGGATATAAGAATTGTGTGAACATTCTGGGATAAATTTCTTATTGTTAAAAGTCTTACAAAATGTAGATGATCTTTTTGTGACAGAAAAAAAAAAAAAGTGACCTTGTCCAAGTCACTATCAGTTTGTTAAATTATTTAGGAGCACAGGGATTGATAATTTCTTAAGACAAATTGCAATTTGTGGAACATGAGGTAAAATATAAATACAGTAAACAATGTGGCTTTAGGAGTGTTATCAGCCACAGCACTTTTGGTACAAGAAAAGTCAGAAATTAACCTTTGGGAATAGTTTAATAGTGAATGTCCTGCACCAGGTTCAATCAATTCTGAATCAAAGAGGCCAGGAGGTGGCTAATTGATTCAAGGATTTTAAAATATGAAGCAATACTATTGGAAAGAGATGATTTGGCACTCTCACCAGACCATAACTTTAATCCAGCCATGTTCTTATTCACTTCCCCTGGGGAACATGTGTCCCTTGAACATGATTGTCCATATGTGATTGATTACCAAACTAAGATTAGGGAAGATTTGTAGGAAGTCCCTTTGTTGAAAGGCACTGAATAGTTCATAGATGGTTCTTCACAAATAGTTAATGGGAAAAGGAAAAATGGTTATGCTATTGTTAATGGGAAAATTTGACTCTGGTTCAAGCTGGATTCTTGCCAAAAGAGTGGTCAGCTCAAAATTTGTCAATTATATGCAGTAAATCAAGCCCTAAAATTGCTTGAAGGACTGATTCAAATTATGCTTGGGGAATTGTTCATATATTTGGGAAATATGGGAAGAAAGGGGAATGGTAAACAGTAAAGGAAAGGGATTGGCACACAGGGCATTGGTCACTGAAATTTTGACTAATCTTATGTTACCTAAGAATCCTGCAGTGATTCATGTGCAGGGGCACCAAAGAGGAAATTCATTTGAGATAAGGAGAAACTGCTTTGCAGATAAGGAAGCAAAGCGGCCTGGAGAAGAGGAATCTGTAAGTACAGAGGAGATGGTGGAGCAGGCAGATTTAGGCCAAAGCACCTGTTTCACAGCTAAGATCCTCCAATCTGTGGCCCAAGCTATAGCATCCTCCCTCATCATGTAAAGTGGAAAGGGTGGATAAGGAAATTAAACAGCAACTGACTGAATTGGCATTAGAGACACAATTGCCCTGGACCAAGTGCCTTCCCCTTGCCTTATTAAGAATTAAAACAAAACCCCTGAAGAAATGTGGAATTGTCACCTTATGAATTGTTGTATGGTCACCCTTATCCAAAAGGGATTCAAAATTCTTCCTTGTATCCAATATTTGAAACCAAGGATTTGTTTTTTAAGGAAATATGTTATGTCTTTACTGTAACATCTGAAAACTTTATAACTAAACAGGCTTATTGCTCAGACTCCTCCCTTAGGATTTCAACAGTGCATGAGTTCTAGCTTGGAGATGGGGTCCTGGTTCAGACATGGAAGGAGGACAAGCTGACCCTGAGCTGGAAAGGACTGATCCAGATCCAGATACAGCAGTGCTACATAGGAAAGAGAGTGGGCTCCGAGAGTGTGGACTTCCCAACTGAATGCAGAGAACAAACTGAGACCAACATTGAAAAGCAACTGATGAACTGTGCATGTAAAATCTTGATAGCAGTATTGAAACCTCACTATTAGATAAAATATCTATTACTGACACCTCCCCCTCCTACAAAACATCCTCCATCAATCATAAGAGTTCCTAAAAACTTGTACCAATAATGTAACTTTTCCTCCTCTGATGAATTGTGTTAGAAAGAAAAGAACCTGGTATGATACCCTATTTGGTGGTGCTGGAACTGGTTTGGGTATAGTTAATTCAATAGACCTTGAGACCTTGGCCAGCAGACTGCGCAGTGCTGGGCAAGATGTTTCTCAGGCTTTGACTGTAAATGCTCAATAGTTGCCCACAACGATCCTACCCCACCAAAATACTTTAAAATATCAAGGCCAATTTCTACAGATTTTTGATGATAGTATTATTACTAGTTTGGGTTTTACTGAAAATATTAGTAAATTATTTAAGTGGACCAAATACCCTTTACAAAATATGTATACCTAGATACAAAAAGAAAATGCTCAGAGATTGTTGCAATGTGGGATTATATGTTTAATTTACCAGAAGCATGGAAAAACAATGACCTGAAAATGCTATGTGTACTTTTTTTTTGGTGTACTGGAACTATTGTGTATTGTCAAGTTAAGATATGGGCTGTTATGTGTCAATTTCATGTGTTACCTTTTGTCTTACCTAATTACTTTGCTTTACTTCATATATATGGATATCCTAAACAGATCTTTAGTTATGAAGAAACTATTAGAGTCTAATCAGCGCGCATTAAATGAACATCGAATACAGACTCTTATAGCTGCAGGACAACTTATCGAGGCCTCTCATTTAGTAACATCGGATACTAACCACCATTGGTATGATTTCTTATTTAGATCATGTAGCGCTACCATTTATTTTAATAGTTTAGCCATACCCATATTATTATTGTTGTTCTTTTTGTAATAATGTGTAATTGCTATATGTATTGGAAGATGAAAACAATTTATTCTAATTTTCCTCCATTAGCTCAGTCCTCTTACTATTTTCGTGATCTTAAGGCCAAATGAATAAGAAATTTAAAATTTCATATTAGGATTATAAGCTCACTCAAATCTAACAGGCCTCAGCTTCCAAATTATGGGAACTTGACCGTTCCATGGACTCTGTATATTTTTGACACTAGATGATAGGAACTAGCCATTCCTAGAGATGTTTGTGCTCCAGAGAAGAGTGGCTCCCTCCCTGGGCATAGACAATTAATAAAGAACTGTCAAGATACAGACGATACGGAACGAGTCAACTAGGGAAGCCCTTCCGTACCCCGCACCTGCACAGATGTATGTGCCAAACCCTTAAATAATTTTTGGTAAAAATCCTTCTTTGTCTATAGACATGATAAGAAAATTAACTAGAATGAAACGAGATAGTTCTTTTGATACAGCTATATCAGTGGTTAATTTGGCTCTTAATGTGATAGAGGAAATACTAATATATAAAATACAACAGGAGGTAGCTTTTTTAGCTGCGAGTCTACCACAATTTATGATAAAAAACAATGCTGCTTGGCGGCATCAAGAAAGTTTGGATCAGATAATGTTATATAGAATCTCACAGTTATCTGATGTAATGCAAATTGTTGTACATCAATAGGCATTGGCCTTTACCTTTGATAAGAGAGAAGGCAAAATGATATTCATAAGAATTAGTCCCTCAAATTCTAACCTCTAATTGGCTGATAAGCCTTTATAAAAGGCCAGGCTTTCTCATACTCTTGCTAGGGGAGAGAAATATGGAGATGGAGATGCAAAACTCATAATGCACTGGCTGTTCCCTGAAAGGCAGAAAGGTACTGACCTCAGCAACACACGAGCACCGGAAGATCATCAGGACTGTCTGCTTGATACCTGTCTCAAATCGGCCTGCAATGCATATGGTCATTAGGAATTCTGCCTACCATAGAATGGACAGGACCACCTCTGAATCAACGGCCTAACAAAGACAGACAAACTCAACAAAAATTGGTGTTCCCCATAGCTGTTGGTCGCAGTGGACCATCTGACCCTAGGGATAGAAGCCTCTGCTAATTCTCTGCTCTGTTCAGTGCTCTCCTCCCTATGCATAGAATTGAGAAAAACCGTAACAACAGGATTATAATAATTAAAATTTCAAATTGGCTAGACGTGATTCTTCTGAGTCAAAACGCCTTCCCTCCTATTTTTTTTTAAATTGAAGAAGGGGGACATGCCAAGGCTCTTCACCCAGACATCTGCAAACCATTTTAAGATTAGATAAAAGTCTTGGCCCCAAAGGAATGTCCTGGATGTGTGAGAACTCCCTACCCCAAGGTTTCTCTGACCTAGGTGTTAACAATAAGTATTCTTTAGATCTTAAAACCTGTCAAACACATGATGAATGTTTCAACCATAAATCTGTCACACATTGCCTTGACTTCCTGACATATGGTCAACAGATGTTATATCCTTTGTTCTATGGAAACTTACTTTGCTATGTGGCCACAACGTATAAAAACCCTCTACTTTGCTTCAATAAACGAACTTTTCTGCCCTGTGCAGAATCGTCTCCGCCTCTTTCTTTCTTCACCCATTCCCAGGTTGTAGCCTTACCAGCCTTGTGCTTACAGGCTGACATGGGGCTTCAGACCCCCCTTAGTTCGAGACCCGCAGGTCGGGTCATCATGGGACAGTTCTCTTTTTAGAAATTTTGTTAGACATAAGGAGAGACAAAAAGTGATGGCTCATATGGAGAGATACCTTCTGCATCAGGGAGGCCTGAATTCATGTCATCCCTCAGGTATTTCCTGATTGTTCTATAATATCTTTCGTCTTCCAAGTATTCCACCAAAGGTAAAATTTAGAAAGACCTTTTCCACCAACTTGTGTTTCAAGTGCTTAAACTTCATCTTGCGTGCCAGGGATTCTCCAAGGTGCAGGTTAGGGATTCTACAAGGAACACACACTCCAGAGATCAGGTCTATACAACGATGGAAAATTCCTACTTGTTTATGGGAAAAAGAAAGCAAGACAGAGCCACTGTCAGTTCATGGAGGCGAATAGTATACCAACATAAAAAGCAAACAAAAAAAGACACAAAAATTAAAATAATAGAAAGAGGCCAGGTTGGGAAGATCCATAAATACCCAGCAGAATACCTTGTATTTAAATGAATTTAATTTACAATAAGCAAAATCAATTACAAGGAATATATATATATATAAAGATACTTCTGCCTTCACTGTTTTGTTTCCATAGGGGAGAAATAGATATGCAAAGTAATACCTATAACATATTGAACAAAATTAATACTGTGTTGTATCATTTGATAATTAAAACTATTTTGTCATCTCTATTTTCCCACTATTTTACCAAAAAACGATCTCTTAGCCACATGCAGAAGGGTACCTTTACTAGTCCTAGCCTCCTGGAGTATCTACTTATTAGCCACTTTAAAGGTGGCACCCCAGCTTTCGTTTCTTCTTTAAGAAAAAGAACTAGTTGGAACTGCTCTCTCCCTTGGGGACAACTCCACTGTCCTAGCTTCTCACTTTTAAATTTGGGATCTGATCTCCAAGGAAGGGCAAAAAAGAGGTTTGGTGTGATTTTATTTTTTAGCCGAGATTTATTAGAGGCCTTTGAAGATAGTCAATTAATAAATATTCCATAATTGGCTGAGGATGTCTTGATTATCGGTACCTGAACTATCTGCCAATCTACCAATCAGGAGTCAGATGTAAGTCTTTTGGAAAATCCAAGCAAGATGAGGTCTCTTGGATGACTTTAGGGGACTTGGCTAGCCCCCTAACCAAAGCTGGTGACCTATATCCAAGCTCCCTTGGATTATTTATATAGAAGATCAGAATATAACCAGAGTATACCTTATGTAGAAGCAAAAAGGGCCCCCTAAGAGAAAAACACAAACAGGATGTGCCTTGACTAACAGAACAAGGAAATGTCACAACCTTGGTTATACTTTGTGTGGTTTTCTGGCATTTGTGTAATGTATAACAGAGAAAAACATGCTTAAGGTGGGATATAAAAAGGAAGCTGTAAGAAATAAAGTCAAGATGTAAGCTTGAATTCACCTGGTCCCATTCATATCCTTTTCAGTTATTACTTCACCCAGCAGTCATACAAACTACTAGCGCTCTTACCTTTGTCAAAAGATGCCACTGTCTTGTCAGGTCAATGAGAAGGAAAACGAACCTAAGTTTAGAAGGCTCTCTTAGCCCTCAATGTCTCTTTTCATTGTGACCCAGAAATCAAAGTCCCACTGTCTTTATAACAGCTAGCCTAAGAAAAAAATTAGTCATACAATCCCTGGATTTTGCCTGCCAGTGCCATCCATCTTATTAACACTTTACACATGGCTGTTATTAAAATGATATCTTGTTCTGGGGGAAAATGTGCCTCAGTTATAATACTATTCACCACAATCTGACTTTAGTATATTGCTTACTGTTAAACTTATCACACTCTTACACCCAACTTCTACCTATATTTCGCCCTTCTAATTTTACCTTATAGAAGACTGATTTCTAGAAGTGAGAGAAGCAATGAAAGTACAGAAGATTAAAAAGTAAAGTGATCAGTAAAGTTTATTTTAACAATAATCATAAAAATAGCTTCTTTAAAAAAAGATGTCAAATTCCTAATGTTCTTAAGAGCAGAGAATGTGAGCAAATAAAGTGATAAATATTTGACACGTAAAAGTCCTATATTATTATAGACAACATAAACTTCAGAGAAGTATTTAAAAACAAACAGCAATTTATTTGATATTGTCAAATTCATATATATGTTGGCAATACTTTATTGTTTTACTATAGTCCTACAAGAGGAGGGAAGACTAAATCCTACATATATTTTCTATCTGAAACACATGCCCAAATGTGAAATTCCTCCTATGAATTTTAGAAACTGTTCTTTTCGTCATTTCTTCTGTTTCAAATGTATTCTCTTGCATCTTGATACCAAAACATTCACAGCCATTCCCAACTGATACATACTCCGGTTTTCTAATTTCTTGCCCTGAATTAAAAAAAAAAAAAATACAAACTAGTATAGGTGATTCCTTTTCTTGTTTCTTTGATTTTTTTTTACTCTTTTTTTTTTTCTCGTAAATTCTATCTGCTTACCAACTGTCTGTCATTTAAGGCAGATTAAAATTTTAGGTTCTAATCTTGCCTCCTGATCAATAAGATATCCAGCCAAATTTACCTAGTAGACAAAATTGTTATCCAGCAGGATATTTAAACTTCTGGACTGAGAAATTCTTCAACAATTTTGCATTGTGGATAGGCTTTACAAGGATTTCTGGCAGTAAAAAAAAAGGAGTTTGCCTTTCTGGGATAATTGAGGTAATGAATATTAACTCTCATTTCCTTCTTCCATCAGCCTTTTGGAGCCAGTCAAATCCATTGGTCTTTTGAGTGTTAAGAATAATATGCCTCAAATTTTTATAATGTATGAAACTGATTGAAATACAATTATTGAACAGCAGAAACAGAAGAGGAGAGAGAAGCCAGGAAGTTGTTATAGGGACATTTCTCCTTTTCTGAGAATTGCCATGTATGTCAGCTGGTAGGGCAGGCCCAGGGGGTAAAAAGGGCTTGGCCTCTGAGGCAGGAGATTGTGTCTTACAGGTGTTAATGGTTCCTTGAGATGAGAAGGGGTGTGTCCTGTTGCTAGATCCCCTCTTAGAATGAAGCACTAACTCCAGGTGTCTCCCTTCTGCAGATCCACCTATTCATGCTGAGTGGGCTAGACATGGGGTAATCCCAAAGGAGAGTTAATATAAATAACCAGCTTAGAGTCCATAGGCAGGGATGTGGAATAAGACGTTTTCCTTACAACTGGGGAGTCTCTGCAATGGATGACTCTGTCTGCAGATTTAGCAGACTTTGCAGACAGAGCCTAGATGAATCTTTCCCTGATGTTTGTGGTTCCCTACAGGTGGCTGTTGAGAGATTAGTAGGTAAAGGAGAAGCAGCTGGTCTTATTTGGAAATTAGTTGGAGAGAACGCTAATGCCCATTGCCAGAAAGTCATGCTCTCCTTAGATGGGGATGCAAGCCTTGAAGAGATTATAAAAAGATGTAACAAGGTTGCCTCCAGTGCCTTTCAAATGGATGCCCTGGAAGCTGCTATTTCTGAAGGAGTGCAGTAAGTGATCACATAAAATGCAACTGCCTCCTTGGGCAGTGGTTCTTTGTTTAACAGAGCTTCCAAAGGCCTGGGATTAGGTGATCTCTGAGAGGGAAGTTACAGTTACATTCTTCAAATGTCTTTAGATGCTATAAAGAGGGGAATAAAATTTTAGAAAAGTTAGACTTGGGGACAGCTAGGTGGTACAGTGGATAGAGCACCAGCCCTGAATTCAGGAGGACCCGAGTTCAAATCTGGTCTCAGACCCTTAACACTTCCTAGCTGTGTGATCCTGGGCAAGTCACTTAACCCCAGCCTTAGAAAAAGAAAAAAAAAAGTTTACTGTAGTTTAAGGGGCACAGGACTAGAAAAGGGAACTTCTAGGAACCTCTATTCTATGAACCTCATAGAATTTTGAAATCTATGGACCTCATAGAACTTTAACAAATTCTAGGAAAGCTATGAAAATGATGGTCTTCATAGGAGTTGATGTTAATTTTTAAATTTCTGGAATACAATTGATGTTGTAAAACTTCATATATACATGGGATCCACTCAGAACAAGAAGGCACAAAACACTTGGGAATGGTCCCCTTTCAGCTTGCAGGGTAAATGGCAGGCTATCTAGAAGTTGATGATATTCATTTTCTTGCAGGGAAAGTTTGGAGATGGAAGAACTCCAACCAAGAAGCCTAGTGGTAGGTTGAGAGCTCCTCCCTGGAGAAATGTTCTGATAGATGAATAGCAGCAAGTACAAAGATGAGAATCACCTAGACAGAGATGAAACCAAGTTTTGTTCCTAGAACTGGAAGCCAGGAATAAAGATAGGTGTAACAGGTATTATGAATGAAATTTTTGGTAATGGATAAAGAAGAGAACTCCAGAGAACATTGGAAAAAGCGAGAATGCCAGTTTGATATGCTAAGTAGGGCGCTATCCTGGGAATATGGCCCTTCAGTCTGTGGTTCAATGTTCTAGGATACTATTGTAAACAGTAATCCTCTTTCTTCTGGCCACATCACAGGAAGAACAGAAGGACAATGAGTCATGCTGCCACCACTTTGTCTCTTCAGGTGTGTGTAAATCCCCAGTATCTACTGAGGTAATTGTTATATCAACCTCCCAATATTATCTGCCTGTGCTGAAGGCTTTCTCAGAAAGGACAATGGGAAGATTAGAGTCATCACCAGGTTGGGTGTCCACCTGCCAGCCTTCTTAGAAAGGACTGGGTGATGGAGGATCCATTCTAATGTCCCCTCTGAATCAGGTGAGCATCTATCATTTCAGAGATGGGACACATTCTCTACTATGGAATAACGGCTTTGGCATTTTGGGATAATTTTGCTTCACTCCTTCCCAGCAACTGCTTGACACCCAATAGCAGATCCAGATTGGGTTGGGAATCTGCTTCCTCTAGGTCTAGCCTGAAGTCCTGAAGGGTTCTCCTTTGCTGAAATACTCTGCCCTGCTCTTCTTGCTTTTTCCTTGGAAGACAATGAGATTGCTCCTCCATCAGGAGGCAGTGCAGTTTGTAGAATTCTCCTATGATCATTTCCTGCCAGTCAACAACAGTTCTCTCCTCCTCAGCAAGAAGTTTCTCTGCTTCCTCAAAGTGCTTCTCCAAGCAACTCTGAATGTGCTAGAGCTTCTTCCTGAAATTGGGAGCAGCTTGTTCTACAGGAGAGATCCTGTGAGCCCCATGCTCTGGGGTTTGCCAACATCTCACATAGTAATGTCTAGTCATCTTCACAAAAGAACTTGAAGACTTTGTGTGTGTCACACTGCTTCTGTCCTCCATTACTCTGCAAAAGCTGGGAGCTGAGCTGTTTGCCCAATTCAGTCAGCTATGCTAGGTACCTGTTGATTAATGGGAAGTCTCTGACCTGAGAGCTGCATTCAGGTCAAGAGAAAGTTGTAGCT
Organism: Sminthopsis crassicaudata; assembly: GCF_048593235.1. Taxonomy (NCBI): domain Eukaryota; kingdom Metazoa; phylum Chordata; class Mammalia; order Dasyuromorphia; family Dasyuridae; genus Sminthopsis; species Sminthopsis crassicaudata. The sequence goes on from NC_133619.1 coordinate 564,151,875, forward strand.
CTTCAGATTGAGAGACATGCTGGGCAAAAGCTGTGCCCACTCCTGATGGTTGACTGGCTCAGAAGTAGCGTCAAAAGATGGTACAAGTGATCTTACTCTGTAATTTTATATGTGTACAAAGTGTTTTGTATTTTTGCTCATATAATTCCTGTCTTTCCCTTGGCAGATAGATTCCCAAATATTTTACGCTATTGGCAGTTACTTTAATGGAATTTCTCTCTGTAGCTCTAACTGTTGGATTTTGTTAGTGATATATAAGAATGCTGATGACTTATGTGGGTTTATTTTGTATCCTGCAACTTTGCTAAAGGTGTGGATTATTTCTAATGGCTTTTTAGTAGAATCTCTAGGGTTCTGTATACCATCATATCATCTGCAAAGCATGCTAATTTGGTTTCTTCATTACCTATTCTAATTCCTTTCATCTCTTTCCCTACCCTTATTGCTGAAGCTAGCATTTCTAATACTATCTTGAATAATAATGATGATGGTGATAAGATCACTCCTAATCTTATTGGGGTTGGTTCCACTTTATCCCCATCACATATGATGTTTACTGATGGTTTTTAATAGATGCTCCTGACTATTTTAAGGAAAAGTCCATTTTTCCCTAGACTTTCAAGTGGTTTTCATAGGAATGGACATTGGATTTTATCAAATGCTTTTTCCGCATCTATTGAGATGATCATATGTTCTTTGTGAATTTGGTTACTGATATAGTCAATTATGCTAATAGCTTTCCTAATATTGACCCAGCCCTGCATTCCTGGTAAAAATCATAGTTGGTCATGGTCTGTTATTCCAGGGATGATTTTCTATAATCTTTTTGCTAATATTTTATTTAAGATTTTAGTATCAATATTCATTAGGGAGATTGATCTAGAATTTTCTTTATCTGTTTTCATCCTACTTCCCTGCCACCTGAGAAAAGCAGATCATGGATTGTGAAAAATGGAGTGAATATTTAGTAATTTCGTATATCAAATTGGTTTTTCCATAAGTTGAGCTCTCCTATGCTGATCAGGTCATCACTAATTTAGAAATAACTTTCCATTGCTAATGGGAATGTTTTGGGAAGCTGGTCCTGATAGAATATCAGGAATTCACAGACCCCCTAATATCAATCCATTGATTTTGGGGGTGGGCAGGAATTTCATTTATGCCTAGTTAAGGAGCTTTGCTCTAGATTTATACTCCTATGATTGACCAAATATGAAAGCAGTACACATGAATATTTGGCAAGAATTCATTCAATGAGTCAACATTATTTAGAACTACCTTAACTTCTGTGCAAAGGTTCTTTCCTCATGCTGCCTTTTTATTGGAGAGAAAACTTGGTAGATGATTCATCCCTCTTCATAGCAATTCTAAAATTGATAATTCTGGCATAGAATTCTTCAAACACTTTATCCTGGGACTTAGCCTCAATAAAGAATCCTCTTAATACAATATCCTCAGCTTGAACTCTTCCAAATATATGGTCAAGGTATTTCTTCTCTGAGAAGCCAGGGACAATTGTGACAGCCCTTTTTTTTTTTTTTTTTTTTTTTTTTTCTCTTCAGACAAGTTGTAGTCATTGCATCTCTCTGTCGGTTTATATCCTATGAAAAGGAAAAGATTTCAGTCCAAAAGAAAGGATTTCAACATCCTTAGCGAGAGGAAGACCTTACTTGAATTCTATAGCATTCCTTCTATGGATAACCAGAACATTTAGTATCTTGGGAGGAAGAATTTTCAGTAAATAATTATGCTATGGTTAGGAAATGGAACTGCAATCTTAGCTGAGGACTAGAGCTTTCTTTTTCAAGCATTTCCTTTTATTCTAATACACCCCCATATCTGTTTAGATGAAATCTGTTTGTAGGATAATAAAGGTTTCAAGGGAGAGGTGAAGGTAGTATTTTAGTCTCTGTGGCTTTTAAGCAAGGCAAAATGGCCCAGTAAGTCATGTGAATTCTTTCTCCTTATAGTAAAGATCAGAATAGCTCCAATTATAAGAATAATTTCCTAAATTTGGAATGCCCAGATTTCTCCAGTTCTCATGAATTAAATTATACCTTCATTACCTAAGTCTACATTAGATGCTCTTGATAAATTCATGGGACAGTACAATTAGTTAAAAGTCAAGTTCTATAGTGTCTTCAATCTCTCAAAGTAAATTGTTTCATCAATGTCACCAGCTTTTATTTCCCCAAATTTTGTCACTCCTTTAGTCCATCATGTTGAGAAGAAATAATGAAAGGAAATTATATCTCCATCTGTCTATTGACCTGGGGCCATAAGTTCTTGAGATGCAGACAAATATTCTCCAAATATTTGAAGGTTTTATGTCTTAACAGAGATCTTTCTACGGAATCTCTTCATTTCACAGGGCTGTCAAGGCCTAAGTATCTAAAAAAGTCTTATCTCCAAGGAGCCACTTTCTAATTGTATATCATAAGTTCCTGGATTTTAATTTCATTTCTAAAATATAGTCTAAGATAATAGATATGGAAGAGATCTTATAGAAGTCAGCACAACATAACTTCCTCTTAGCAGGCAGAAATGAAAGAAGTTAGAAAATGAGCTTTCTAAGAGTACAAAGAAAGCATAAGGAATGGAAAATGGTTTACACCTCTGATTTACAAACTTCTTTCTCCTTGGACAACTATATCCTTCAGGACCTAGTCTTTCTTCTTTATCTTATATAATTTGGGAAAGAGGCACATGGTGATTCCTTACTAAAGATCATTCTCTACAGAGACACTTAGGGAATTTCTCCTCTTATTTCCTCTTGTTTTCTGCTTTTCATCAATGAGTAAGAGTTGATAAGAATTTCCTATGCCCCAATGCCCTGCAACTTAGAAGCTCAGCAGTAAGGTCTATGACTATGACTATGACTATGACACCAGGATGGCAATCCAGCATACGGTCCCAGTGCATGACTTGCTGGAGCAGCTTCAGTCTTGTCCCCGTTCATGGCCCCAAAATGACCAATATGTACAAAAAATATTCCTAGCAGCTCTCTTCTCAAGACAAAAATAATTGGAAATTGGAGGGATGGCCACTTGTGATACAATATTATCATTCTATATGAAATATTGAGCAGGATGCTCACAGGAGGAAAAAAAAACACCACCTGGAAATTCTTTTATGAACAAAGTGAAATATATTGTATAAAAAAAAGAATAGCAATGTTCTAGCTTTGTTATTCTCAGTAGAGCAATCATCCACAACTATTCCAAAGGACTTAGGATGAAAAATCATATCCATACCCAAAGAAGAAACTGATTGTATCTGAATAAAACTCTCATTCTCTCTCTCTTTCTCTTTCTCTCTTTCTTTCTCTCTGTCTCTGTCTCTCATTATTTAATTTTTCTTGAGGATTTTTATTTTAATTAGGGTAGAAGATCTATGTTTTCTTTCACAACTTGACTTTTGAGAAATGTTTTGCGTAACTTCACATGTGATTTCTTAATTGTGGGTGAGGATAAGGAAGAGTGCCTAGAACTTAAACATCTATAAAACAAATGTAAAAAAATGTTTCTAATATTACTAGGGGGAATTATTAAGTAAATAAATACCTAAGTCTGATAATAAGAACATGCCTGCCTGACTGGAAATGAATCAGAAATATGTGTCTAAGCTCTCCAGTCTTCCTCAACATCTTTGCCCTCCATGTATTCTAGGCTGCAGTGACAATGGCCTCCTTGTACTCAGAGAGGCTCTTCTATCCACACATTTCTTTATCACTGGAATTCTTTTAATGCTAGGAACTCACTTTGTCCTTGTCACTACCTGATGAGTTCCCAACATCCTTCCAACTCCAGATAAAATCCTCCAATCTATGAGCAGTGTTTTCCCAAATTTTTTTCTCCATGTTAGTCTCTTCTTCCTCTTGATTATACTCAATTTAATTCGTATATCTCTTAGCAAACATGTCTCTTTTCATGTTTTCTTTTTCATTAATCTGAGAGACCATTAAGGGCTGAGGCTGATTCTGTCTTTTAATTTCTCCCCACCAATTGTCACAGTACTTAAAATATAGGAAAAGCTTAATATGTGATTATTACTGTGGGAGATGATGGTGGAAGGATCATGTGATTCACTATTTTCCAAGTACTCTTTCAAGGCCACTTTGTGATCAATTCATACTATTGCTTAGCAAACTCTTTACTTCTCAAAGTCTATTTATCAAATGTGTCCTATCCGGTTAATCTCCTTTTCCCTTAAAATCTCATTTTTCTGTTTTGATTGATGAAGGAGTCTTAAGACTGGGAAACAAATCAGAAAGCTGAACCAAGATGGCAGGGATAGATGTCATCTCCAATGCGAGACAACTTAAGACTTAGCTCTAGATTTCAGGTCAGAAGATATTAGTTTGATTCAAATTTCTGAACTCATTTGATCACAAAAGAGGGAAAAGGACTCATACGTGTAAAAATATTTTTGCATCTCTCTTTGTGTGGCAAGAAACTTGGAATTCAGTAGATGCCCCTCAATTGGGGAATTACCTACTTAGTTATGATATATAAATGTAATTTAATATTATTGTTCTCTAAGTTATTATATACAAGGTGATTTCAGTAAAGCCTGGAAAGACTTACATGAGGGGCAGCTAGGTGGTGTAGAAGATAGAGCAAAGCCTAGAACTCAAGAGCACCTGAATTCAAATCTGGCCTCAGGCACTTAACACTTCCTCAGTGTGTGACCCTGGGCGAGTCCCAACCCCAATTGCCTCAGCAAAAAAAAAAAAAAAAAAAAAAGAAAACAAACAAAGAAAACGTACAGGAAATGATGCTAAGTGAAGTGAACAGAATCATGAGAACATTATACAGTGTAAGAACAAGATTATGTGCCAATCAACTGTGATAACCTTGGCTCTTTTCACCAATGAGTTGTTTTAAGGCAATGCCAGGAAACTTGTGATGGAAAGTTCAATCCACATTCAGAGAGGGAAAAAAAAGGCTGAATATGATGTAAGCATAGTATTTTCACCTTTGTGTTGTTGTTTGGCTTCTGGTTTTGTTTTGTTTTTTCCCCTTTGAATCTGCTTTTTTGCTCAGCATGATGAATATGGAAACATGTTTAGAGAAATTGCACCTGTATTGCAATTTACCCTATATTGAATTGCTTGCTGTTTTGGGGAGAGGAAAAGGGAAAGGAGAAGGAGAAAAATCTGGAACACAAAATCTTGCAAAAATTAATGTTGGAAATTATATGTATATGGAAAAAGAAAATACCATTAAATGATTACTACTACTACTACTATAATAATAATAATAAAGTGGATATTCACTTAAGTGCTGAAAAAAATTGAATGCCTTAGTGGCATGTGATAAGTGAGATACTACTTATGAACCTCCATTTCCTCACTTTTCAAACAAGTCAATTAAGTCTGGGAGGCTTTTAATGAAAATCATCTGTGACTGGGGATATTCAATATATTATTGAGGGAGGTAGCTGGATACTTACATTCCATACCATAGCCCAGACCAGAAGTTGCTCCTTCTCTTTTAATACAATTTCTGAACTATTTTGACCTTTCTGTGAAAGATTTCCATCTTTTTCTACATCTTCTTTTGTAAAGAAAGAGGAATAAGCAGTTAGGAAATTTCTTTCCTCAGCCTGAGTTCTGTGACCTACTTGAAACTAAGAAACTCAATAACCCTGATAAGCTGGTACTATTTCATTGATTTGTTAGGAAGAGTCACCAAAGGAAAGACTGTTAGGTTCTTACTAAGTGCTAAGTCAGTACTTGACAATTCTCTAGTTCCAGCCATGACTGGGAGTTTTACTTGTGAATTTCTGAGGAAGAGCTTGCATGCTTAGGAGGAGCAAGTTCATTGGTTGAAGTAATTTTTCCCAGAAGCCTTTGCATTATCCCACACCCATTCTCTGGGAGGATAAAAGAGGGAAGTCACACTCTGGACCAGAGTTAACAGCAACTGTCTGGAGACAACAGTTCTCTAGAGGAAGAAGAATCTGTCTGAGAGATTTGAGTTGACACAGCAGATCTCCTCCCAGAGAGCAAACAGCAGCTTCTGGAGACAACAGCACACTACAAAAGATCATGAACCCATTCTGACATAGCTTATCACTTAGATCTGAATACTGTTAATGCAGAAACAACGAAATTGTGCATGGACAATCAGTGCCATTCCTGAAGGAGTAGGGTCTTATTCCTCTCACAGAACAGCTTCTGGTCTTCCCTGTGTATCTCACATATGCCTTCCCCTTCAGGGTACATGGCAATATCAAATTGATGACCTCTTAACTGAGAAAATTCCCAGCATGTAGTACAAGAAGAAGATGGAGAGGTATTTTTCCTTAACCAAGACATACAGATTATATATCCACATTCAGCTGTGATTAGCTTAATGACTTCATTCAAGCAGTTAACACAAAGGCCCTCTTTTACTGCATCAACCATGATTCTGAAGAGAGAAAATGAGGCAGTGTAAGAATACTTCTACTCCTTCATTTCTGAAGTTTTAAAAAGCACATTTCAAGAACACCATAGCAAGCAAAATCATAATTGATGATATCCCCCATAAACCTGGAGAAAGTCTCTAACAAGTACAGACTCCATCACTTGGAAAGATAGACACAATAATATGTAATAACATCTAGTTTCACCTTAGACATTTATGATGCATTTCATACATGATTTTTTTTGGTCCACACAAAACCCCCATCAAGTACATGAAATTGTCTGCATGGTGGGTAGGGAACTGTAGGATGAGAGGCCAAGTGAGTTGCTCAGAACCAGCAAAGATCTCCTATTTCCAAAGCTGTATGAGATAATTTTGATACTCTTATTCAAATCAATCAGTATTTAATCAATTTGTTGAGATTTTATGAGTATCAGTGATTGTATTAGTGAATCAAACAGAATGATTAATTTAAGTTGCTGTTAGGATAAGAATTAATCCTCCTTGAAGATTATATTTATTATGTTTCTCAATTACCTTCCTATTGTTGGTAATGTAATTACCCACCTTTACTTGGGAAATGCTGTAATAAGATGCACTTGCTAGTGCAATAGCTCTCCCTTCTATGAACCACTACTAACCACTCCCTATTGATCTTTATTTCAAGCTCACAACTTCCTTAGACTATAGGATAGCATTGGTTAAACCCTAGGGGCTCTTGACTTGTAGAATGCCCTGAGATGTTGTTGAAAGTGTGTTAGGGCCTTTGGGTCACCTAGAATTTGTGACCTGTGCAAAGTCTCATGACCTATAAAAAGGTCTGCTGATATAATTATTTTTGATAGACATCCCTATCATTTCCTCACTTCTGGAATTGAGGAAGCAGTAAATTGTAATGTGTCCTATTTTTAGTACTCTCTCAAGTATAAAAAAGTAGCTAGCACCAAGAGGAGGGACCTCTGATAGTGAGGAAATCTTGGATCCAACTAAATTCAGGTCCTCTGCATTCACTGATGAATTGATTAATCATACTTGGAGTTCTCCATTACTTTTGTAATCTTCTAGCCTATAGTAGCCATTAATCAGTCAACATTTATTAAATGCCAGCTATTTGCCAGTTACTGTGCCAGAAAGTTTACAAATATCTTCTCATTTGATCAGCACAATGACTTAGGGGATTTCATTTCCCTAATCATACTGTCAGGAAACTGAGGTAAATAGAGGTTAATAACTTGCCCAGAATTAAACAGCTAAATACATATGAGACTGGATATTGGAAGTAGGTCTTCCTGATTCCAGTCCCAGTGCTGTACCCATTATGCCATTTCTGTAATAAAATAAGCATAATAATTAATTATAGCAATAAATAATAATAGATAAACCATTCTGTTACAAAGGGAAAATAAAAAATTTGGATGCAGAAACTATGCTGAAATTCTAGTACTGAATTTGGCCAAGTCGCTAAAAAAAATCTCTTCTGTTCTGTTTCTCCCTGTGTAAATGAAATGATGAAATTAGATGACCTCTGTTTCCAGCACTTTCTCAATTGTAGATCTTCAATAACAACAACAAAAACTCTCTTTAGAGGGACACCCACTTTGGGCATTCTCTTGAGCCTCTAAGCATCTGACATCCAAGTTGTGAATATGTCTTAAATTAGAGCAGCACACAGTAAGTAGGATCTAGGGCTTATGTTTTCTCCACACATTTCCCCACCATTATACTCTGTGTGGAGTACTGGGATGCAGCAATTGTAAAATATAAGATAGTTTGTTCCCTCCAAAAAAAAAAAAAAAAAAAAAAAAACTTTTATAATTTGTCATCCTGGTATTTTCCATTTCCCTTAGGCATACAATTAATCTCAGTGTTCACTCATTAACCAATTCATTCTACTTATTCTGAGATTAATGAAATATTTTCCCTCCTTTTCTAGGACCTCAAATTGGTCCCAGTCAAGCTCCATATTCCACACTGCCCATCTTCTGCTCATATCCCCTACTTGACACTGTGTGAGTGGGAACCTTGGGCCGCCTTCTCTGTAATAATACTACCAACCCTAAGACTTGAGTAAATGGTGAAACAGTGTACGCACTGGGAAAGTGAAGGGAAATTTCAAATGGTATGAGGTGAGAAAAAGCAGAGAAGCCTCATCTCTCAGAAAATAGTCTAAAACTTGTAAAGAAATATAAGATGAAGGAAGTTCTTTGTGGGTGAATCAACTACTGGGTTCTGTGGGAATTGTGAGAAAATGTCAGAGCACTGGTTGAACCTGCCACCATGTAGCCTAGAAAACATATCTGTTGCTTAGAAACAAGATTTTTTAAATATTTAAATCAGAACTTAGATTACCCTGACCAGGTGCCCAGCCAGATATGAAGATTTGCAAGATATGTTAGGAGTTTCCCTTAGGTACACATCTCAAGGATTCATGTGGCTTATTTCAAAATGCCTCCTAGCTGCACAGGCAGCTTCTCTTTTTTTCTTCCTTGTTTGAATCCTATATTATGTATAATTTACAGAAAATCAATGGCAACAGCCATCCAACTTTTTAAGTCTCCCTTCTGCTGGAAGGCTTAAACTTCTTTTTAAATTATTTTAGCTCTAGATTTTGTTCTCTATCAATAGAGGCAGGAGGAGAAAAGATGGGTTTGGAATTGCTAACTTTTGAGTGATAGACAATTAAGTAGAAGTATTACCATCCCCAACTGAGGACATAATTGAAAGTAAATAACAACAATCAGTAGTGGATTCATTCAGCATGTTCTCCTAACTTAAATTCTTTTGATTCTTTTAAAAGAATTGATGGATAAAATCTGAAATAACCAAGGAAACAAAGGTTGCCATATACATTTATTATGTAATACATGACAACTGCAGAGCAAATAGGGACAAGTCCTCCTCAGCCTGGCACTTGACCCCTTACAGGGGAAAGATTTTCTGAATTAAAGAAACCAAGTAGGAAGATATAAAACAGGATATGGAGGGGAAGAGGGAAAAGAGGAAATTCCTTGATTTGGTAGAGGTGGCCCAACTTCTAAATCACTTGGCAATGCAATGAAGTTTTCTCCCAATTCTCACCATTGAACAGTGTTCTGAGTAGTTAGAAATTGAAGTGGATCCCTAATTAAATAGAAAGGGAACTGAGCTACCTCCAGAATTGAGTCACAACATAAATTCAGTGTGGTGTATTGAATTCCAATAATTCTTTTGAAAAGTAAAGAAAAGTAAGACTTATTGACACTGAAATAGAGATAATTTCCAGTTAGGTACTATTTGCACTAGTTGATATCTATAGGGAGGATCTTCCAATTTTATCATTCTGTATTTGTCACCTGCTGAAAGTCCAAAGCCAAGAACATACTAAGGCAGGCTAGCTGCTTTCCCAGAGGTGTGAACACCATCATACTCACTGCTAATGCTATCCCAGGTGAAGTTCAGCAAGTTCCAGATCAAAACTTATGGCAGAAGAGGTGGTCCTGTGAAATCTAATAATGAATTGAATTTATATCTTATGTGGTTCAGGTGAATTTCCACCTTGTGTTGGAAGGGGTTAAATTTAAATAAATGACATATTTTGAATGAATCATTTAAAAAAAGGTTTCTAGTTTAGGAAACTTATTTCCTTTTCTGAATTTCAGAATTGGGTCCATTTGCAAGAAACTAGCCGGTAAATATTTCAGTGACAATGGAATGCTATAGCATGACTTAATCTAACAGTGATGATAAACTTCCTAGGACACTAGCCTTTTTGGGTTTTGTATTAGGGGTTTATGATGTTTAACTAAGTTGATTAAGGAGATGTCCCAACTATAGGTGTCTTCATGGATGTGGATATTCAATGTGAATTTCAAATCCACTTGGTGAGAATGTGCTTCTAGTTTATTTAGTAATCTGCTAAACTTGAACACTGGTATTTTTATTTTATTTATTTTATTCTGAATGTAAGGAGGGGGAGTTTTTTAAATAACATAACAAAATACAGGTATCTTGAAATTTTCTTTCTGGGGGGGAGCTAGGTAGCACAGTGCATAGAGCACCGGCCTTGAAGTTAGAAAGACCTGAGGTCAAATTTGACCTCAGACACTTAACACTTCCTAGCTGTGTAACCTCGAGCAAATGACTTTTTCACCTTGTGTTGGAAGGGGTCGAATCGAGAGGAAGCATGCCTAAGTGAAGGTTTTTATTATTAAAAAAAAAAAAAAAGTTTCTTATTGAGGAATCTGATTTCCTTTTTTGAATCTCAGATGTGGGTCCATTTGCAAGAAATTAAAAGGGATATATTTCAATTACAATGGCTTAATCCAATAGTGATGATAAATTCTACAGGACATTAGCCCCCTTGAGTTCTCTATTTGGGTTTATGATGATTGACTAGGGAGACATCCCAACTTTAGCCTTAGGACTCTTCAGGGACTTGGATATTCAATGTGAATTTCAAACCTACTCAGTCAGAATGTGGTTCTAGTTTGGTAATGAATCAAGCAAGAAGCCATCACTTTCCAGCATGATAACAGGACTTCTGGATTGAGAAATTCTTCAACAATTTGTCATTTGTGAGCAAGATTTACTGGGATTGCTAACAGTAAAAAAGGAATTTCCTTTTCTGGAATTACTAAAGAAATCCAGATTAGCATTGATTTCCTTCTCACATCAGTTTTCTGGAGCCCATCATAATCCAATGTTGTTTAGGGTGTTAACAATAACATGACTCAAAGTTTTATTTTGTATGAGGTCAATTAAAAAACAAATAGTGGAAGGGGAACAGCCAAGAAGGGGCAGAGAGAAACCAGGATGCTGTTTCTTAGATTCCTTAAAGTTCTTTAGATTCTTTGAAGAGATAAAGATAATTTTAGCAAAGTTAAATTAATTGTAACAAATAACTTTGCCAAGAAAACCCCAAATGAGGAAACAAAGAGCTTGACACAAAGGAAAGAAATGCACAACAAAAAAGATAAAAAGAAGCACACCAAAATCTAGAATTCATTTCACATCTTTATTGAATGGAGTAAAAGATAAGTTAACAGTAATTCAAGTGACATAGGAGTGGAATGGCTTGAAATCTATGGCTTTCGAAGAACTTTGACAAATTCTAGGAAGACTATGAAAGCCACAGTCCTTAGGTGTGTTGTTATATATATTTTTAACTGCTGAAAAAAATTGCTATGTTTTGAAATTTCATAAGCAGAATCCACTGACAATCAGAAGGCACAACATTCTTGGAAATAGTCCTCTTCAGCTTGCAGGGTGAAAGGCAAGCCATCTAGAAGTTGGTGATGCTCCTTGTCTTGCAGGGGAAGTTTGGAAATGGAAAAACGCCAGCCGGGGAGCCTAGTGGTGGGCTGAGAATTCCTCCTTGTTGGAATGCTCAGAGAGACAAATAGCAGCAAGAACAAAGATGAGAATCCACTGCACAGAGAGTCATGGGAGCAGGCTTTGTTCCTGGAAGTGGGGGGCCAGGAGAAAACATGGGTCTAACAGGGGCTGCAAATGAAATATCAGGTAACTGATAAATAAGAGAACTCTGCAGAACATTGTAAAAGGCCAGAGTACCAAATTTGTATTCCAAGTATACTCCAATCCTGGGAATAGGATCTTTTAGTTTGTGGTTCAGTGATCCAGGATAAGATTGCAAATAGTGTCCATCTTCCTTCTTGACACATCTCAGGAAAAAGACAGAGGCATATTTAGTTATTCTCCCGGGACTTTTTATCCTCAAATAGGTTGTGTGAATCCCCAGTGTCCACTGAGGCAGCTGTGTCACATCCACCTCCCAGTACTGTATGCCTGAGGAGAAGGCCTGCTCAGCAAGGACCATGGGAAGATCAGAGTCATCACCATGTGGGCTGTCTACCTGCCAGCCTTCTCCAGCTCTTACACTCTTCAGATCCTCAGCCACAATCAGGCAGGGACTGGCTGCTGCAGGATCCAACCTGATGTCCACTCTGAATTGGTTGAGGGTCTCTAGCAAGCCAAAGATAGGACACACTCTCACCTCTGGGTTGAGAGCCTTGGCCCTTTGGGACAATGCTGACTTGCTCCTTTCCAGCAACTCCTTGACATCCCGGAGCAGATCCAGATTGGGTTGGGAGTCTGCTTCCTGTAGATCTAGCATGAGGTCCTGAAGGGTGCTGCTTTCCTGGGATAGTGTCTCCTTCTTGTTTTTTGTTTCTTGATCCATCCTTTCCAGATAATGATATATCTCATCCCACATGAGGGAATCCCGTTCCCGGTATTCTCTGCTGATCATCTCCTCCCAGTCAATAACAGGTTTCTTTTCCTTAACAAGAAGTTTCTTAGTTTCCTTAAAGTACTTCTGTAAGCAACTTTGCAGGTGCTGCATCTTCTTCCTGGAATTGGACACAGCTTCTTCTACAGGACAGTGCCTGTGAGCCCCATGCTCTGGGGCTTGACAACATCTTAGACAGAGCAATGTCTGGTCGTCTTCACAAAAGAACTCCAAGACTTCTTTGTGAATGGCACAGCGCCTCTGTCCTCCAGTACTCTGTAACAGCTGGGAGCTGAGCTGTTTGCCCAGTTTAGTCAGCTCTGCTAGGCTCCCATTGAGTAATGGGAAGCCTCTGACCTGAGACACTTGCCTGCATTCAGGGCAAGAGAAAGCTGTAACTGCTGTGCTTGGGAGACATGCTCGGCAAAAGCTGTGCCCACACCCGATGGTGACTGGCTCACAGAAGTACTTCCAACAGATGGGACACGTGATCTGGTTCTGCAATTGTTGCAGCATTTCCACAGCAGCAGCAGCCATTCTTCCTCTCTCCACTTGCTTCTGTTCTGCAGCAGCTGAGATGAAGAGCCTTCACTTCTATTCAAAGCAGTGCTTCCGAGCAGAAGAAGGCTCTCCTTTTATAGCAGGTAGCCCCAGCCCTCTAGAGCCTCCCTGGCAAGGTGTGAATTCCCCTGTCCCAGAATTCTGAAGTTCTACTTGTTAACTGTTCTCAGTTGACAGAGCCCTGAGGACCTCAGAGTTCACACTTTTAGTTGGCTCCTTTGAATGTTTGGATTTCACCATCCTGCAGCTTTGTGGCTGTCTGTTAGGAAGAGCTTTCTTTCCCTTACCCAGCCTTACCCAATCAGTTCTAAGAAGCTCCAAAAGTCCTGTGCATTTCTCCCTTCAATCTACTTTTGGAAAGTCACAGAATTTAAGATTAAAAATGGATCTGCATGGCCATTTAGTTCAAGGAGCCCACAGCTATGATGAGGGCCATCTCCAGGATCCAAGAAGGGGTATTCCTTCTCTGTTGGATCTACAGTGGCATACTTATTACTTCTTCTCTATTGCATTTTTCTCTCAGTTAAGTGTCTTCTTCCTCCTTATTCCATCCTTTCCACAGTTGTCAATTAACCTTCCACAAGCAATCTGAGGATTAAAACTGTCTAAAAAAGTGTAACAGAAAAACTGATTTGTTTCTTTTTTTAACAACAGAATACCTTTTTTATAAACAGTTCAACATACAAAGAACATTAATTGATTTTTTTCATCTATCATTTTAAATTAGTAGAACAAGACATTAAAGTGTCAACAACTTATCTGCAAATTTAATTTCCTTTCCCTAATCCTACCTTTCTTTCACAAATGGTGCACCTAGAGGACAGGGTCTGATTTGTTTATCTTTTGTCTTCTAATATCTTCCATGATGCCGGTGAAATGATAGGTGTCTAAAAGTGTTAACTGAATTGAATTCTATTGATTTTAAAATTGAGGACTCCAATGAAGGCTACAGCATTGGGATGGCTAGTGCTTTTTTTCCATTCCACTTATTGCTCCATTTGGTCAGGTATTAGATGATCTCTCTATATGTTGTTTAAGTTGTTTAAGTTATCCAAGTGTTGTGAGGGCTGCTATTAACATCTGGGAATATGATGGGACAGAGAGGAGGAGCTCTACTTTGCCACAAGCATGATATTTTTTTTTTGAAATCTTCACATTGTTTCTTGAAAGTGGAGAGACATTTCTCTAGAAATGAGGAACAAGGAGGCTTTAATGATTGAGAGCGCCTTGTAAAAAAAGAAGGAAGGATTCCAGTTTTGTGGAAAGGACATGGTAGGGGGTGGAGCTAAGATGGAGGAGAACAGACACAATTCTCTGTAACCTCCTCTAACCTTCTCTCAAACCTACCCCAGATGAAGCCTCTAAACTGGTTTTGAAGTCAAAGAATCCACAAATATTTGTAGTACAACACATTTCTAGAAGAAGAAGATACCTTGGAAGAATTTCAGAACAGGTCTGTTTCAATCTGGCAGGGGGAGAGTCTGCCAAGCCCAGAGCATAGTATAGGGAGACCAGGGCAAGAAGCTGGAGTGGAGAGTCAAAGTGTTGTAGCTTCCAAGACCCTGGGGATCTTGTGTGAGCCTCCTTAGGCCACTCTGTCCAGGTTGCTACCAGATGGTTTGGCAGATTTGCCTTTTATAAAAAACAAATAGTTCCATTACTGGAAATCAATCAGCAGAACTGCCCCAGGGCAGCTGTCCCTCCCTTGCATTGAAAGCACCTCAAGCCTTTAAAACAATGAATAAAAAACAAAAAAGAACTCAAACCTAGACAGCTTTTATGGAGAGAGAAAAACAGCCCTCAAATCCTGAGGTTCCTAAAGGCAAAGCAAGTCCAGAAGAAGCCCTAAAGAGAGATACAAGCTGATTGCCATTTCACAAAACTTTCTTTGAAGATAGCATAAAGGATCTTAAAAGAGAATTAGAAGAAAAATGGTGAAATGAAATGAGACCATTGCAAGAAGGAATAGAAAAAATGAAAAAAAGAATGCAATGAACAAAAAAATTTAATTGTCCAATTGCAAAAGGAGGTAAAAAAATAACTGAAGAAAAGAATACTCTAATTTTTAGTGTATTTAGTGAACAAATGGAAGTGAATCACTCAAGACTTCAAGAATCAGTGAAACAAAAAAAAAATAGAAGAAAATATGAAATACTTCCTAGGACAAATGATAGTGATAAAATGATTGGTTTATACTCAGTGTAGAGCATATAAGTAGGGACTGAGAACCACTGAGGACAAGCACACTAGAAGTTCTCAGAACCCAGGGGACAAATTCAATTTGAATTTCAATTTCCTGGTGGCTGGCCTGGCCTCCTGCACTTTCCCCACTAAAAGCAAGGCCACACTGAAAGGCTCTTCAGAAAGCTGCCCAGCATCAGGCAAAGAGGAAATAAAAGATTTGGACTTTAACTCTTGGCTACTCTTCTGGTGATTACTGAACTGAAACAAAGGCTGCTGCCAGAGACCCCAAGAAAACTGAACCAAGAGAACCTTACAAAGCAAGCCTATAAAGCAATAAACATCCCTAAATTGACAGTATGGCTTCATTATCTGTATCTGAAAGTCAAACTAGCTACCAATCAGGGTTGCCTTACCTTTGCCAAAGGCGGTCTTAAACGGGTAATATGTATTGTTGTAATATAATTCCTAAGTTTCTAAACTTTTTCTTTGTCATTTGCTGGCCATGGTGTGTTACCTGAATTTTGACAAACTCCCCGGGAAAAATCTCACTTGATTTCTCATGCCAAGCTTTGGGTATTGAAATGGGGATAGTCCCTTTGACCATGAATGTAAGCTTTTTTTCATACCAGTTCTAGGACACCAACAAAACCTTCCTGTTGAAAGTGTAGTCTTCTGTATTTCTGTTTACTGGGCTCTGAGAATGATAGAGAATGACTATTTGTCTAATATTTCATAAAGTAGAAGCTTGTGCCAGGTCCAGATGCAATGTTGAGATCGAACTCCAAGGGGTAAGTGAATAAAGAATGAAAGGGGAACAATAAAACTCAGGGAGATTCATCAACTTCTCTGTCTTGTACTCTGTTTCTATGCATTATTTAATCAGGCTTCTGATGGAGCACTCATGGAGCTTCATTAGGCTGAAGTTTTATTCTGAGCAATAAGCAGAGCCTGCAGGAACACAAATGTTGTGCTACTTGTGAGTTGGAATCAATAGAGCATCTGACCACGATGTTTGACACACCAAAGGGCTTTTAAAAACCAATTTTTATTCGGTTATGAAGGATGAAAACCAAATGAAAGCAATACTCAAGAGAGATTTCTTAGGTGCCAGATAGAATATAAAAGTGAGGATTCAGTCATCATGTTCCTCCTTCCAAAAATATGTACAACATAAGCCACACCTCAGGATTTAGTAATCCCAGGGGAAAGAAAGTTGCAGTCAGAATATAAGTCATTAAGGTACACCCAATGCTTACTATATACCATCCATATAACCTTAGAAAACTCTCTTCTTTTTGAAAAAAGTCCCTTCATCCCTGCTCAGGGTAATTCTTTCTTCTCTGTGGGATTAATTGAAGGGGAGAGAGAGAAATTGGAGAGGTCAAGGTCTATAGGTATTTATTACTATATCACTAGCTAATTATATCACTCCCCTAACTGACTACCAGAATTTATCTATATGCTGGGAAGAGGAAGGTCAGAAGAAATGAGGCAGTCTAAGAATTCCAAAGACTAGAAAAGTAACTGTTGGTTAAGAAGTCAGGAAGTCATTTACTCATATGCAGATATTTTATGTGGGGGCTGATTAGAGTAAAAAAGGAAATGCCTGAGAGAGAACAGGGGCATGGCTAAAAGCTCTTTCCAAGTGTAATCAAATAAATAAAGAATATTCTTCATGAACCCTTACTGCCCACAGAAGAATGGTTGAAAATGAACGATATCATCTTTTTTTTACTGTCAAAAAGGCTTGTGAAATGTTTAAATTTCCATAATATTGTTTATCCTATTGTCAAACCAGGAAACAGGACTATGCCTACTTGCAGTTTAGAGACCTGTAAGTAAGAACCTAGACTATGCTGCCCAGAACCCTAGTTAGATCCAAAGATTGATGAAGGGAGATTTCTCACAATTGCATACCTCAAACAACCCATATAACTTATCTGAAACCTGAAACTTACTGATGAATCAGTTATTCTTTCCATGTTCTTTGATTAAATATAGATATTTGGGAGTAGGACACCTCTTCATATGAATTAAGGGAATTGCATTGCTTTCTCTCATCCTTACAACTTGGATAGGCCCTAATCTGTCCTTACATTAGAAATCTGATCACCTAATATTGAATTCTTTTCTTAATTAGTTGATTGTATTTAATTAATTGCTTTTAATTTATAAAAGTCTATCTTCTCATGTTTTGGAGATTGAGGCTTAAGCTTGTTGCTTAAGAAATCGATATACTTAGAAGATCCAACCTTTGTTTACATTAGTAATTTTATCTTTGAGGTGGCTGAACAGTCAACGTGATTAGATTTTCTTAATGTGATTAGATTTTCTTAAGATCCTTTTAAATTTCTACAAGGATATATTTCTAGAAGATTTATTCAGCAATAAAATCTCTTGGCATCTGGAAAATCTGATCTACTGGTATAAATGTGTCTGCAAATCTGTCCTAAAAATAAGGCCCTAAGGATACTGTATGGCTGATTTGCCTAGATATATTTCAGAGTTAATTAGATCAAAATGGACAGTTTTGGGATGATGCTCAAAGACAGTCCCCTAGGGAAGAATTCCTATGAAGAAATGCTTTCCAGAAGCAGACAACTTCATGAAGTAGACAACTCTCCAAAAATTTGCACTTGGATATACTGATTAAGAACATTAAAGAACTGTTCTACTCTTTTCCTCTTGATCCTTGTTTGTATTTTGGCTCCCATTATATTGATTTGACAGTGTGTTTTAGCCATGGGCATCACACTTGGGGATCACAGAGATGGCCCTAATCATGAACATGGGTTCCTTGCACTAAATGACCATGCAGGAGGATTTCTCATCTCACATTCTGTGATTCTCCATAACTGGACTGAAGGGAGAGATGCAGAGGATTCTTGGAGAGACTTGGAAGTGATTGGGTATGGCAGGGTAAAGGAGAGAAGGTACTTATGGATCCCTGTGTTTACATGGGGCTCCTGCACAAATCAGATTGTAAAATTCATTGATTTGAAGCTCCCTGTTTTCAGAGGCTTCTTCCTAAAAGATAGGGTAACCATCAGGATGGTGAAACCCATCCATACAAAGGAGTCAACTAAAAGTGTGAACTCTGAGGTCCTCAGGGCTCTGTCAACTGGGAAGAGTTAACAAGTAGAACTTCAGAATTCTGGGACAGGGGAATTCACACCTTGCCAGGGAGGCTCTAGAGGGGTGGGGCTACCTGCTATAAAAGGAGAGCCTTCTTCTGCTCAGAAGCACTGCTTTGAATAGAAGTGAAGGCTCTTCATCTCAGCTGCTGCAGAACAGAAGCAAGTGGAGAGAGGAGAATGGCTGCTGCTGCTGTGGAAATGCTGCAACAATTGCAGAACCAGATCACGTGTCCCATCTGTTGGAAGTACTTCTGTGAGCCAGTCACCATCGGGTGTGGGCACAGCTTTTGCCGAGCATGTCTCCCAAGCTCAGCAGCTACAGCTTTCTCTTGCCCTGAATGCAGGCAAGTGTCTCAGGTCAGAGAATCACCTTTATGTATCAATGGGCGCCTGCTAGAGCTGACTGAACTGGGGAAACAGCTCAGCTCCCAGCTGTTGCAGAGTGCTGAAGGACAGAGGCGCTGTGCCACTCACCAGCAAGTCTTGGAGTTCTTCTGTGAAGACGACCAGACATTGCTCTGTGTCAGATGTTGCCAAACCCCAGAGCACAGGGCTCACAGGCACTGTCCTGTAGAAGAAGCTGCTCCCAATGTCAGGAAGAAGCTGCAGCACCTTCAAAGTTGCTTGGAGAAGCACTTTGAGGAAGCAAAGAAACTTCTTGCTAGTCCCAGACCTCTTGTGAACTGGCACAAGATGATTACAGAAGAATACTACAAAATGTACAACCTGCACTTATTCAAGGAATGCCCTTTTGCTAGGATTGAGGAAGAAGAAAGAAGTGAGAAGGACAGACTTTCCCAGCAAATGAGAACCCTTCAGGACCTCATGCTAGATCTCCAGGAAGCAGAGGGCCAAGCCAATGTGGATCTGCTCCGGGATGTCAAGCAGTTGCTGGAAAGGAGCGAGTCAGTGTTGTCCCAAAGGGCCAAGGCGCTCATCCCGGAGCTCAGAGTGTGTCCCGTCCCTGGCATGATAGAGATGCTCAACCGCTTCAGAGTGCACATCAGGTTGGATCCTGCATCAGCCAGTCCTTGCCTGATTGTGGCTGAGGATCTGAGGAGTGTAAGAGCTGGAGAAGGCTGGCAGGTGGACACCCACCCTGGTGATGACGGGCATCTTCACATGGTCCTTGCTGAGCAGGCCTTCAGCTCAGGGAGACGATACTGGGAGGTGGATGTGACAGGATTACCTCAGTGGATGCTGGGGATCCACACCCCCTGCTTGAAGAGACAAAGTGGTGGCAGCAAGACCCATTGTCCCTCTGTGTTCTTTCTGAGATGTGTCAGGAAGGAAGAGGATTACTTTTTGCAATCCTACCCTGGATCGCTGGACCACAGACTGAAAAGCCCTATTCCCAGGGTAGGACTCTACCTAGAATACCGTACTGGCACTCTGGCCTTTTACAATGTTCTGCAGAGTTCTCTTATTTATCAGTTACCTGATATTTCATTTGTAGCCCCTGTTAGACCCATGTTTTCTCCTGGCCCCCCACTTCCAGGAACAAAGCCTGCTCCCATGACTCTCTATGCACTGGATTCTCATCTTTGTTCTTGCTGCTATTCGTCTCTCTGAGCATTCCAACAAGGAGGAATTCTCAGCCCACCCCTAGGCTCCCCGGCTGGTGTTTTTCCATTTCCAAACTTCCCCTGCAAGACAAGGAGCATCACCAACTTCTAGATGGCTTGCCTTTCACCCTGCAAGCTGAAGAGGACTCTTCCCAAGTATGTTGTGCCTTCTGATTGGCAGTGGATTCTGCTTATGAAATTTCAAAACATAGCAATTCTTTTTCAGCAGTTAAAAAAAAATAACAACACACATGAGGACTGTGGCTTTCATAGTCTTCCTAGAATTTGTCAAAGTTCTTCGAAAGCCATGGATTTCAAGCTATTTCACTCCTATGTCACTTAAATTACTGTTAACTTATCTTTTACTCCATTCAATAAAAATGTGAAATGAATTCTAGCTTTTGGTGTGCTTCTTTGTATCTTTCTTGTTGTGCATTTCTTTCCTTTGTGTTAAGCTCTTTGTTTCTTCATTTGTGATTTTCTTGGCAAAGTTATTTGTTACAATGAATTTAACTTTGCTAAAATTATCTTTATCTCTTCAAGGAATCTAAAGAATTTTAAGGAATCTAAGAAACAGCATCCTGGTTTCTCTCTGCCCCTTCTTGGTCTTAGACACTTAACACTTCCTAGCTGTGTGACCCTGGGCAAGTCACTTAACCCCAGCCTCAAAAAAAAAAAAAAAAAAAAAAAAAAAAAGTCTATGCCAGAATTATCATCACTTTCAGAATTGCTATGAAGAGGGATGAATCATCTAGCAAGCTTTTTCCTCCAATAAAAAGGCAGTATGAGTAAGGACCCTTTGCACAGAAGTTCAGGTGATTCTAAATAATGTTGAATCATTGTCAAATATTCATGTGCATTATTTTCATATTTGGTGAATCACAGGATTATAAATCTAGAGCAAAATTTCTTAATCTGACATAAATGAAATTCCTGCCCAACCCCCAATCAATGGATAGATATTAGGGGGTCTGTTAATTCCTGACATTCCTGATATTAAGACCAGCTTTCCCAAACATTCCCGTTAGCAATCGAAAGTTCTTTCCAAATTACTGATGACCTGATCAGCATATGACAGCTCAACTTTTGGAAAAACCAATTTGATAGAAACAATTACTAAATATTCACTCTAATTTCACAATCCATGATCTGCCTTTCTGAGGTGGCAGGGAAGGTGGATAGTAGAAAGTAATACTTAGGCCACTAGGTGGCCTTGTACATAAGGTTATTGAACAAAGTTCAAAAATGTTCTCAACCACTAACTAGCTCTGTGACTTTAGATAAGTAATTTAACTTCTGTCTGCCATTTTGTCTTTAGAATGCGTATAATAACTTCTTATTATAAAGCTTTTTTAAAGACCAAACAGGATTAGCTATATAAAGTAATTTGCAAATCTCAAAGCACTGTGAAATTAGATAATATTATTAGTAATCACTTCAGACCAGCTCACCCCACTAGAGAGATGGCAGTTCCTTCAGAAGGAAATGGAAGCCTTAATATGAAACTAAAAGAGACCTGAATTGAACCTCCAATGGCCAAACTGAGAAGATTGTTTAATCCAAGCTAAATACTGGACTCTGATTATCTGATCTTACACTCTCAGGAAGGCAGAAAATTTAGTCTCCATCCCCTTTACAGCCTTTTGCTTAGTAGGCAAATACATTTGAATGAAGGAAAATTTTGGCTTGAAAATGAAGGTAATATTATTGTGCTGCCTACTTCACAGAGTTATTGTGAGAAAACAACTTTATTGTATAAAGTGTGAATTAAAGGCTGTTGTAGTGCCACAGTTCCCTTTTATGGATCTAATTCAGTTTCCATAATTTTCCTGACCCAGTTTCCCTGAATTATTCTGCCTCTATTCCTAATTGTAATGCTCAATACTGCAACACAACCTTTCCCTCTTAATCATTAGAATGTTTGAAAGTTGAAGATCTTAGATTTTAGACATCATTAGAACATCAGGTGCCTCTCCCCATCCCATTTAATTAGAATATCAGGTGCCTCTCCCTCTCCAGTGCCTCCCCCCATTATGTCATTATTCTTGTTACCCTATAAAGGAATTTTTGTATTCAACATTCTCTGCTGGATTCTTGGAGACAATAGTCCCATTCAGCCCTGGGAAGAAACCATGGATCCATTTGGTCCCAGTAAATCTCTCCCTTTAAATAAAACATTAAAGACTCTCTAATCTCCATTTTGCCTCAGTTTCTCTGCCATTCCACTGTGATTTAATGACTAGATCTAAGGTTTCAAAGTACTAGAGAAATGTGGAAAAAAATTCTATCTTTGTTTAAATTGAGAGAGATGGAGAGAGCAGAGCAAATTCACAGCTGCTCAAAGTAGAGTGAGGGAAGGGGAACGTATTTATGGGTTTTTGAGTCTTTTGAGCAGGGCTCAGGGGCAAAAGGAATAAAACACATGCACATGCAATAAGCTAGGGAGCAGAATACTTAGAAAGTCTCAAGCAATGTTTTGAATCTTCAAGTGCTTTACACTGGTCAAGGCTAATTCTGTAGTTTCTGGCAACTACAGATATCTCCAAATTCAGCTAGAATTCACTTACAACAGGTCACTTGTACATCAAGAAGTTTGGGGCATCATATGTAATGGGGATAAACTGGAACCCTTCCCAGTAAGATCAGGAGTGAAACAAGGTTGCCCACTATCACCATTACTATTCAATATTGTATTAGAAATGCTAGCTTTGGCAATAAGAGTCAAGAAAGAGATTAAAAGAATTAGAGTAGATAATGAGGAAAACAAATTACCACTCTTTGCAGATGATATGATGTTATACTTAGAGAACCCCAGAGATTCTACTAAAAAAGCTATTAGAAATAATCGACAACTTTAGCAAAATTGCAGAATACAAAATAAAACCCACATAAGTCATCAGCATTCTTACATATCACTAACAAAATCCAACAGTTAGAATTATAAAGGGAAATTCCATTTAAAGTAATTACCAATAGTATGAAATATTTAGGAATCTATCTGCCAAGGGAAAATCAGGAACTATATGGGTAAAACTACAAAACACTTTTCACACCAAAAAATCAGATATAACCAATTGAAAACATATTAAATGTTCTTGGATAGGGCAAGCAAATATGATAAATATGACAATACTATTTAATCTATTTATTTAGCGATATACCAATTTGACTTCCAAAAATCTATTTTTATGACCTAGAAAAAATAACAACAAAGTTCATATGGCAAAACAAAAGGTTAAGAATTTCAAGAGAACTAATGAAAAAAAAAATCAAATGAAGGTGCTGTAAATAGACTAGTTGGTCAGTGGAACAGGTTAGATTCAAAGGAAAAAACAATCAATAACTTTAATAATCTAGTGTTTTACAAACCCAAAGACCCCAGCTTTGGGGATAAGAACTCACTGTTTGACAAAAATTACTGGGAAAATTGGAAATCAGTATGGCAGAAACTGAGCATTGATCCATACTTAACACCGTACACCAAAATAAGGTCAAAATGGGTTCATAACCTGGGCATAAAAAAATGAGATTACAAATAAATTAGAAGAACATAGGATAGTTTACCTCTCTCAGACTTGTGGAGGAAGAAGGAATTTATAACCAAAGAAGGATTAGAGATCATTATTGATCACAAAATAGAAATTTTTTTATTCCTTCTTGCAATGATCTCATTTCATTTCCCTATTGTTCTTCTAATTCTATTTTAAGATCCTTTATGCAATCTTTGAAGAAAGTTTTGTGAAATGGGGACCAACTTTTGTCTCTCTTTAGGGCTTTATCTGGAGTTGCTTTGCCTTTAGGAACCTCAGGATTTGAGGTCTGTTTTTCTCTCTCTCCATAAAATCTGCCTATGGTGATCATTCTTTTTTGTTTTTTATTGTTTTTTTTTAAGGCTTGAAGTGTGTGCAATACAAGAGTGACAGCTGCCCAGGGGTAGTTCTGCTAATTGATTTCCAGTGCTGGGTAATGTGACTAGGTCGGGTCTTCTTCCTGCACTCAGTGATTTACAATTTGTCTTTGACAAAAGGCCAATCTGCCAAACCATCTATTTGCAACCAGGACAAAATGGCCTAAAGAAGCCTCACAGAACATTCCCAGGTTGGTGGAAGCTACAACACTTTGACTTTCCACTCCAGGTTCTTGCCCTGGTCTCACTATATACTATGGTCTGGGTTTGGCAGACTGTCCCCTGCCTGATTGAAACAGACCTGTTCTGAAATTCTTCCAAGGTATCTTCTTCTAGAAATGTGTTGTATTACAAATATTTGTGCATTCTTTGACTTTAAAACCAGTTTAGAGTCTTCATCTGCTGTTGGTTTGAGAGAAGGCTAGAGGAGGTTACAGAGAAGTCACTCTTTGCTACACTGTAGATTATTCTATGCTCCAGAATGACTGATTGGAGAAAGTGAGTTTTAAGCTTCATAGAAAAGTGTTTGGCCTTTCTGATTCAGAGATTACTTATTTGGATATTGTAGGACTGCAAATGTAACAGGATCAGCTGTCAGAAGTAAATATAAAGAAGGGAACATTATCAACTTCTCCTATTGGAAGATGAGATTCAGAGGCAAGGGAGATCTGAAGTTTTGTATTCTGCTTATGAGCATTCATGGTGCCAAGGCCCTTCACCCAGACATCTGCAAACCATTTTAAGATTAGATAAAAGTCTTGGCCCCAAAGGAATGTCCTGGATGTGTGAGAACTCCCTACCCCAAGGTTTCTCTGACCTAGGTGTTAACAATAAGTATTCTTTAGATCTTAAAACCTGTCAAACACATGATGAATGTTTCAACCATAAATCTGTCACACATTGCCTTGACTTCCTGACATATGGTCAACAGATGTTATATCCTTTGTTCTATTGAAACTTACTTTGCTACGCGGCATTTGCTCCACAACGTATAAAAACCCTCTACTTTGCTTCAGTAAACGAACTTTTCTGCCCTGTGCAGAATCGTCTCCGCCTCTTTCTTTCTTCACCCATTCCCAGGTTGTAGCCTTACCAGCCTTGTGCTTACAGGCTGACACGGGGCTTCAGACCCCCCTTAGTTTGAGACCCGCAGGTCGGGTCAATTGGCGCCCTCGAACAGGGACCTGAAGATTCGTGGCAGCCCCGCAGATCGGCGAGGAGAAGGAACGTACCCGTCTGGCCAGACCCCCTACTTCAGCAATCAAAAGATTGCAAACGGTGAGTATGCCATCTGCCGCAATCATGGGTTCCCAGCTCTCTAAAGAACAAGCTTTCATAAAAGATCTTAAAAGAAAGCTTTAGAGAAAGAGGCTTAAAAGTTAAGAAAAATAGAGTTCTGTGTCTGTCTGTGTATGTTTGTCTGCTTTGAATTTTTTGTTCTGTGTTAAAAGTTAGCAAGCTCATAAGAGATAGGAATTCAGCCTCTGTGTTACAGGCTTAGAAAAATAACAGGCTGAATTGTGGAAATTGGAATTCATTCAGAATAGTAATTCTTTCAGAGTGGTCTTAAATCATGGAATATCTAGGCATTCCCTGTGAAGACAGAGAAATGCAGTAAAATGGGCTTTGAAGTTTAGAGAAGCTCTGTTTGGATTCTGGGAGGGAAGAATGTTCAAGGTGAAACAAACTTCTCTCTGGCAGCGGGGGTCCTAGGAAAAGCCTCTAGTTTGCTTTGGTGATTTAAGAGCTTTGTTAAGTTTTAAAAACAATGATTAAGAAATTTGGGAATTGATTATTTTAATGTTACTTAATATAAAATTGTTTGTGATTTTAAACTTTTTAACCTGTTGTACCAATTTGTAAGTAAAACAAAAGAAAAAACTTGACTATTTTACACTGGTGGGAAAGTTTTCTCTGAAAAGCAGATTTTCAAAGCCTGCTAAAGGGGAGTAACAGCATTACAATCTTATCTGCTTAATACCATACCGCCTGGGAAGCTTCTACTAGTGGCCTTGAAGCACTCAGGCAGAAAAAAAAAAAAAAAAAAAGAAAAACTATTTGGTTTGCTTCTGAAACATTGGGTAATTTGTTATCATTATGGGTTATGAATCTTAAAGTTTAAAGTTTAAAAAAAAAGGGTGATTAAAGAAAAGGGACAAGAGAGATAGATTTACAAAAGCAATTAATAGTTTAAATGAAATCAGAAGAGTTATTGGTTTGGAAGTGTTAGGTTTAAGTAAGTAAGCATTGGGAAGAGAAAGACAGAGAGATGGGACAGGAGAATGAAGGTGATTTAAGAAGGATTGATTAGTGGGAGCAAAAGATTTCAAGAAGAAATCAGTGGGGAAAAGAAGGAACTAGTTGGAAAGGGGAGTCACGGAGAGATGACTGTGAGACAAGGATGTGTTTTTACAGGGGGAGAACAGCAGTAGGAAGCTGCAGCTGTTTTTGGTTGAAGAAAGCAAACTGATAAAGGGGTCAAGCTGCTCTTACAAGATGTTAATTTATTGAACATTTGTTTCCTTAGATATATAATAGTTTTTGTGTTCAAAGAATATGATCAGAAATGTGATATATAGTCTGAAAGGGTTATTTATTAAAAAAAAATGTTTAATTGATGTTTTTAAGAATTTTTCAGATTCCTTTATGTGAAAATAGAAGTTTTAATTAATTGTATTGATGCCAATTATTTACAGGGACTCCAAGTATAATAGTTCTTGCCTTTGTCCTTTTGAAAATGTTTTTGTTATGGCAATATGTAATTTGGGATTTTTCTGTGTATTGGGTATTTTAAAAACAAAATAATTGGTACAATGTTCAACTTATAAAATATCTACTTGGGGATATAAGAATTGTGTGAACATTCTGGGATAAATTTCTTATTGTTAAAAGTCTTACAAAATGTAGATGATCTTTTTGTGACAGAAAAAAAAAAAAAGTGACCTTGTCCAAGTCACTATCAGTTTGTTAAATTATTTAGGAGCACAGGGATTGATAATTTCTTAAGACAAATTGCAATTTGTGGAACATGAGGTAAAATATAAATACAGTAAACAATGTGGCTTTAGGAGTGTTATCAGCCACAGCACTTTTGGTACAAGAAAAGTCAGAAATTAACCTTTGGGAATAGTTTAATAGTGAATGTCCTGCACCAGGTTCAATCAATTCTGAATCAAAGAGGCCAGGAGGTGGCTAATTGATTCAAGGATTTTAAAATATGAAGCAATACTATTGGAAAGAGATGATTTGGCACTCTCACCAGACCATAACTTTAATCCAGCCATGTTCTTATTCACTTCCCCTGGGGAACATGTGTCCCTTGAACATGATTGTCCATATGTGATTGATTACCAAACTAAGATTAGGGAAGATTTGTAGGAAGTCCCTTTGTTGAAAGGCACTGAATAGTTCATAGATGGTTCTTCACAAATAGTTAATGGGAAAAGGAAAAATGGTTATGCTATTGTTAATGGGAAAATTTGACTCTGGTTCAAGCTGGATTCTTGCCAAAAGAGTGGTCAGCTCAAAATTTGTCAATTATATGCAGTAAATCAAGCCCTAAAATTGCTTGAAGGACTGATTCAAATTATGCTTGGGGAATTGTTCATATATTTGGGAAATATGGGAAGAAAGGGGAATGGTAAACAGTAAAGGAAAGGGATTGGCACACAGGGCATTGGTCACTGAAATTTTGACTAATCTTATGTTACCTAAGAATCCTGCAGTGATTCATGTGCAGGGGCACCAAAGAGGAAATTCATTTGAGATAAGGAGAAACTGCTTTGCAGATAAGGAAGCAAAGCGGCCTGGAGAAGAGGAATCTGTAAGTACAGAGGAGATGGTGGAGCAGGCAGATTTAGGCCAAAGCACCTGTTTCACAGCTAAGATCCTCCAATCTGTGGCCCAAGCTATAGCATCCTCCCTCATCATGTAAAGTGGAAAGGGTGGATAAGGAAATTAAACAGCAACTGACTGAATTGGCATTAGAGACACAATTGCCCTGGACCAAGTGCCTTCCCCTTGCCTTATTAAGAATTAAAACAAAACCCCTGAAGAAATGTGGAATTGTCACCTTATGAATTGTTGTATGGTCACCCTTATCCAAAAGGGATTCAAAATTCTTCCTTGTATCCAATATTTGAAACCAAGGATTTGTTTTTTAAGGAAATATGTTATGTCTTTACTGTAACATCTGAAAACTTTATAACTAAACAGGCTTATTGCTCAGACTCCTCCCTTAGGATTTCAACAGTGCATGAGTTCTAGCTTGGAGATGGGGTCCTGGTTCAGACATGGAAGGAGGACAAGCTGACCCTGAGCTGGAAAGGACTGATCCAGATCCAGATACAGCAGTGCTACATAGGAAAGAGAGTGGGCTCCGAGAGTGTGGACTTCCCAACTGAATGCAGAGAACAAACTGAGACCAACATTGAAAAGCAACTGATGAACTGTGCATGTAAAATCTTGATAGCAGTATTGAAACCTCACTATTAGATAAAATATCTATTACTGACACCTCCCCCTCCTACAAAACATCCTCCATCAATCATAAGAGTTCCTAAAAACTTGTACCAATAATGTAACTTTTCCTCCTCTGATGAATTGTGTTAGAAAGAAAAGAACCTGGTATGATACCCTATTTGGTGGTGCTGGAACTGGTTTGGGTATAGTTAATTCAATAGACCTTGAGACCTTGGCCAGCAGACTGCGCAGTGCTGGGCAAGATGTTTCTCAGGCTTTGACTGTAAATGCTCAATAGTTGCCCACAACGATCCTACCCCACCAAAATACTTTAAAATATCAAGGCCAATTTCTACAGATTTTTGATGATAGTATTATTACTAGTTTGGGTTTTACTGAAAATATTAGTAAATTATTTAAGTGGACCAAATACCCTTTACAAAATATGTATACCTAGATACAAAAAGAAAATGCTCAGAGATTGTTGCAATGTGGGATTATATGTTTAATTTACCAGAAGCATGGAAAAACAATGACCTGAAAATGCTATGTGTACTTTTTTTTTGGTGTACTGGAACTATTGTGTATTGTCAAGTTAAGATATGGGCTGTTATGTGTCAATTTCATGTGTTACCTTTTGTCTTACCTAATTACTTTGCTTTACTTCATATATATGGATATCCTAAACAGATCTTTAGTTATGAAGAAACTATTAGAGTCTAATCAGCGCGCATTAAATGAACATCGAATACAGACTCTTATAGCTGCAGGACAACTTATCGAGGCCTCTCATTTAGTAACATCGGATACTAACCACCATTGGTATGATTTCTTATTTAGATCATGTAGCGCTACCATTTATTTTAATAGTTTAGCCATACCCATATTATTATTGTTGTTCTTTTTGTAATAATGTGTAATTGCTATATGTATTGGAAGATGAAAACAATTTATTCTAATTTTCCTCCATTAGCTCAGTCCTCTTACTATTTTCGTGATCTTAAGGCCAAATGAATAAGAAATTTAAAATTTCATATTAGGATTATAAGCTCACTCAAATCTAACAGGCCTCAGCTTCCAAATTATGGGAACTTGACCGTTCCATGGACTCTGTATATTTTTGACACTAGATGATAGGAACTAGCCATTCCTAGAGATGTTTGTGCTCCAGAGAAGAGTGGCTCCCTCCCTGGGCATAGACAATTAATAAAGAACTGTCAAGATACAGACGATACGGAACGAGTCAACTAGGGAAGCCCTTCCGTACCCCGCACCTGCACAGATGTATGTGCCAAACCCTTAAATAATTTTTGGTAAAAATCCTTCTTTGTCTATAGACATGATAAGAAAATTAACTAGAATGAAACGAGATAGTTCTTTTGATACAGCTATATCAGTGGTTAATTTGGCTCTTAATGTGATAGAGGAAATACTAATATATAAAATACAACAGGAGGTAGCTTTTTTAGCTGCGAGTCTACCACAATTTATGATAAAAAACAATGCTGCTTGGCGGCATCAAGAAAGTTTGGATCAGATAATGTTATATAGAATCTCACAGTTATCTGATGTAATGCAAATTGTTGTACATCAATAGGCATTGGCCTTTACCTTTGATAAGAGAGAAGGCAAAATGATATTCATAAGAATTAGTCCCTCAAATTCTAACCTCTAATTGGCTGATAAGCCTTTATAAAAGGCCAGGCTTTCTCATACTCTTGCTAGGGGAGAGAAATATGGAGATGGAGATGCAAAACTCATAATGCACTGGCTGTTCCCTGAAAGGCAGAAAGGTACTGACCTCAGCAACACACGAGCACCGGAAGATCATCAGGACTGTCTGCTTGATACCTGTCTCAAATCGGCCTGCAATGCATATGGTCATTAGGAATTCTGCCTACCATAGAATGGACAGGACCACCTCTGAATCAACGGCCTAACAAAGACAGACAAACTCAACAAAAATTGGTGTTCCCCATAGCTGTTGGTCGCAGTGGACCATCTGACCCTAGGGATAGAAGCCTCTGCTAATTCTCTGCTCTGTTCAGTGCTCTCCTCCCTATGCATAGAATTGAGAAAAACCGTAACAACAGGATTATAATAATTAAAATTTCAAATTGGCTAGACGTGATTCTTCTGAGTCAAAACGCCTTCCCTCCTATTTTTTTTTAAATTGAAGAAGGGGGACATGCCAAGGCTCTTCACCCAGACATCTGCAAACCATTTTAAGATTAGATAAAAGTCTTGGCCCCAAAGGAATGTCCTGGATGTGTGAGAACTCCCTACCCCAAGGTTTCTCTGACCTAGGTGTTAACAATAAGTATTCTTTAGATCTTAAAACCTGTCAAACACATGATGAATGTTTCAACCATAAATCTGTCACACATTGCCTTGACTTCCTGACATATGGTCAACAGATGTTATATCCTTTGTTCTATGGAAACTTACTTTGCTATGTGGCCACAACGTATAAAAACCCTCTACTTTGCTTCAATAAACGAACTTTTCTGCCCTGTGCAGAATCGTCTCCGCCTCTTTCTTTCTTCACCCATTCCCAGGTTGTAGCCTTACCAGCCTTGTGCTTACAGGCTGACATGGGGCTTCAGACCCCCCTTAGTTCGAGACCCGCAGGTCGGGTCATCATGGGACAGTTCTCTTTTTAGAAATTTTGTTAGACATAAGGAGAGACAAAAAGTGATGGCTCATATGGAGAGATACCTTCTGCATCAGGGAGGCCTGAATTCATGTCATCCCTCAGGTATTTCCTGATTGTTCTATAATATCTTTCGTCTTCCAAGTATTCCACCAAAGGTAAAATTTAGAAAGACCTTTTCCACCAACTTGTGTTTCAAGTGCTTAAACTTCATCTTGCGTGCCAGGGATTCTCCAAGGTGCAGGTTAGGGATTCTACAAGGAACACACACTCCAGAGATCAGGTCTATACAACGATGGAAAATTCCTACTTGTTTATGGGAAAAAGAAAGCAAGACAGAGCCACTGTCAGTTCATGGAGGCGAATAGTATACCAACATAAAAAGCAAACAAAAAAAGACACAAAAATTAAAATAATAGAAAGAGGCCAGGTTGGGAAGATCCATAAATACCCAGCAGAATACCTTGTATTTAAATGAATTTAATTTACAATAAGCAAAATCAATTACAAGGAATATATATATATATAAAGATACTTCTGCCTTCACTGTTTTGTTTCCATAGGGGAGAAATAGATATGCAAAGTAATACCTATAACATATTGAACAAAATTAATACTGTGTTGTATCATTTGATAATTAAAACTATTTTGTCATCTCTATTTTCCCACTATTTTACCAAAAAACGATCTCTTAGCCACATGCAGAAGGGTACCTTTACTAGTCCTAGCCTCCTGGAGTATCTACTTATTAGCCACTTTAAAGGTGGCACCCCAGCTTTCGTTTCTTCTTTAAGAAAAAGAACTAGTTGGAACTGCTCTCTCCCTTGGGGACAACTCCACTGTCCTAGCTTCTCACTTTTAAATTTGGGATCTGATCTCCAAGGAAGGGCAAAAAAGAGGTTTGGTGTGATTTTATTTTTTAGCCGAGATTTATTAGAGGCCTTTGAAGATAGTCAATTAATAAATATTCCATAATTGGCTGAGGATGTCTTGATTATCGGTACCTGAACTATCTGCCAATCTACCAATCAGGAGTCAGATGTAAGTCTTTTGGAAAATCCAAGCAAGATGAGGTCTCTTGGATGACTTTAGGGGACTTGGCTAGCCCCCTAACCAAAGCTGGTGACCTATATCCAAGCTCCCTTGGATTATTTATATAGAAGATCAGAATATAACCAGAGTATACCTTATGTAGAAGCAAAAAGGGCCCCCTAAGAGAAAAACACAAACAGGATGTGCCTTGACTAACAGAACAAGGAAATGTCACAACCTTGGTTATACTTTGTGTGGTTTTCTGGCATTTGTGTAATGTATAACAGAGAAAAACATGCTTAAGGTGGGATATAAAAAGGAAGCTGTAAGAAATAAAGTCAAGATGTAAGCTTGAATTCACCTGGTCCCATTCATATCCTTTTCAGTTATTACTTCACCCAGCAGTCATACAAACTACTAGCGCTCTTACCTTTGTCAAAAGATGCCACTGTCTTGTCAGGTCAATGAGAAGGAAAACGAACCTAAGTTTAGAAGGCTCTCTTAGCCCTCAATGTCTCTTTTCATTGTGACCCAGAAATCAAAGTCCCACTGTCTTTATAACAGCTAGCCTAAGAAAAAAATTAGTCATACAATCCCTGGATTTTGCCTGCCAGTGCCATCCATCTTATTAACACTTTACACATGGCTGTTATTAAAATGATATCTTGTTCTGGGGGAAAATGTGCCTCAGTTATAATACTATTCACCACAATCTGACTTTAGTATATTGCTTACTGTTAAACTTATCACACTCTTACACCCAACTTCTACCTATATTTCGCCCTTCTAATTTTACCTTATAGAAGACTGATTTCTAGAAGTGAGAGAAGCAATGAAAGTACAGAAGATTAAAAAGTAAAGTGATCAGTAAAGTTTATTTTAACAATAATCATAAAAATAGCTTCTTTAAAAAAAGATGTCAAATTCCTAATGTTCTTAAGAGCAGAGAATGTGAGCAAATAAAGTGATAAATATTTGACACGTAAAAGTCCTATATTATTATAGACAACATAAACTTCAGAGAAGTATTTAAAAACAAACAGCAATTTATTTGATATTGTCAAATTCATATATATGTTGGCAATACTTTATTGTTTTACTATAGTCCTACAAGAGGAGGGAAGACTAAATCCTACATATATTTTCTATCTGAAACACATGCCCAAATGTGAAATTCCTCCTATGAATTTTAGAAACTGTTCTTTTCGTCATTTCTTCTGTTTCAAATGTATTCTCTTGCATCTTGATACCAAAACATTCACAGCCATTCCCAACTGATACATACTCCGGTTTTCTAATTTCTTGCCCTGAATTAAAAAAAAAAAAAATACAAACTAGTATAGGTGATTCCTTTTCTTGTTTCTTTGATTTTTTTTTACTCTTTTTTTTTTTCTCGTAAATTCTATCTGCTTACCAACTGTCTGTCATTTAAGGCAGATTAAAATTTTAGGTTCTAATCTTGCCTCCTGATCAATAAGATATCCAGCCAAATTTACCTAGTAGACAAAATTGTTATCCAGCAGGATATTTAAACTTCTGGACTGAGAAATTCTTCAACAATTTTGCATTGTGGATAGGCTTTACAAGGATTTCTGGCAGTAAAAAAAAAGGAGTTTGCCTTTCTGGGATAATTGAGGTAATGAATATTAACTCTCATTTCCTTCTTCCATCAGCCTTTTGGAGCCAGTCAAATCCATTGGTCTTTTGAGTGTTAAGAATAATATGCCTCAAATTTTTATAATGTATGAAACTGATTGAAATACAATTATTGAACAGCAGAAACAGAAGAGGAGAGAGAAGCCAGGAAGTTGTTATAGGGACATTTCTCCTTTTCTGAGAATTGCCATGTATGTCAGCTGGTAGGGCAGGCCCAGGGGGTAAAAAGGGCTTGGCCTCTGAGGCAGGAGATTGTGTCTTACAGGTGTTAATGGTTCCTTGAGATGAGAAGGGGTGTGTCCTGTTGCTAGATCCCCTCTTAGAATGAAGCACTAACTCCAGGTGTCTCCCTTCTGCAGATCCACCTATTCATGCTGAGTGGGCTAGACATGGGGTAATCCCAAAGGAGAGTTAATATAAATAACCAGCTTAGAGTCCATAGGCAGGGATGTGGAATAAGACGTTTTCCTTACAACTGGGGAGTCTCTGCAATGGATGACTCTGTCTGCAGATTTAGCAGACTTTGCAGACAGAGCCTAGATGAATCTTTCCCTGATGTTTGTGGTTCCCTACAGGTGGCTGTTGAGAGATTAGTAGGTAAAGGAGAAGCAGCTGGTCTTATTTGGAAATTAGTTGGAGAGAACGCTAATGCCCATTGCCAGAAAGTCATGCTCTCCTTAGATGGGGATGCAAGCCTTGAAGAGATTATAAAAAGATGTAACAAGGTTGCCTCCAGTGCCTTTCAAATGGATGCCCTGGAAGCTGCTATTTCTGAAGGAGTGCAGTAAGTGATCACATAAAATGCAACTGCCTCCTTGGGCAGTGGTTCTTTGTTTAACAGAGCTTCCAAAGGCCTGGGATTAGGTGATCTCTGAGAGGGAAGTTACAGTTACATTCTTCAAATGTCTTTAGATGCTATAAAGAGGGGAATAAAATTTTAGAAAAGTTAGACTTGGGGACAGCTAGGTGGTACAGTGGATAGAGCACCAGCCCTGAATTCAGGAGGACCCGAGTTCAAATCTGGTCTCAGACCCTTAACACTTCCTAGCTGTGTGATCCTGGGCAAGTCACTTAACCCCAGCCTTAGAAAAAGAAAAAAAAAAGTTTACTGTAGTTTAAGGGGCACAGGACTAGAAAAGGGAACTTCTAGGAACCTCTATTCTATGAACCTCATAGAATTTTGAAATCTATGGACCTCATAGAACTTTAACAAATTCTAGGAAAGCTATGAAAATGATGGTCTTCATAGGAGTTGATGTTAATTTTTAAATTTCTGGAATACAATTGATGTTGTAAAACTTCATATATACATGGGATCCACTCAGAACAAGAAGGCACAAAACACTTGGGAATGGTCCCCTTTCAGCTTGCAGGGTAAATGGCAGGCTATCTAGAAGTTGATGATATTCATTTTCTTGCAGGGAAAGTTTGGAGATGGAAGAACTCCAACCAAGAAGCCTAGTGGTAGGTTGAGAGCTCCTCCCTGGAGAAATGTTCTGATAGATGAATAGCAGCAAGTACAAAGATGAGAATCACCTAGACAGAGATGAAACCAAGTTTTGTTCCTAGAACTGGAAGCCAGGAATAAAGATAGGTGTAACAGGTATTATGAATGAAATTTTTGGTAATGGATAAAGAAGAGAACTCCAGAGAACATTGGAAAAAGCGAGAATGCCAGTTTGATATGCTAAGTAGGGCGCTATCCTGGGAATATGGCCCTTCAGTCTGTGGTTCAATGTTCTAGGATACTATTGTAAACAGTAATCCTCTTTCTTCTGGCCACATCACAGGAAGAACAGAAGGACAATGAGTCATGCTGCCACCACTTTGTCTCTTCAGGTGTGTGTAAATCCCCAGTATCTACTGAGGTAATTGTTATATCAACCTCCCAATATTATCTGCCTGTGCTGAAGGCTTTCTCAGAAAGGACAATGGGAAGATTAGAGTCATCACCAGGTTGGGTGTCCACCTGCCAGCCTTCTTAGAAAGGACTGGGTGATGGAGGATCCATTCTGATGTCCCCCTCTGAATCAGGTGAGCATCTATCATTTCAGAGATGGGACACATTCTCTACTATGGAATAACGGCTTTGGCATTTTGGGATAATTTTGCTTCACTCCTTCCCAGCAACTGCTTGACACCCAATAGCAGATCCAGATTGGGTTGGGAATCTGCTTCCTCTAGGTCTAGCCTGAAGTCCTGAAGGGTTCTCCTTTGCTGAAATACTCTGCCCTGCTCTTCTTGCTTTTTCCTTGGAAGACAATGAGATTGCTCCTCCATCAGGAGGCAGTGCAGTTTGTAGAATTCTCCTATGATCATTTCCTGCCAGTCAACAACAGTTCTCTCCTCCTCAGCAAGAAGTTTCTCTGCTTCCTCAAAGTGCTTCTCCAAGCAACTCTGAATGTGCTAGAGCTTCTTCCTGAAATTGGGAGCAGCTTGTTCTACAGGAGAGATCCTGTGAGCCCCATGCTCTGGGGTTTGCCAACATCTCACATAGTAATGTCTAGTCATCTTCACAAAAGAACTTGAAGACTTTGTGTGTGTCACACTGCTTCTGTCCTCCATTACTCTGCAAAAGCTGGGAGCTGAGCTGTTTGCCCAATTCAGTCAGCTATGCTAGGTACCTGTTGATTAATGGGAAGTCTCTGACCTGAGAGCTGCATTCAGGTCAAGAGAAAGTTGTAGCTCTTCAGATTGAGAGACATGCTGGGCAAAAGCTGTGCCCACTCCTGATGGTTGACTGGCTCAGAAGTAGCGTCAAAAGATGGTACAAGTGATCTTACTCTGTAATTTTATATGTGTACAAAGTGTTTTGTATTTTTGCTCATATAATTCCTGTCTTTCCCTTGGCAGATAGATTCCCAAATATTTTACGCTATTGGCAGTTACTTTAATGGAATTTCTCTCTGTAGCTCTAACTGTTGGATTTTGTTAGTGATATATAAGAATGCTGATGACTTATGTGGGTTTATTTTGTATCCTGCAACTTTGCTAAAGGTGTGGATTATTTCTAATGGCTTTTTAGTAGAATCTCTAGGGTTCTGTATACCATCATATCATCTGCAAAGCATGCTAATTTGGTTTCTTCATTACCTATTCTAATTCCTTTCATCTCTTTCCCTACCCTTATTGCTGAAGCTAGCATTTCTAATACTATCTTGAATAATAATGATGATGGTGATAAGATCACTCC
Source organism: Sminthopsis crassicaudata (assembly GCF_048593235.1). Classification (NCBI taxonomy): domain Eukaryota; kingdom Metazoa; phylum Chordata; class Mammalia; order Dasyuromorphia; family Dasyuridae; genus Sminthopsis; species Sminthopsis crassicaudata. The sequence continues at coordinate 564,188,863 of NC_133619.1, forward strand.
TAATCTTATTGGGGTTGGTTCCACTTTATCCCCATCACATATGATGTTTACTGATGGTTTTTAATAGATGCTCCTGACTATTTTAAGGAAAAGTCCATTTTTCCCTAGACTTTCAAGTGGTTTTCATAGGAATGGACATTGGATTTTATCAAATGCTTTTTCCGCATCTATTGAGATGATCATATGTTCTTTGTGAATTTGGTTACTGATATAGTCAATTATGCTAATAGCTTTCCTAATATTGACCCAGCCCTGCATTCCTGGTAAAAATCATAGTTGGTCATGGTCTGTTATTCCAGGGATGATTTTCTATAATCTTTTTGCTAATATTTTATTTAAGATTTTAGTATCAATATTCATTAGGGAGATTGATCTAGAATTTTCTTTATCTGTTTTCATCCTACTTCCCTGCCACCTGAGAAAAGCAGATCATGGATTGTGAAAAATGGAGTGAATATTTAGTAATTTCGTATATCAAATTGGTTTTTCCATAAGTTGAGCTCTCCTATGCTGATCAGGTCATCACTAATTTAGAAATAACTTTCCATTGCTAATGGGAATGTTTTGGGAAGCTGGTCCTGATAGAATATCAGGAATTCACAGACCCCCTAATATCAATCCATTGATTTTGGGGGTGGGCAGGAATTTCATTTATGCCTAGTTAAGGAGCTTTGCTCTAGATTTATACTCCTATGATTGACCAAATATGAAAGCAGTACACATGAATATTTGGCAAGAATTCATTCAATGAGTCAACATTATTTAGAACTACCTTAACTTCTGTGCAAAGGTTCTTTCCTCATGCTGCCTTTTTATTGGAGAGAAAACTTGGTAGATGATTCATCCCTCTTCATAGCAATTCTAAAATTGATAATTCTGGCATAGAATTCTTCAAACACTTTATCCTGGGACTTAGCCTCAATAAAGAATCCTCTTAATACAATATCCTCAGCTTGAACTCTTCCAAATATATGGTCAAGGTATTTCTTCTCTGAGAAGCCAGGGACAATTGTGACAGCCCTTTTTTTTTTTTTTTTTTTTTTTTTTCTCTTCAGACAAGTTGTAGTCATTGCATCTCTCTGTCGGTTTATATCCTATGAAAAGGAAAAGATTTCAGTCCAAAAGAAAGGATTTCAACATCCTTAGCGAGAGGAAGACCTTACTTGAATTCTATAGCATTCCTTCTATGGATAACCAGAACATTTAGTATCTTGGGAGGAAGAATTTTCAGTAAATAATTATGCTATGGTTAGGAAATGGAACTGCAATCTTAGCTGAGGACTAGAGCTTTCTTTTTCAAGCATTTCCTTTTATTCTAATACACCCCCATATCTGTTTAGATGAAATCTGTTTGTAGGATAATAAAGGTTTCAAGGGAGAGGTGAAGGTAGTATTTTAGTCTCTGTGGCTTTTAAGCAAGGCAAAATGGCCCAGTAAGTCATGTGAATTCTTTCTCCTTATAGTAAAGATCAGAATAGCTCCAATTATAAGAATAATTTCCTAAATTTGGAATGCCCAGATTTCTCCAGTTCTCATGAATTAAATTATACCTTCATTACCTAAGTCTACATTAGATGCTCTTGATAAATTCATGGGACAGTACAATTAGTTAAAAGTCAAGTTCTATAGTGTCTTCAATCTCTCAAAGTAAATTGTTTCATCAATGTCACCAGCTTTTATTTCCCCAAATTTTGTCACTCCTTTAGTCCATCATGTTGAGAAGAAATAATGAAAGGAAATTATATCTCCATCTGTCTATTGACCTGGGGCCATAAGTTCTTGAGATGCAGACAAATATTCTCCAAATATTTGAAGGTTTTATGTCTTAACAGAGATCTTTCTACGGAATCTCTTCATTTCACAGGGCTGTCAAGGCCTAAGTATCTAAAAAAGTCTTATCTCCAAGGAGCCACTTTCTAATTGTATATCATAAGTTCCTGGATTTTAATTTCATTTCTAAAATATAGTCTAAGATAATAGATATGGAAGAGATCTTATAGAAGTCAGCACAACATAACTTCCTCTTAGCAGGCAGAAATGAAAGAAGTTAGAAAATGAGCTTTCTAAGAGTACAAAGAAAGCATAAGGAATGGAAAATGGTTTACACCTCTGATTTACAAACTTCTTTCTCCTTGGACAACTATATCCTTCAGGACCTAGTCTTTCTTCTTTATCTTATATAATTTGGGAAAGAGGCACATGGTGATTCCTTACTAAAGATCATTCTCTACAGAGACACTTAGGGAATTTCTCCTCTTATTTCCTCTTGTTTTCTGCTTTTCATCAATGAGTAAGAGTTGATAAGAATTTCCTATGCCCCAATGCCCTGCAACTTAGAAGCTCAGCAGTAAGGTCTATGACTATGACTATGACTATGACACCAGGATGGCAATCCAGCATACGGTCCCAGTGCATGACTTGCTGGAGCAGCTTCAGTCTTGTCCCCGTTCATGGCCCCAAAATGACCAATATGTACAAAAAATATTCCTAGCAGCTCTCTTCTCAAGACAAAAATAATTGGAAATTGGAGGGATGGCCACTTGTGATACAATATTATCATTCTATATGAAATATTGAGCAGGATGCTCACAGGAGGAAAAAAAAACACCACCTGGAAATTCTTTTATGAACAAAGTGAAATATATTGTATAAAAAAAGAATAGCAATGTTCTAGCTTTGTTATTCTCAGTAGAGCAATCATCCACAACTATTCCAAAGGACTTAGGATGAAAAATCATATCCATACCCAAAGAAGAAACTGATTGTATCTGAATAAAGCTCTCATTCTCTCTCTCTTTCTCTTTCTCTCTTTCTTTCTCTCTCTCTCTTTCTCTCTCTCTCTCTCTTATTATTTAATTTTTCTTGAGGATTTTTATTTTAATGAGGGTAGAAGATCTATGTTTTCTTTCACAACTTGACTTTTGAGAAATGTTTTGCGTAACTTCACATGTGATTTCTTAATTGTGGGTGAGGATAAGGAAGAGTGCCTAGAACTTAAACATCTATAAAACAAATGTAAAAAAATGTTTTTAATATTACTAGGGGGAATCATTAAGTAAATAAATACCTAAGTCTGATAATAAGAACATACCTGCCTGACTGGAAATGAATCAGAAATATGTGTCTAAGCTCTCCAGTCTTCCTCAACATCTTTGCCCTCCATGTATTCTAGGCTGCAGTGACAATGGCCTCCTTGTACTCAGAGTGGCTCTTCTATCCACACATTTCTTTATCACTGGAATTCTTTTAATGCTAGGAACTCACTTTGTCCTTGTCACTACCTGATGAGTTCCCAACATCCTTCCAACTCCAGATAAAATCCTCCAATCTATGAGCAGTGTTTTCCCAAATTTTTTTTTTCATGTTAGTCTCTTCTTCCTCTTGATTATACTCAATTTAATTCGTATATCTCTTAGCCAAACATGTCTCTTTTCATGTTTTCTTTTTCATTAATCTGAGAGACCATTAAGGGCTGAGGCTGATTCTGTCTTTTAATTTCTCCCCACCAATTGTCACAATACTTAAAATATAGGAAAAGCTTAATATGTGATTATTACTGTGGGAGATGATGGTGGAAGGATCATGTGATTCACTATTTTCCAAGTACACTTTCAAGGCCACTTTGTGATCAATTCATACTATTGCTTAGCAAACTCTTTACTTCTCAAAGTCTATTTATCAAATGTGTCCTATCCGGTTAATCTCCTTTTCCCTTAAAATCTCATTTTTCTGTTTTGATTGATGGAGTCTTAAGACTGGGAAACAAATCAGAAAGCTGAACCAAGATGGCAGGGATAGATGTCATCTCCAATGCGAGACAACTTAAGACTTAGCTCTAGATTTCAGGTCAGAAGATATTAGTTTGATGCAAATTTCTGAACTCATTTGATCACAAAAGAGAGAAAAGGACTCATACGTGTAAAAATATTTTTGCATCTCCCTTTGTGTGGCAAGAAATTTGGAATTCAGTAGATGCCCCTCAATTGGGGAATTACCTACTTAGTTATGATATATAAATGTAATTTAATATTCTTGTTCTCTAAGTTATTATATACAAGGTGATTTCAGTAAAGCCTGGAAAGACTTACATGAGGGGCAGCTAGGTGGTGTAGAAGATAGAGCAAAGCCTTGAACTCAAGAGCACCTGAATTCAAATCTGGCCTCAGGCACTTAACACTTCCTCAGTGTGTGACCCTGACAAGTCCCCAACCCCAATTGCCTCAGCAAAAAAAAGAAAGAAAGAAAGAGAAAACAAACAAAGAAAACGTACAGGAAATGATGCTAAGTGAAGTGAACAGAATCATGAGAACATTTATACAGTGTAAGAACAAGATTATGTGCCAATCAACTGTGATAACCTTGGCTCTTTTCACCAATGAGTTGTTTTAAGGCAATGCCAGGAAACTTGTGATGGAAAGTTCAATCCACATTCAGAAAGGGAAAAAAAGGCTGACTATGATGTAAGCATAGTATTTTCACCTTTGTGTTGTTGTTTGGCTTCTGGTTTTGTTTTGTTTTTTCCCCTTTGAATCTGCTTTTTTTGCTCAGCATGATGAATATGGAAACATGTTTAGAGAAATTGCACCTGTATTGCAATTTACCCTATATTGAATTGCTTGCTGTTTTGGGGAGAGGAAAAGGGAAAGGAGAAGGAGAAAAATCTGGAACACAAAATCTTGCAAAAATTAATGTTGGAAATTATATGTATATGGAAAAAGAAAATACCATTAAATGATTAATAATAATAATAATAATGATAATAATAATAATAATAATAATAATAATAAAGTGGATATTCACTTAAGTGCTGAAAAAAATTGAGTGCCTTAGTGGCATGTGATAAGTGAGATACTACTTATGAACCTCCATTTCCTCACTTTTCAAACAAGTCAATTAAGTCTGGGAGGCTTTTAATGAAAATTATCTGTGATTGGGGATATTCAATATATTATTGAGGGAGGTATCTTGATACTTACATTCCATACCATAGCCCAGAGCAGAAGTTGCTCCTTCTCTTTTAATACAATTTTCTGAACTATTTTGACCTTTCTGTGAAAGATTTCCAACTTTTTCTACATCTTCTTTTGTAAAGAAAGAGGAATAAGCAGTTAGGAAATTTCTTTCCTCAGCCTGAGTTCTGTGACCTACTTGAAACTAAGAAACTCAATAACCCTGATAAGCTGGTACTATTTCATTGATTTGTTAGGAAGAGTCACCAAAGGAAAGACTGTTAGGTTCTTACTAAGTGCTAAGTCAGTACTTGACAATTCTCTAGTTCCAGCCATGACTGGGAGTTTTACTTGTGAATTTCTGGGGAAGAGCTTGCATGCTTAGGAGGAGCAAGTTCATTGGTTGAAGTAATTTTTCCCAGAAGCCTTTGCATTATCCCACACCCATTCTCTGGGAGGATAAAAGAGGGAAGTCACACTCTGGACCAGAGTTAACAGCAACTGTCTGGAGACAACAGTTCTCTAGAGGAAGAAGAATCTGTCTGAGAGATTTGAGTTGACACAGCAGATCTCCTCCCAGAGAGCAAACAGCAGCTCCTGGAGACAACAGCACACTACAAAAGATCATGAACCCATTCTGACATAGCTTATCACTTAGATCTGAATACTGTTAATGCAGAAACAACGAAATTGTGCATGGACAATCAGTGCCATTCCTGAAGGAGTAGGGTCTTATTCCTATCACAGAACAGCTTCTGGTCTTCCCTGTGTATCTCACATATGCCTTCCCCTTCAGGGTACATAGCAATGTCAAATTGATGACCTCTTAACTGAGAAAATTCCCAGCATGTAGTACAAGAAGAAGATGGAGAGGTATTTTTCCTTAAGCAAGACATACAGATTATATGTCCACATTCAGCTGTGATTAGCTTAATGACTTCATTCAAGCAGTTAACACAAAGGCCCTCTTGTACTGCATCAACCATGATTCTGAAGAGAGAAAATGAGGCAGTGTAAGAATACTTCTACTCCTTCATTTCTGAAGTTTTAAAAAGCACATTTCAAGAACACCATAGCAAGCAAAATCATAATTGATGATATCCCCCATAAACCTGGAGAAAGTCTCTCACAAGTATAGACTCCATCACTTGGAAAGATAGACACAATAATATGTAATAACATCTAGTTTCACCTTAGACATTTATGATGAATTTCATACATTATTTTTTTTGGTCCACACAAAACCCCCATCAAGTACATGAAATTGTCTGCATGGTGGGTAGGGAACTGTAGGATGAGAGGCCAAGTGAGTTGCTCAGAACCAGAAAAGCTCTCCTATTTCCAAAGCTGTATGAGATAATTTTGATACTCTTATTCAAATCAATCAGTATTTAATCAATTTGTTGAGATTTTATGAGTATCAGTGATTGTATTAGTGAATCAAACAGAATCATTAATTTAAGCTGCTGTTAGGATAAGAATTAATCCTCCTTGAAGATTATATTTATTATGTTTCTCAATTACCTTCCTATTGTTAGTAATGTAATAATTACTCCCCTTTTTGACTTGGGAAATGCTGTAATAAGATGCACTTGCTAGTGCAATAGCTCTCTCTCCTATGAACCACTACTAACCACTCCCTATTGATCTTTATTTCAAGCTCACAACTTCCTTAGACTATAGGATAGCATTGGTTAAACCCTAGGGGCTCTTGACTTGTAGAATGCCCTGAGATGTTGTTGAAAGTGTGTTAGGGCCTTTGGGTCACCTAGAATTTGTGACCTGTGCAAAGTCTCATGACCTATAAAAAGGTCTGCTGATATAATTATTTTTGATAGACATCCCTATCATTTCCTCACTTCTGGAATTGAGGAAGCAGTAAATTGTAATGTCTCCTTCTATTTTTGGTACTCTCTCAAGTATATAAAAGTAGCTAGCACCAAGAGGAGGGACCTCTGATAGTGAGGAAATCTTTGATCCAACTAAATTCAGGTCCTCTGCATTCACTGATGAATTGATTAATCATACTTGGAGTTCTCCATTACTTTTGTAATCTTCTAGCCTATAGTAGCCATTAATCAGTCAACATTTATTAAATGCCAGCTATTTGCCAGTTACTGTGCCAGAAAGTTTACAAATATCTTCTCATTTGATCAGCACAATGACTTAGGGGATTTCATTTCCCTAATCATACTGTCAGGAAACTGAGGTAAATAGAGGTTAATAACTTGCCCAGAATTAAACAGCTAAATACATATGAGACTGGATATTGGCAGTAGGTCTTCCTGATTCCAGTCCCAGTGCTGTACCCATTATGCCATTTATGTAATAAAATAAGCATAATAATTAATTATAGCAATAAATAATAATAGATAAACCATTCTGTTACAAAGGGAAAATAAGAAATTTGGATGCAGAAACTATGCTGAAATTCTAGTACTGAATTTGGCCAAGTCGCTAAAAAAAATCTCTTCTGTTCTGTTTCTCCCTGTGTAAATGAAATGATGAAATTAGATGACCTCTAAGGTTTCCAGCACTTTCTAAATTGTAGATCTTCAATAACAACAACAAAAACTCTCTTTAGAGGGACACCCACTTTGGGCATTCTCTTGAGCCTCTAAGCATCTGACATCCAGGTTGTGAATATTTCTTAAATTAGAGCAGCACACAGTAAGTAGGATCTAGGGCTTATGTTTTCTCCACATATTTCCCCACCATTATACTCTGTGTGGAGTACTGGGATGCAGCAATTGTAAAATATAAGATAGTTTGTTCCCTCCAAAAAAAAAAAAAAAAAAAAAAAAAAAAAACCTTTTATAATTTGTCATCCTGGTATTTTCCATTTCCCTTAGGCATACAATTAATCTCAGTGTTCACTCATTAACCAATTCATTCTACTTATTCTGAGATTAATGAAATATTTTCCCTCCTTTTCTAGGACCTCAAATTGGTCCCAGTCAAGCTCCATATTCCACACTGCCCATCTTCTGCTCATATCCCCTACTTGACACTGTGTGAGTGGGAACCTTGGGCCGCCTTCTCTGTAATAATACCACCAACCCTAAGACTTGAGTAAATGGTGAATCAGAGTACGCACTGGGAAAGTGAAGGGAAATTTCAAATGGTGTAAGGTGAGAAAAAGCAGAGAAGCATCATCTCTCAGAAAATAGTCTAAAACTTGTAACGAAATATAAGATGAAGGAAGTTCTTTGTGGGTGAATCAACTACTGGGTTCTGTGGGAATTGTGAGAAAATGTCAGAGCACTGGTTGAACCTGCCACCATGTAGCCTAGAAAACATATCTGTTGCTTAGAAACAAGATTTTTTAAATATTTAAATCAGAAATTAGATTACCCTGACCAGGTGCCCAGCCAGATATGAAGATTTGCAAGATATGTTAGGAGTTTCCCTTAGGTACACATCTCAAGGATTCATGTGGCTTATTTCAAAATGCCTCCTAGCTGGACAGGCAGCTTCTCTTTTTTTCTTCCTTGTTTGAATCCTATATTATGTATAATTTACAGAAAATCAATAGCAACAGCCATCCAACTTTTAAGTCTCCCTTCTGCTGGAAGGCTTAAACTTCTTTTTAAATTATTTGAGCTCTAGATTTTGTTCTCTATCAATAGAGGCAGGAGGAGAAAAGATGGGTTTGGAATTGCTAACTTTTGAGTGATAGACAATTAAGTAGAAGTGGTAGAATGATTACCATCCCCAGCTGAGGACATAATTGAAAGTAAATAACAACAATCAGTAGTGGATTCATTCAGCATGTTCTCCTAACTTAAATTCTTTTGATTCTTTTAAAAGAATTGATGGATAAAATCTGAAATAACCAAGGAAACAAAGGTTGCCATATACATTTATTATGTAATACATGACAACTGCAGAGCAAATCTGGACCAGTCCTCCTCAGCCTGGCACTTGACCCCTTACAGGGGAAAGATTTTCTGAATTAAAAAAACCAAGTAGGAAGATATAAAACAGGATATGGAGGGGAAGAGGGAAAAGAGGAAATTCCTTGATTTGGTAGAGGTGGCCCAACTTCTAAATCACTTGGCAATGCAATGAAGTTTTCTCCCAATTCTCACCATTGAACAGTGTTCTGAGTAGTTAGAAATTGAAGTGGATCCCTAATTAAATAGAAAGGGAACTGAGCTACCTCCAGAACTGAGTCACAACATAAATTCAGTGTGGTGTATTGAATTCCAATAATTCTTTTGAAAAGTAAAGAAAAGTAAGACTTATTGACACTGAAATAGAGATAATTTCCAGTTAGGTACTATTTGCACTAGTTGATATCTATAGGGAGGATCTTCCAATTTTATCATTCTGTATTTGTCACCTGTTGAAAGTCCAAAGCCAACAACATACTAAGGCAGGCTAGCTGCTTTCCCAGAGGTGTGAACACCATCATACTCACTGCTAATGCTATCCCAGGTGAAGTTCAGCAAGTTCCAGATCAAAACTTATGGCAGAAGAGGTTGTCCTGTGAAATCTAATAATGAATTGAATTTATATCTTATGTGGTTCAGGTGAATTTCCACCTTGTGTTGGAAGGGGTTAAATTTAAATAAATGACATATTTTGAATGAATCATTTAAAAACAGGTTTCTAGTTTAGGAAACTTATTTCCTTTTCTGAATTTCAGAATTGGATCCATTTGCAAGAAACTAGCAGGTAAATATTTCAGTGACAATGGAATGCTACAGCATGACTTAATCTAACAGTGATGATAAACTTCCTAGGACACTAGCCTTTTTGGGTTTTCTATTAGGGGGTTATGATGTTTAACTAAGTTGATTAAGGAGATGTCCCAACTATAGGTGTCTTCATGGATGTGGATATTCAATGTGAATTTCAAATTCACTTGGTGAGAATGTGCTTCTAGTTTATTTAGTAATCTGCTAAACTTGAACACTGGTATTTTTATTTTATTTATTTTATTCTGAATGTAAGGAGGGGGAGTTTTTTAAATAACATAACAAAATACAGGTATCTTGAAATTTTCTTTTTGGGGGGAGCTAGGTAGCACAGTGCATAGAGCACCGGCCTTGAAGTTAGAAAGACCTGAGGTCAAATTTGACCTCAGACACTTAACACTTCCAAGCTGTGTAACCTCGGGCAAATGACTTTTTCACCTTTTGTTGGAAGGGGTCGAATCGAGAGGAAGCATGCCTAAGTGAAGGTTTTTATTATTAAAAAAAAAAAAAAAGTTTCTTATTGAGGAATCTGATTTCCTTTTTTGAATCTCAGATGTGGGTCCATTTGCAAGAAATTAAAAGGGATATATTTCAATTACCATGGCTTAATCCAATAGTGATGATAAATTATACAGGACATTAGCCCCCTTGAGTTCTCTATTTGGGTTTATGATGATTGACTAGGGAGACATCCCAACTTTAGCCTTAGGACACTTCAGGGACTTGGATATTCAATGTGAATTTCAAACCTACTCAGTCAGAATGTGGTTCTAGTTTGGTAATGAATCAAGCAAGAAGCCATCACTTTCCAGCATGATAACAGGACTTCTGGATTGAGAAATTCTTCAACAATTTGTCATTTGTGAGCAAGATTTACTGGGATTGCTAACAGTAAAAAAGGAATTTCCTTTTCTGGAATTACTAAAGTAATCCAGATTAGCATTGATTTCCTTCTCACATCAGTTTTCTGGAGCCCATCAGAATCCAATGTTGTTGAGGGTGTTAACAATAACATGACTCAAAGTTTTATTTTGTATGAGGTCAATTAAAAAACAAATAGTGGAAGGGGCAGAGCCAAGAAGGGGCAGAGAGAAACCAGGATGCTGTTTCTTAGATTCCTTAAAGTTCTTTAGATTCTTTGAAGAGATAAAGATAATTTTAGCAAAGTTAAATTCATTGTAACAAATAACTTTGCCAAGAAAACCCCAAATGAGGAAACAAAGAGCTTGACACAAAGGAAAGAAATGCACAACAAAAAAGATACAAAGAAGCACACCAAAATCTAGAATTCATTTCACATCTTTATTGAATGGAGTAAAAGATAAGTTAACAGTAATTCAAGTGACATAGGAGTGGAATGGCTTGAAATCTATGGCTTTCGAAGAACTTTGAAAAATTCTAGGAAGACTATGAAAGCCACAGTCCTTAGGTGTGTTGTTATATATATTTTTAACTGCTGAAAAAAATTGCTATGTTTTGAAATTTTATAAGCAGAATCCACTGACCATCAGAAGGCACAACATACTTGGGAAGAGTCCTCTTCAGCTTGCAGGGTGAAAGGCAAGCCATCTAGAAGTTGGTGATGCTCCTTGTCTTGCAGGGGAAGTTTGGAAATGGAAAAACACCAGCCGGGGAGCCTAGTGGTGGGTTGAGAATTCCTCCTTGTTGGAATGCTCAGAGAGACGAATAGCAGCAAGAACAAAGATGAGAATCCAGTGCACAGAGAGTCATGGGAGCAGGCTTTGTTCCTGGAAGTGGGGGGCCAGGAGAAAACATGGGTCTAACAGGGGCTGCAAATGAAATATCAGGTAACTGATAAATAAGAGAACTCTGCAGAACATTGTAAAAGGCTAGAGTGCCCAATTTGTATTCCAAGTATACTCCAATCCTGGGAATAGGATCTTTTAGTTTGTGGTTCAGTGATCCAGGATAAGATTGCAAATAGTGTCCATCTTCCTTCTTGACACATCTCAGGAAAAAGACAGAGGCATATTTAGTTATTCTCCCGGGACTTTTTATCCTCAAGTAGGTTGTGTGAATCCCCAGTGTCCACTGAGGCAGCTGTGTCACATCCACCTCCCAGTACTGTATGCCTGAGGAGAAGGCCTGCTCAGCAAGGACCATGGGAAGATCAGAGTCATCACCATGTGGGCTCTCTACCTGCCAGCCTTCTCCAGCTCTTACACTCTTCAGATCCTCAGCCACAATCAGGCAGGGACTGGCTGCTGCAGGATCCAACCTGATGTCCACTCTGAATTGGTTGAGGGTCTCTAGCATGCCAAAGATAGGACACACTCTCACCTCTGGGATGAGAGCCTTGGCCCTTTGGGACAATGCTGACTTGCTCCTTTCCAGCAACTCCTTGACATCCCGGAGCAGATCCAGATTGGGTTGGGAGTCTGCTTCCTGTAGATCTAGCATGAGGTCCTGAAGGGTGCTGCTTTCCTGGGATAGTGTTTCCTTCTTGTTTTTTGTTTCTTGATCCATCCTTTCCAGATAATGATATAACTCATCCCACATGAGGGAATCCCGTTCCCGGTATTCTCTGCTGATCATCTCCTCCCATTCAATAACAGGTTTGTTTTCCTTAACAAGAAGTTTCTTAGTTTCCTTAAAGTACTTCTGTAAGCAACTTTGCAGGTGCTGCATCTTCTTCCTGGAATTGGACACAGCTTCTTCTACAGGACAGTGCCTGTGAGCCCCATGCTCTGGGGCTTGACAACATCTTAGACAGAGCAATGTCTGGTCGTCTTCACAAAAGAACTCCAAGACTTCTTTGTGAATGGCACAGCGCCTCTGTCCTCCAGTACTCTGTAACAGCTCGGACCTGAGCTGTTTGCCCAGTTTAGTCAGCTCTGCTAGGCTCCCATTGAGTAATGGGAAGCCTCTGACCTGAGACACTTGCCTGCATTCAGGGCAAGAGAAAGCTGTAACTGCTGTGCTTGGGAGACATGCTCGGCAAAAGCTGTGCCCACACCCGATGGTGACTGGCTCACAGAAGTACTTCCAACAGATGGGACACGTGATCTGGTTCTGCAATTGTTGCAGCATTTCCACAGCAGCAGCAGCCATTCTTCCTCTCTCCACTTGCTTCTGTTCTGCAGCAGCTGAGATGAAGAGCCTTCACTTCTATTCAAAGCAGTGCTTCTGAGCAGAAGAAGGCTCTCCTTTTATAGCAGGTAGCCCCACCCCTCTAGAGCCTCCCTGGCAAGGTGTGAATTCCCCTGTCCCAGAATTCTGAAGTTCTACTTGTTAACTGTTCTCAGTTGACAGAGCCCTGAGGACCTCATAGTTCACACTTTTAGTTGGCTCCTTTGAATGTTTGGATTTCACCATCCTGCAGCTTTGTGGCTGTCTGTTAGGAAGAGCTTTCTTTCCCTTACCCAGCCTTACCCAATCAGTTCTAAGAAGCTCCAAAAGTCCTGTGCATTTCTCCCTTCAATCTACTTTTGGAAAGTCACAGAATTTAAGATTAAAAATGGATCTGCATGGCCATTTAGTTCAAGGAGCCCACAGCCATGATGAGGGCCATCTCCAGGATCCAAGAAGGGGTATTCCTTCTCTGTTGGATCTACAGTGGCATACTTATTACTTCTTCTCTATTGCATTTTTCTCTCAGTTAAGTGTCTTCTTCCTCCTTATTCCATCCTTTCCACAGTTGTCAATTAATCTTCCACAAGCAATCTGAGGATTGAAACTGTCTAAAAAAGTGTAACAGAAAAACTGATTTGCTTCTTATTTTAACAACAGAATACCTTTTTTATAAACAGTTCAACATACAAAGAACATTAATTGATTTTTTTCATCTATCATTTTAAATTAGTAGAACAAGACATTAAAGTGTCAACAACTTATCTGCAAATTTAATTTCCTTTCCCTAATCCTACCTTTCTTTCACAAATGGTGCACCTAGAGGACAGGGTCTGATTTGTTTATCTTTTGTCTTCTAATATCTTCCATGATACCGGTGAAATGATAGGTGTCTAAAAGTGTTAACTGAATTGAATTCTATTGATTTTAAAAATGAGGACTCCAATGAAGGCTACAGCATTGGGATGGCTAGTGCTTTTTTTCCATTCCACTTATTGCTCCATTTGGTCAGATATTAGATGATCTCTCTATATGTTGTTTAAGTTGTTTAAGTTATCCAAGTGTTGTGAGGGCTGCTATTAACATCTGGGAATATGATGGGACAGAGAGGAGGAGCTCTACTTTGCCACAAGCATGATTTTTTTTTTTGAAATCTTCACATTCTTTCTTGAAAGTGGAGAGACATTTCTCTAGAAATGAGGAACAAGGAGGCTTTAATGATTGAGAGCGCCTTGTAAAAAAAGAAGGAAGGATTCCAGTTTTGTGGAAAGGACATGGTAGGGGGTGGAGCTAAGATGGAGGAGAACAGACACAATTCTCTGTAACCTCCTCTAACCTTCTCTCAAACCTACCCCAGATGAAGCCTCTAAACTGGTTTTGAAGTCAAAGAATCCACAAATATTTGTAGTACAATACATTTCTAGAAGAAGAAGATACCTTGGAAGAATTTCAGAACAGGTCTGTTTCAATCTGGCAGAGGGACAGTCTGCCAAGCCCAGACCATAGTATAGGGAGACCAGGGCAAGAAGCTGGAGTGGAGAGTCAAAGTGTTGTAGCTTCCACGAACCTGGGGATCTTGTGTGAGCCTCCTTAGGCCACTCTGTCCAGGTTGCTACCAGATGATTTGGCAGATTTGCCTTTTCTAAAACACAAATAGTCCCATTACTGGAAATCAATCAGCAGAACTGCCCCAGGGCAGCTGTCCCTCCCTTGCATTGAAAGCACCTCAAGCCTTTAAAACAATTGAATGAGATGAGGTGAGATCTTTCAAGACAGTTGTGAAAATTGAGTAAGGCTTCATCTACTTCAGAGTTCGAGTAGGCCTGAAGGACTCTGAAGGGCATTGCCTTCCCCTCCTATGACATCTCCCTATTTCATCCAAATATGGGCAACTATGTACTTATTGGTCAAGTTCAATTTCATGGGTAGATCTCGCGTTTAGAATGTAAGACTCTCAGCCAATGAGGATGAGGGTCAGTGGTGGGAGGGGGCGTTTTGCGTTAGGGATTAAAGGTGCTGTCCTGCCCACAGGAGGCGCTTCCTCTCTTCCATAGTCTACTTGAAGAGTGGGACGCCCTTCTCACGAGAATGTACAATAAACTTTGCTTTTCTCTAGAGCTCTCTCCAGCTTTTTTATTAAATGGTGACCCTTCACCATTTCCGTACCACACAGTTTGGGGGCTAGTCCGGATCCTTTACTCGGTGAGTAAGTGAACTCCTAGGTGCTAGTGGGATGGCACCCTGCCTTGATTTAGGCAGCCCGCCAGCTTCCAGGGGCTTCTCCTTGCTCCCTGACGTAGAGTGGACCCGAAGTGGAGAAACTCAGAGAAAAGCAACGGAAACTCCGCGGTGAAAATCCCAACCGGTTGGTGGAGGACAGATCAGTCAAGAAATTTGCTGCGCAGCAACCCAGTGGAGGTAAGCGTCCTGTGAAGCCCCTTGAGTCTCGTTATAGATTCTGGAGGGGGCTATAGACGGTAGACAGGAAGAGAGCTAGGCCTTCCTGGGTGACTGAGTTAACTGGTGACAGTTAGCGTGTTTGGGCATTTAGGAGTCTGTTAAACTCCTTCCAAATTCAATGGGTGTGGCCTAGTCCCAGCCAGCCCTCGCGGAGAGAAATGAGAAAAATATCAGAAAATACCGGTAGATATTCCCTTGGGAGATAAATTAAGTAATTGGAACAAACTGCCAAAATATGAGGAAAAATAAAAAGCAAGAAAAAGATGATAAGGTATTGTTGTTTTGTTGCAGACTGGTGGTACCAAAAGGATTAAATGGTACCTGAAAGGAAGGACCTGAAAGGATTTAATTCCATTAGCCCTTCCAGGGGCCTTTGGGCGGGGAGGAGAACTAGGTCTTTTGAAGCAGGGGTCGTTTCAGCTGACCAGAAATAGCTGTTAGTAAATCCCATTTGGGATCAGAAACCCTGTACATGGGGAAGTTTGTGGGATTGAGCCAGTGAAGATGGTGGCTTCCTTCCTCTTCCTCCCACGTGTCCTGACTGCAGCAGGGCCACATGGGCCGGGGGAAAGAAACCTTTAAGTTTTATGAAATTTGGGTCAGTTACGTGCAAACATTGAAGTGTAAAGTTTAAAAATATATACATATATATTTACTTAAAGGCGGGACAGGAAAGATTGATTTGTAAAAGTAATTAATAGTTTAAATGGAGCTATGATATATTGGGTCGGGAAGCATGGTGGTGTGGGGGAAGGGTGACCACGTGGAGAGGTCCCTCCCATTAAGTATAGTGGGGTTTTTTGTTTTTAATAACTGCACCTCCTTGCTGATTTAGATATTAATTATTTCTACTGTTAAAAGGAAAAGCCTACATTTATATGGTGTTGATAACTGAATGTTTTATTTTTATTTTTCAAGTCTATAACTGTTCTAAGGAGTTGGAACTGAAGTTTTCTGAAAACAAGTTATTCAATATTTATTTACATGCGTGATAGTCTCCTTGTTTAAAGATTATTTTAATCTGATCTGATAATTTGATAGGGTTATTTGCAAAAATTTTAATCCTGCTTCCTTTTTGTCCCCTGGACAACAGAACTATTGCTATGTTTTGGGAAATTTACTAGTCTGTTGTGTATAATATGATAATTTCTGTAAACGGGGGGGGAAGGGAAACTGAGATTTCAACTGGTCAGAAAATTGGGAAAAACTGATGTCTTATTTCAGTTCAGGACTAATTGGAAACTACTTACTCTTTGCTTACCTCATCATTTTGGTTCCCTGATGAAGGACCTCGAAAATAGACATAATTTGGGTACTGAATGGAACTCTGGAAAAGGTAAAAGATTTTTTTTTCTTTTTTTGCACCGGACATCCAGGCTGCTTCTGGCCTGGATCGTTGTTAGAGCTCTATGCTCGGCACAATTCTTTTAAGAATTGCTGCGATTGACAAAAGGTCTCCTTTTGTCTCGCTCTCTTGTCTCTACAGATAAGGGAGAGGCTGCAAAAAGTTGAAAAAGCTCTTTACCTGTCCACTAGCTAGACACACCTGATTTTAGCAGATGCGGGGTTTGGAGAAGGCTGCAGAGACAAAAGGCCTTTACAGGGGACTCTAGCTGAAAATTTGCTAGACTATGATTGGCTAGCTTATGTTTTAACTTTGAATTATTGAGCTGACTCAGTCCTGCCTCAGTTTCCTTGCCTCTTAGTTCTGCAAAAAAAAACCCCTGCCTCTATCAGAATACTTGATAAGACCTTATGTTTCAGAATAGCAGAATGTCTCTCCCATTACAAGTTAATGGGAATCTATTATCAAAACTTCTTGAATTCTCTTGTGTGGAATTAGACATTCTGTATATGATTGTATTTGCATTGGGTGTTTTTAAAAACAAACTGATTTGTATGAATAATGTTCACTTATGAAAGATCTACTTGGATATAAACTCATTGGGACAAATTCCTTATTGTTATCAACACAAGGTTATGATAAATATTTGTTTAGAATTTATGTATGGTTCTTCTAGGATGGTAAATGGGAAAAGAAATGGGTTTGTTAGAACTTCCACTGTTACCAAGGGCAGTCTACCTGCCCATTGGTCTGCTCAAACTTGTGAATTGCTGTGAATTGTATGCTTTAAATCAAGCGTTAAAATTATTGTGTGACCAAGATGGGAATATATATACTGATTCTAAATATGCCTGGGGTGTGGTGCATGTATTTGGGAGGATTTGGGAGGAAAGAGGATATGTAAACAGTAAAGGTAAAGAACTGGTTCATCATACACTAGTCAGAGAGATACTAGAAAATATTCTGACTCCTAGGAATATAGCAGTAATACATGTAAAGAGACATCAGATGGGAAATTCTTTTGAGGTAAGGGGAAATAGATTAGCAGACCGGGAGGCCAAGGGAGCCGGAGATCAGGAAATCTCTCATATAATGGCTTTGATACCTGTACTTCCCCCTAGTCTACCCTCTCCTAGTTTTACTCAGGAGGAAAAAGAGAAGGCCTCAACTCTCGGAGCAGTTGAGAACTCGGAAGGATGATGGCTCTTACCTGACGGCAGAGAGGTACTGACCAAAGCAAGTATGAGGCAAGTCCTTCAGCAACTGCACCAGGGCAGTCATTGGGATGTCCAAAACCTGTGTGATGCTATACTGACAAGGTATGTTTCCCCCGGCCTATATACTATGGCTCGACAACTGGTGGACGGTTGTCTTGTTTGTCGAAGGACTAACAGGGCTGCCCAACGCCAGCTTCCAAAAGGGGGACGACCTCCTGGAATCAGACTATTCCAAAGCATCCAGGTGGACTTTACTGAGCTGCCACCAGTGGGTCGAGTTCTTGCTGGTCATAGTGGACCATCTGACCTCATGGGTGGAGGCATTCCCGTCAGGCCGAGCAACTGCCTCGACAGTAAGTAAGGTCTTATTAGAACAAATTATTCCTAGGTACAGAATGGTGGAGAGGATAGACTCGGGTCAGGGAACACATTTTTCTGCCCAGGTATTGCAGAATCTGATTAGGGCCTTAGAAATCACTTGGGATCTCCATACCCCTTGGCATCCTCCCTCTTCTGGGAACGTAGAAAGGATGAACCAAGACTAAGTTTTCTTTAGAGACCCAACTACCTTGGACGAAATGCCTTCCTCTCGCTCTGGTTAGAATCAGGACCAAGCCACGTAGAGATATTGGGCTTTCACCTTATGAATTATTGTATGGTCATGCTTTCCAGGCTTATCCTAAGGGAGACTGGGACCCTATTTTAGAAACTAAGGATTTGTTTGTTAAGAGATATGTTAAATCATTGCTGGAACATTTGCAAGGACTTCAACAAAAAGGGCTAATAGCTCAGACTTCTAGGTTTCCCTGTTCATAGAATTCAGGTTGGTGATTGGGTGCTGATCCGTTCCTGGAAGGATGAGAAGCTGACTCCGTGCTGGGACGGACCCTACCAAGTGATACTGACTTCAGATACTGCGATACACTCAGATACACTCAGGAACGAGGCTGGACACACCACACCAGGACAAAAGGACCTGTGGCGCCACCTTTATCAGAGTGGACAGTTGAAGACAGGGGAGACCTCCAATTACATAAGAGGAGGGGACCTCCACTGAATGGGAATTGTAACTGTATGACTTTTCTTTGGGTCTCTTTGCCTGTTTGTGATTTGATATATTTTCCTTTGGGAAGTTCACCTTAACTTCACGGTGTTATAATAGTTGAACATTATGAGGCTCTCCCTAAGCTTTGGGTTTATCTATTTCCTTATGACCTTCTAGAGATGAGAACCAATTTCTCCTGCTCATGCAGAATATAGGGAGGACATTTAACTTATCAAATTGTTGGATCTGTGGTGGATCCCAACAATTGAACCAATGGCCATGGGTACCTGTCCCCCTAAGCCCAGCCTGGATCCTTAGCAACAGATCCCAAATTCATAATGGAACCGGTTTCTGGAATTTAGAAGAGAAACATCAGTGGTCATTGACCAAAGATAGGAAAGGGAAATACTGCTTAAATCAGACAGGACGAGGTTTGAAGCTGGGAAATAGTGTTTGTGAGTGGACCTATTCGAGAACAGACCTGAGGCCAAAGACAATTGACTGTACAAAAATGTCTAAATATTGGCGGGATACGGGGAGGAATCCTCAATTGAAGTGTGGGAAGGACTAGAAAGACTGTACCTTGGATGTTCTCCCAGAAATAGGAGAGCAGGGATATTGCTATCAACAAGTCACTACTGCTGAGTGTAGTGAAGTAGAATGGGATGTATTGAGATGTATAAAAGAGAATAAGAGGAAAGGGAACATATACATTGGGTACAGTTACCAATGGGGTTGGTATAATGTCACCCCAGGGACACCCGGGCAACATGGGACTCTGTTTTCCACATTTTGGAGTACCTCTAATCTAACAGGCCAGTGGCCAGTTGAAAATGCCAGTATGACCCCTTTGTGGGGGAAGCCCCCTAGGGACGAGAGACCAACAATATTACCCTTTTACAAGGAATAGCTCAGACATATTTCCAAGGGAACAACCTGCTCTAAAGGGTCATTATTGGATCTGTGGTTTAACTGCCTATACTCATCTGCCTCTTAATTGGTCAGGGAATTGTTATATTGGACTAATAAGGCCAAAAGTTTTCTTTCTTCCCGAACAGGCAAACCAATATTTAGGGATTCAGTTGTATGATAATTTGGGAAGGGAGAAACGGAGTTTAGATACCTCCATCACTTGGACTGGAGATGCAAATGGTTGGGGTGAGGCCTGGCCTCCAGAAAGAATAGTCAAAGAGTATGGGCCAGCGACCTGGGCTCAAGATGGAAATTGGGGATAAAGATTGGTAACAATGGTAATCTAGTGAAGGAAATCACTAAGAACATTAGGAAACTTGCTCATGTTCCTGTACAGACTTGGACCTCACTGTTCAATACTTCTAGATGGTCCTGGTTTGGGAAGCTGGTGGAAGCAGCTCCTTTGGTTGGGCCTTATAGCTTTTAGGGGTGTTATATTATTCCCTATCTACATCCCTTGTTTGATCAGATTAATAACCAGAATTGTCCAAAACTCATCATCTGGAATGATCAGGTTGGAAGAGAAAGCTGAAGGGTCTGTTAAATAGATGCTGTTAAAAGGGTAAGGGTGGAGCCGGTGGCCCAAGGCCAACAGAAACCAGAAGGAAGTGAGGAATTCATAGGGAATGTGAAATTATGTTACAAAAATTTGAAGAGATCTCAGTGTACAAAATAAGAGGAGGGACTGAATGAGATGAGGTGAGATCTTTCAAGACAGTTGTGAAAATTGAGTAAGGCTTCATCTACTTCAGAGTTCAAGTAGGCCTGAAGGACTCTGAAGGGCATTGCCTTCCCCTCCTATGACATCTCCCTATTTCATCCAAATATGGGCAACTATGTACTTATTGGTCAAGTTCAATTTCATGGGTAGATCTCGCATTTAGAATGTAAGACTCTCAGCCAATGAGGATGAGGGTCAGTGGTGGGAGGGGGCGTTTTGCGTTAGGGATTAAAGGTGCTGTCCTGCCCACAGGAGGCGCTTCCTCTCTTCGATAGTCTACTTGAAGAGTGGGACGCCCTTCTCACGAGAATGTACAATAAACTTTGCTTTTCTCTAGAGCTCTCTCCAGCTTTTTTATTAAATGGTGACCCTTCACCATTTCCGTACCACACACAATGAATAAAAAACAAAAAAGAACTCAAACCTAGACAGCTTTTATGGAGAGAGAAAAACAGCCCTCAAATCCTGAGGTTCCTAAAGGCAAAGCAAGTCCAGAAGAAGCCCTAAAGAGAGATACAACCTGATTGCCATTTCACAAAACTTTCTTTGAAGATAGCATAAAGGATCTTAAAAGAGAATTAGAAGAAAAATGGTGAAATGAAATGAGACCATTGCAAGAAGGAATAGAAAAAATGAAAAAAAGAATGCAATGAACAAAAATTTAATTGTCCAATTGCAAAAGGAGGTAAAAAAATAACTGAAGAAAAGAATACTCTAATTTTTAGTGTATTTAGTGAACAAATGGAAGTGAATCACTCAAGACTTCAAGAATCAGTGAAACAAAAAAAAAATAGAAGAAAATATGAAATACTTCCTAGGAAAAATGATAGTGATAAAATGATTGGTTTATACTCAGTGTAGAGCATATAAGTAGGGACTGAGAACCACTGAGGACAAGCACACTAGAAGCTCTCAGAACCAAGGGGACAAATTCAATTTGAACTTCAATTTCCTGGTGGCTGGCCTGGCCTCATGCACTTTCCCCACTAAAAGCAAGGCCACATTGAAAGGCTCTTCAGAAAGCTGCCCAGCATCAGGCAAAGAGGAAATAAAAGATTTGGACTTTAACTC
This sequence comes from Sminthopsis crassicaudata, assembly GCF_048593235.1. Classification (NCBI taxonomy): domain Eukaryota; kingdom Metazoa; phylum Chordata; class Mammalia; order Dasyuromorphia; family Dasyuridae; genus Sminthopsis; species Sminthopsis crassicaudata. The sequence goes on from NC_133619.1 coordinate 564,210,436, forward strand.
TTGGCTACTCTTCTGGTGATTACTGAACTGAAACAAAGGCTGCTGCCAGAGACCCCAAGAAAACTGAACCAAGAGAACCTTACAAAGGAAGCCTATAAAGGAATAAACATCCCTAAATTGACAGTATGGCTTCATTATCTGTATCTGAAAGTCAAACTAGCTACCAATCAGGGTTGCCTTACCTTTGCCAAAGGCGGTCTTAAACGGGTAATATGTATTGTTGTAATATAATTCCTAAGTTTCTTTGTCATTTGCTGGCCATGGTGTGTTACCTGAATTTTGACAAACTCCCCGGGAAAAATCTCACTTGATTTCTCTTGCCAAGCTTTGGGTATTGAAATGGGGATAGTCCCTTTGACCATGAATCTAAGCTTTTTTTCATACCAGTTCTAGGACACCAACAAAACCTTCCTGTTGAAAGTGCAGTCTTCAGTATTTCTGTTTACTGGGCTCTGAGAATGATAGAGAATGACTATTTGTCTAATATTTCATAAAGTAGAAGCTTGTGCCAGGTCCAGATGCAATGTTGAGATCGAACTCCAAGGGGTAAGTGAATAAAGAATGAAAGGGGAACAATAAAACTCAGGGAGATTCATCAACTTCTCTGTCTTGTATTCTGTTTCTATGCATTATTTAATCAGGCTTCTGATGGAGCACCCATGGAGCTTCATTGGGCTGAAGTTTTATTCTGAGCAATAAGCAGAGCCTGCATGAACACAAATGTTGTGCTACTTGTGAGTTGGAATCAATAGAGTATCTGACCACGATGTTTGACACACCAAAGGGCTTTTAAAAACCAATTTTTATTCGGTTATGAAGGATGAAAACCAAATGAAAGCAATACACAAGAGAGATTTCTTAGGTGCCAGATAGAATATAAAAGTGAGGATTCAGTCATCATGTTCCTCCTTCCAAAAATATGTACAACATAAGCCACACCTCAGGATTTAGTAATCCCAGGGGAAAGAAAGTTGCAGTCAGAATATAAGTCATTAAGGTACACCCAATGCCTACTATATACCATCCATATAACCTTAGAAAACTCTCTTCTTTTTGAAAAAAGTCCCTTCATCCCTGCTCAGGTTAATTCTTTCTTCTCTTCGGGATTAATTGAAGGGGAGAGAGAGAAATTGGAGAGGTCAAGGTCTATAGGTATTTATTACTATATCACTAGCTAATTATATCACTCCCCTAACAGACTACCAGAATTTATCTATATGCTGGAAGAGGAAGGTCAGAAGAAATGAGGCAGTCTAAGAATTCCAAAGACTAGAAAAGTAACTGTTGGTTAAGAAGTCAGGAAGTCATTTACTCATATGCAGATATTTTACGGGGGCGGATTAGAGTAAAAAAGGAAATGCCTGAGAAAGAGATCAGGGGCATGGCTAAAAGCTCTTTCCAAGTGTAATCAAATAAGTAAAGAATATTCTTCATGAACCCCTTACTGCCCATAGAAGAATGGTTGAAAATGAACGATATCATTTTTTTTTTACTGTCAAAAAGGCTTGTGAAATGTTTAAATTTCCATAATATTGTTTATCCTATTGTCAAACCAGGAAACAGGACTATGCCTACTTGCAGTTTAGAGACCTTTAAGTAAGAACCTAGACTATGCTGCCCAGAACCCTAGTTAGATCCAAAGATTGATGAAGGGAGATTTCTCACAATTGCATACCTCAAACAACCCATATATCTTATCTGAAACCTGAAACTTACTGATGAATCAGTTATTCTTTCCATGCTCTTTGATTAAATATAGATATTTGGGAGTAGGACACCTTCATATGAATTAAGGGAATTGCATTGCTTTCTCTCATCCTTACAACTTGGACAGGCCCTAATCTGTCCTTACATTAGAAATCTGATCACCTAATATTGAATTCTTTTCTTAATTACTTGATTTTATTTAATTAATTGCTTTTAATTTATAAAAGTCTATCTTCTCATGTTTTGGAGATTGAGGCTTAAGCTTGTTGCTTAAGAAATCGATATACTTAGAAGATCCAACCTTTGTTTACATTAGTAATTTTATGTTTCAGGTGGCAGAACAGTCAACGTGATTAGATTTTCTTAAGATCCTTTTAAATTTCTACAAGGATATATTTCTAGAAGATTTATTCAGCAATAAAATCTCTTGGCATCTGGAAAACCAGATCTACTGGTATAAATGTGTCTGCAAATCTGTCCTAAAAATAAGGCCCTAAGGATACTGTATGGCTGATTTGCCTAGATATATTTCAGAGTTAATTAGATCAAAATGGACAGTTTTGGGATGATGCTCAAAGACAGTACCCTAGGGAAGGATTCCTATGAAGAAATGCTTTCCAGAAGCAGACAACTTCATGAAGTAGACAACTCTTTCCAAAAATTTGCACTTGCATATACTGATTAAGAACATTAAAGAACTGTTCTACTCTTTTCCTCTTGATCCTTGTTTGTATTTTGGCTTCCATTATATTGATTCGACAGTGTGTTTTAGCCATGGGCATCACACATGGGGATCACAGAGATGGCCCTAATCATGAGCATGGGTTCCTTGCACTAAATGACCATGGAGGAGGGTTTCTCATCTCACATTCTGTGATTCTCCATAACTGGACTGAAGGCAGAGATGCAGAGGATTCTTGGAGAGACTTGGAAGTGATTGGGTATGGCAGGGTAAAGGAGAGAAGGTACTTATGGATCTTTGTGTTTACATGGGGCTCCTGCACAAATCAGATTGTAAAATTCATTGATCTGAAGCTCCCTGTTTTCAGAGGCTTCTTCCTAAAAAATAGGGGAACCATCAGGATGGTGAAACCCATCCATACAAAGGAGTCAACTAAAAGTGTGAACTCTGAGGTCCTCAGGGCTCTGTCAACTGGGAAGAGTTATCAGGTAGAACTTCAGAATTCTGGGACAGGGGAATTCACACCTTGCCAGGGAGGCTCTAGAGGGGTGGGGCTACCTGCTATAAAAGGAGAGCCTTCTTCTGCTCAGAAGCACTGCTTTGAATAGGAGTGAAGGCTCTTCATCTCAGCTGCTGCAGAACAGAAGCAAGTGGAGAGAGGAGAATGGCTGCTGCTGCTGTGGAAATGCTGCAGCAATTGCAGAACCAGATCACGTGTCCCATCTGTTGGAAGTACTTCTGTGAGCCAGTCACCATCGGGTGTGGGCACAGCTTTTGCCGAGCATGTCTCCCAAGCTCAGCAGCTACAGCTTTCTCTTGCCCTGAATGCAGGCAAGTGTCTCAGGTCAGAGAATCACCTTTATGTATCAATGGGCGCCTGCTAGAGCTGACTGAACTGGGGAAACAGCTCAGCTCCCAGCTGTTGCAGAGTGCTGAAGGACAGAGGCGCTGTGCCACTCACCAGCAAGTCTTGGAGTTCTTCTGTGAAGACGACCAGACATTGCTCTGTGTCAGATGTTGCCAAACCCCAGAGCATGGGACTCACAGGCACTGTCCTGTAGAAGAAGCTGCTCCCAATGTCAGGAAGAAGCTGCAGCACCTTCAAAGTTGCTTGGAGAAGCACTTTGAGGAAGCAAAGAAACTTCTTGCTAGTCCCAGACCTCTTGTGAACTGGCACAAAATGATTAGAGAAGAATTCTACAAAATCTACAACCTGCACTTATTCAAGGAATGCCCTTTTGCTAGGATTGAGGAAGAAGAAAGAAGTGAGAAGGACAGACTTTCCCAGCAAATGAGAACCCTTCAGGACCTCATGCTAGATCTCCAGGAAGCAGAGGGCCAAGCCAATGTGGATCTGCTCCGGGATGTCAAGCAGTTGCTGGAAAGGAGTGAGTCAGTGTTGTCCCAAAGGGCCAAGGCGCTCATCCCGGAGCTCAGAGTGTGTCCCGTCCCTGGCATGATAGAGATGCTCAACCGCTTCAGAGTGCACATCAGGTTGGATCCTGCATCAGCCAGTCCTTGCCTGATTGTGGCTGAGGATCTGAGGAGTGTAAGAGCTGGAGAAGGCTGGCCGGTGGACACCCACCCTGGTGATGACGGGCATCTTCACATGGTCCTTGCTGAGCAGGCCTTCAGCTCAGGGAGACGATACTGGGAGGTGGATGTGACAGGATTACCTCAGTGGATGCTGGGGATCCACACCCCCTGCTTGAAGAGACAAAGTGGTGGCAGCAAGACCCATTGTCCCTCTGTGTTCTTTCTGAGATGTGTCAGGAAGGAAGAGGATTACTTTTTGCAATCCTACCCTGGATCACTGGACCACAGACTGAAAAGCCCTATTCCCAGGGTAGGACTCTACCTAGAATACCGTACTGGCACTCTGGCCTTTTACAATGTTCTGCAGAGTTCTCTTATTTATCAGTTACCTGATATTTCATTTGTAGCTCCTGTTACACCCATGTTTTCTCCTGGCCCCCCACTTCCAGGAACAAAGCCTGCTCCCATGACTCTCTGTGCACTGGATTCTCATCTTTGTTCTTGCTGCTATTCGTCTCTCTGAGCATTCCAACAAGGAGGAATTCTCAGCCCACCACTAGGCTCCCCGGCTGGTGTTTTTCCATTTCCAAACTTCCCCTGCAAGACAAGGAGCATCACCAACTTCTAGATGGCTTGCCTTTCACCCTGCAAGCTGAAGAGGACTCTTCCCAAGTATGCTGTGCCTTCTGATTGGCAGTGGATTCTGCTTATGAAATTTCACAATATATCAATTCTTTTATAGAAGTTAAAAAAAAATTAACAACTCATATGAGGACTGTGGCTTTCATAGTCTTCCTAGAATTTGTCAAAGTTCTTCGAAAGCCATGGATTTCAAGGTATTTCACTCCTATGTCACTTGAATTACTGTTAACTTATCTTTTAATCCATTCAATAAAAATGTGAAATGAATTCTAGCTTTTGGTGTGCTTCTTTGTATCTTTCTTGTTGTGCATTTCTTTCCTTTGTGTTAAGCTCTTTGTTTCCTCATTTGGGGTTTTCTTGGCAAAAATATTTGTTACAATGAATTTAACTTTGCCAAAATTATCTTTATCTCTTCAAGGAATCTAAAGAATTTTAAGGAATCTAAGAAACAGCATCCTGGTTTCTCTCTGCCCCTTGGCTCTGTCCCTTCCATTAATTGTTTTTTAATTGACCTCATACATTATGAAAATTCAAGTCATATTATTATTGCCGCCCTAAAGAACTTTGGGGTCTGATGGACTCCAGAAAACTAATGTGAGAAGGAAATAAGTGCCAATATGAATTACTTCAGTAATTACTGAAAAAAAAAATTCCTTCTTTAATGTCAGCAATGCCAGTAAATCTTGCTCACAAATTACGATTTGTAGAAGAATTTCATAAGTTCTACTGTCAAGCTGGAAAGTGTTGTTTTCTACCTTCGTCCATTTGACTGGATATCTTATGGATCAGAATAAAAATTAGAATTTAAAATTTTATTCCCGTTCAAATGACAGGCAGTTGATGAATAGGTGTTTTCGACCAAAATAAAGACTAAAACAAAAAACATCAAAGAATAAGGTAAAAAAAAAAAAATACAGTTACACAAACATGTTGGGAGTAATTTTTTATTTGGGGCAAGAACCTGAAATCAAAAGTGGTGTGTATCATTTAGAGAATGACTATGCAAATTATGGTCTCAAGATGCAATAGAATGCACTTGAAATATAGAAACAAAATGATGAAAAGAAGCGTTTCAGTAAATTATGAGAAGACTTCCCATTTGGGCACCTGTATAAGTTAAGAAATATGCATCACTTTTTGAATCTTCTGTACTTTCATTGCTTCTCTGACTCCTAGAGATCAGTCTTTTATAAGGCAAAAGTAAAAGGGGAAGTATAGGTAGAAGAGGCATATAGGGAAGTGGTCTCTTCATAGAAGTTAAGCAATATGGTGATGTCATATTTTGGTGAATTAAATTACAACAAACGCAAATTTTTCTGCAGGACAAGACATTTTTATAATTTTATAACAGTCATGTGTAAACTATTAGTAAGATGGGTGACATAGGTAGGCAAAAATTCCCAGTAAGTAAAGGGCTGAAACTCTTGAGTCAATGCACTGAGGTTGGACTATCAACCACCTGAGGCTAATTACTAAGTGGACAATACTCTATAAGAATATGCTTGCAAAATGGCCCTTCCCACTATCCTGTGCTGGCCCAATTGTTCAGTGTATACAGAGAATTGTGGGAGGGATTAGGAGGTACAGTGGCACTAGCCAGACTCATCCTGGGCAGCAGACTAGGAGGTGAGGTCTCTGAGATCCTACTCGGCCATTCCCTTCACTTCTACTTCTAAAGACCAAGAATAAAGACTTTTCTTATCCTGACTCCAGCTGATTCTAAGGTATCCAGGGTGATAAAGTGGTCTCCACATTAGCATGAACAGTTTATTACTTAGCCTAGCAGTAACAAAACACTGGGTCTTTGACTTCTATCCCTCAATGCATAGAGACATTCAGGGCCAAGAGGGCTTTCTAAACTTAGGTATGTGTTCTTTCCTTTCATCTGCCATTACAGTATTAGGACCTATTTTATCAAAGATAAGACAATGCTGATTGATAGATTGGCAGATAGTGTGACATTAAAGTTCAGATGATCAAGTCACCCTCTGCCAGTAATGGAATGTTCATTGCTAGCTGGGCTTCAACTGCCTCTAATAAATCTTCCCTGGAAAACATAACCACTCCAAACTCTTGTTTGGTCTTTTCCTTGGAGATCAAGCCACAACCAAATTTCAAAAGGAGAAGCAAGGGTAGTAGAGTTGTCCCCTGGGGAGAGCCCAGAACAAGCTAGATTTGTTTTTTTTACTAACTAGTAAACAAAAGCAAGGGTACCCACTTTGAACTGATTAATAAATAGATACTTTGAGGAACTAGACAGGAGAAGTATCCTTTTGAGCTTGCCTAAGAGATGGGGTTTTGGCAAAATAGGGAAGAAAGATGGATTAAAAAGTAATATTAATTATCAAATGATAGAACTCAGTATTAATTGTCTTCAAGATATTATAAACATTACTCCACATTTCTATTACTCTACACTGGAAAAGAGGGTGGAAGAAGTATCTTTTTACAACTCTTTCTTGTATCCAATTTTAGGTTATTGTAAATTAAGCTCATATTTAAATACAAAATATTCTGATTAGTATTTAAGTTCTTCACAACCTGGTCTCTTTCTGTCTTTTTAGTTTTTGTGTTTTTACTTATTTTACATTACTCCCTTCCATGAAGTTCCACTGCAGTGAATCTGTCCTGCTTGGTCTTTTCCATAAACAAAAATACATTTTTCCTCTTTGCACAGACTTAACCTTTGGCATAGACATTTCTGGTTTCATGCAAGAAGAAGCTTAGACACTTGAAGTACAAGAGGGGAAAGTTCTTTCCTCTTTTACCATTTGTTATGTTTAGTGGAATAAATGAGTGTAAGATGAAAGGAACGTTAAGGGACTCTGGCACAGTTAGGCAATGTTTGAGATGTGACATGAATCTAGGTGTTCTTGAAGCAAAAGCCATCTCTCCATATGTGCCATCACACTTTATCTCTCCTTATGTATAATTCTTAAAAAAAAAAACAAAAAACTCTCCATGAATGCTCATCAGCAGAATACTAATGTTTTCCTTTTCTAGAGTCCCCTCCTCTCTGAATTTCATCTTCTAATTGGAGCAGTTGAAAATGCTAGATTTTTAGAATGTCCTCTCCCTTATATTTGAGAAGACTCCACTATCATCTTTAGTCCTGTCAGCTGATCCTTCTCACTTTCTTACAAGGCCCAATCAAGTAGTTTCTGAGTTTGAAAAACCAAACTCTTTTTAATGTAGCTTAAATCTCACTTTCTCCAGTCAATCACTTTAGAATTTAGAATGATTTGCAATGTGGCAAAGAGTGAGTTCTAATTCCCAAATCTTGAGTTTTCAGATTTAACAAAAACAAGATGACTTTCTTTCATTGCTGCTATAAAGTGTATGTCTGCTCTCTTCCACTGATCTACTTTTCTTTAAACAAATCTGATAATTATATCCAAATCATAAAATTTGAAGCCTATTACTGCTAAACCTCCTTTTATTTATTTTTTTCATTAATAAGATTTTATGCAATGAATGAAGGAGAAAGCAATAAATGTTGGAGAACATGTGGGACAAGAATTCACTATTGGTAGAACTGTGAAGTAACCAACAATTTTGAAAAACAATTTGAAATTTTGCTCAGAATTCTAAACCGTGTATACCCTTTCACCCAGGAATAACACTAATGCCTCTGTTGATTAAATGAAAAGATGGTAAGAGAAAAAGGAAAAGTATCTATATGTTCTGAAATACTTTTATCAGTTCTTTTTGGCAGCACAGGACTGGAAATTGCGGAAAAGTTCATCATTTGGGTAATAGCTGAACAGGTTGTAATGTGTGATTGTGATTCAATACTGCTACTATATAACAAATGATAAGCTCAATGATCTCAGCAAAACATACAAAGAAATAAAGATGCATGAAATGAGGAGAACCAAAAGGACACTGTATACAGTAACAAAATATGGTTTTAAGAAAACATTTACTGACTTTTTGAGTATGATAAATTCCAAACTTAACTGCAAAGGATATATAGAGGAATATGTCATCTGCACATAGCTAAAGAACTGATAAATAGAATCATGAGAATAGTGTATGTATACACATTCATGGAAACACACACACACACACACACACAAACACACACCCCAAAAACATATTTGTGCCAAATGTTAGCCATCTCCAGAGTGGGAGAGTGGAAAGAAGAAAAAAGTTAAGGGAAAACAAAACAAAACAAAACAATTACCAGATAACTTTATTATACGTTTTAAAGAATTTTTATGTAAATCCTTCCCTTTCCCCCCTTATGTTCAGAATAATTTTTTTTTAAAATACAGTGTGCAAAATTAGCAGATCAGTAAACTCAAACTACACTCTAACTCTCAAATTCACACTGAATATCTAAATTTCTGAATATACCTAAGGCTGAAATTGGAATTCCTCCTTAACTAACTAATTGCCTTCAAAGAACCAAAGGGGGGGCAAGTTGTCTATATACTTCATCATTACTGTTGGATTAAACCATGCTGCAGCATTTCTTTCTCAATGTAACATTCCTCCTATGGTTTCTTACAAATAGAACCAATTCTAAAATTCAGAAAAGGAAATCAATATTTATAAATAAAAAACTTTTTTAATATTTTTTTTTTTTTAATGATTCACTCAGGATACTTCCTTTGAATTTCAGCCCCTCCCAACTCAAGGTAGAAATTCACCTACCTGGTTCAGCACAAGATGTAAATTCAATTCATTATTGGATTATCCAGGATTACCTCTCTGCCAAAAGCCTGGTTCTGATACTTCCTGAAATTCACATTTTTGTGATTGCATTAACATTGGGCACCATGGAATTCCTACCTCTGAGAAAATGGCTATCACATATGAGTTTATTCTTGGCTTTGGAGGTCAGGAGAATTCACCCCTTGAAGGAAGGAGGGGCTTCATGAATGTGCTTAGCAGTATATGAAAGGCCTAAGAGGAGACAGACTTAGAGTTTCCTTCACCTGAACACAGAGAGGAAAGGCAGAACAGTGGAAGCTGAAGAAAAGATCCCAAAAGAAAAAAGAAAGTTAAGTTTTTTCTATTAAAAACTTCCTTTCTGGGTCAGGAATGCAAAAATGGCCATCACAATATGGCAGGCATTGAGGTTGAGAACTGTAGTTCACCACAATATAATATAAAATTTTGGGAATGAGTCTTCTGAACCCAGCAAATGGAGAAGAGAGAAAGATTTCATGTTCATGGGTTAGGAAACAGCATGTCAGAACAAGTGGAGAAAGTCAGCTTGCTAAAATAAAAAGCTTGGTAGGAATCTGGAAGGATTATTATCTTCTCTTGTCCACCTAGTTATCTGAATTTCTCCCATTATCAGTTTGGGAAATATAGCTTAGAAATTACCATTCTTTAAAGAACGTATTCTTTAAGCCAATGATAATCAAATGAACTCAATGGTAGAACCTCATAACCAATTAATTGTCAAAGTTCAAAAGAGATAGAAAAAATAGACAATGCTGAAAGGTCTGGGAGAAGACAGATGAACTGAGACACTACTGCTGGATGTGTGTCAGGTTGCCCAAGTAGACATTTACAATTATGCCCCCAAATGGATCTAAAGTATCAAGAATCCATAGATTTACATGAAGAAATGTCATAAATGAAATGAAGAAATGTCAGATGAAAGAGTACAAAGACAGAATATCATCAAATTCAGTCAAATAGTCATCCTATCATTTTTCCTTGTAGTGCAGAATTAGAAAGACCCTTGGTACTATAATTCTGTGATTGCTATAAGAATCATTGAGAGGATTCATAGACTTCAAGAGGCCTTTGGAAGGAGATGTGAAATCAATTATTCACTATATGATATTATACTAATCACTTCACCTTTTAGACCTCACTTTCTTCAATTATCAAATAAGAATTGAAGCAAGAAAACTTTAAGGTCTCTCTCTTCTGTTTCATATCTCAGTGACTGCCATATATTTACTCCATATTCCACACTGCCCATCTTCTGCTCATATCCCCTACTTGACACTGTGTGATTGGGAACCTTAGGCTGCCTTCCCTGTAATAATAATACCAACCCTAAGACTTGAGTAAATGGTGAAACAGTGTACACACTGGGAAAGTGAAGGGAAATTTCAAATGGTGTGAGGTGAGAAAAGGCAGAGAAGCATCATCTCTCAGAAAATAGTCTAAAACTTGTAAAGAAATATAAGATGAAGGAAGTTCTTTGTGGGTGAATCAACTACTGGGTTCTGGGGAAATTGTGAGAAAATGTCAGAGCACTGGTTGAACCTGCCACCATGTAACCTAGAAAACATATCTGTTGCTTAGAAACAAGATTTTTTAAATATTTAAATCAGAACTTAGATTACCCTGTCCAGGTGCCCAGCCAGATATGAAGATTTGCAAGAAATGTTAGGAGTTTCCCTTAGGTACACATCGCAAGGATTCATGTGGCTTATTTGAAAATGCCTCTTAGCTGGCCAGGCAGCTTCTCTTTTTTTCTTCCTTGTTTGAATCCTATATTATGTATAATTTACAGAAAATCAGTGGCAACAGCCATCCAACTTTTTAAGTCTCCCTTCTGCTGGATGGCTTAAACTTCTTTTTAAATTATTTTACCTCTAGATTTTGTTCTCAATCAATAGAGGCAGGAGGAGAAAGGATGGGTTTGGAATTGCTAACTTTTGAGTGATAGACAATTAAGTAGAAGTGGTAGAATGATTACCATCCCCAGCTGAGGACATAATTGAAAGTAAATAACAACAATCAGTAGTGGATTCATTCAGCATGCTCTCCTAACTTAAATTCTTTTGATTCTTTTAAAAGAATTGATGGATAAAATCTGAAATAACCAAGGAAACAAAGGTTGCCATATACATTTATTATGTAATACATGACAACTGCAGAGCAAATCTGGACCAGTCCTCCTCAGCCTGGCACTTGACCCCTTACAGGGGAAACATTTTCTGAATTAAAAAAAACCAAGTAGGAAGATATAAAACAGGATATGGAGGGGAAGAGGGAAAAGGGGAAATTCCTTGATTTGGTAGAGGTGGCCCAACTTCTAAATCACTTGGCAATGCAATGAAGTTTTCTCCCAATTCTCACCATTGAACAGTGTTCTGAGTAGTTAGAAATTGAAGTGGATCCCTAATTAAATAGAAAGGGAACTGAGCTACCTCCAGAATTGAGTCACAACATAAATTCAGTGTGGTGTATTGAATTCCAATAATTCTTTTGAAAAGTAAAGAAAAGTAAGACTTATTGACACTGAAATAGAGATAATTTCCAGTTAGGTACTATTTGCACTAGTTGATATCTATAGGGAGGATCTTCCAATTTTATCATTCTGTATTTGTCACCTGCTGAAAGTCCAAAGCCAAGAACATACTAAGGCAGGCTAGCTGCTTTCCCAGAGGTGTGAACACCATCATACTCACTGCTAATGCTATCCCAGGTGAAGTTCAGCAAGTTCCAGAACAAAACTTATGGCAGAAGAGGTGGTCCTGTGAAATCTAATAATGAATTGAATTTATATCTTATGTGGTTCAGGTGAATTTCCACCTTGTGTTGGAAAGGGTAAAATTTAAATAAATGACATATTTTGAATGAATCATTTAAAAACAGGTTTCTAGTTTAGGAAACTTATTTCCTTTTCTGAATTTCAGAATTGGGTCCATTTGCAAGAAACTAGCAGGTAAATATTTCAGTGACAATGGAATGCTACAGCATGACTTAATCTAACAGTGATGATAAACTTCCTAGGACACTAGCTTTTTTGGGTTTTCTATTGGGGGTTATGATGTTTAACTAAGTTGATTAAGGAGATGTCCCAACTATAGGTGTCTTCATGGATGTGGATATTCAATGTGAATTTCAAATCCACTTGGTGAGAATGTGGTTCTAGTTTATTTAGTAATCTGCTAAACTTGAACACTGGTATTTTTATTTTATTTATTTTATTCTGAATGTAAGGAGGAGGAGTTTTTTAAATAACATAACAAAATACAGGTATCTTGAAATTTTCTTTTTGGGGGGAGCTAGGTAGCACAGTGCATAGAGCACTGGCCTTGAAGTTAGAAAGACCTGAGGTCAAATTTGACCTCAGACACTTAACACTTCCTAGCTGTGTAACCTCAGGCAAATGACTTAACCCCAATTGCCTCAGGGGGAAAAAAAAAAGAAAAGAAATTTTCTTTTAAAATATTTTTTCTTCTCTTTCTGCCCTCCTCCTAGAAATGGCTAATATTAAACACAAACATATTTATGGGATGAGATGTGAACCCCATTATATTCACCATTAATGCTATCACAAGTGAATTTTAGGCAGTATCAAAACAAAGCTTATGGCAGTACAGGTGTTACTGGGGAATCTAATAAAGCATTGAATGTACATGTTATAGCACATCACATGAATTTAAATTTATTTAAATAAATTTGTTGCCCCAAGAGGTGTGTAAAACTTACTTGGGAATTTCAAGTTTCGTTTCCTTTCCCTCACGCTACCTTTCTTTCACAAATGGAGCTTCTTCTGAGCTAGGCCTGGTTTGCCTGTCTTTATCTTCTAATATCCTGCACAGTGCCTGCAAAAGTTATAGGTGGCCAAAAGACAGTTAGCTAAATTGGATTGAACTGAGTGAGGAGGATTCTAATGAAGGCTACAGGACTAGAAAAGCAAATGTTTCCCCCCACCCACCCACCCATTTTGCTTGTTTTTCCATTTCTTGCTAACCAGTATCTCTATAGCTTCTCTGAGCTAGCCTGATGTTAGGGAGTTCTGTAAGGGCTGCTATCAGCATCTGGGAATACCATGGGACTGAGAGGAGAAGCACTTTCCACATCCATGATTTCTTTGAAAGCCTCAAAAATTGCTGGCAGAAGGAGCCATCTGTCTAGAACTGGGAAATAATGAGGCCTGAAACGTGTTCATTGACTGATTGAGGGTGGCATCTGAGACAGAAAGATTCAAGGTTTTGTTAAGGGATATGAGTGGGGGAGTGCTGGAAGGATTGTGCAAAAAGGCAGGAGTTGTTTAAGGGGCTCTTCAGTCTATTTATACCAGTCACACAAATGAGTGAGTCCAAGAGTGCCAGGATGAATACGGGGTTCAGTAGTCCTGGCCTGCTCTGGCAGTAATGTTCCACTGGCATGTGCAGTGCTTTTGCAGTGTGCCCCACTTCAAATGGTAGGGGGTGGAGCCAGGGTGAGGAACTCAGTAGTAGGAAAACTTACACTGGGGAAGGAAGGAGACACGACTTTTGATTCCTTGTCCTACAGTAAAGCCTCCAGAACTCGAATTGCGCCCCCACCCTTGCTTGTCTCTAGGAGCATCAGCCCCCTCTTCTGTCCCACTTAGCCTTTGGTGCTAAGCATTGTCCTTTGAGGTTGACTTTGAATTGAGCCCCTCTTTTGGAACGCGGAGCCCTGGCATACAGCAAGCCTGGTTAGTTGTAAGGCCAGACCAAGATTTGGGATATTGTCTGCTGGCGCTGCCCCTCTCGAACCATACAGGGCTGAAGACTTCCGGCTCTTATCTAACCCAAGAAACCTTGCTGGATCGCCAGTCCTGGCTTGGAGAGGAGGCTGGGGGTTGCTGGGCTATAGGTTTTTGCTTTTCTTCTAGTCTTGAAATTCTGTGGGAATTGTGTTGTTTTCCCAGAAGAAGATAGGTGCTTCCAGGGCTGCTGGTAAGATAGCACCCAGTTCAGAAGGCGGGGTGAAGATGAGCGCCTGAAGCGGCCGCAGATCACTCTGGCTTCCTCCCTGGAAAGCCACTGAGGGAGCTTGGCTCGGGGTAGCCACTAAGTCCTCCAATCACCTTTCCTTCTTCTCATCTTTGCTAAAGCATACCCTATTCATCCTCCCCAAAGTACCCTGGCACATCCCCTAGAAAGTCTCCTGGGAACCCCAGCCGCTGCCAGGGTTGACAGTAGTGCATTTGAAGCTGAAGATGGACTTTCAGATCGGTTCTTTGTACTATCCCTGTGGAACTTACCTGCTGGGGAATGACGCCGTGAGTAGTACCGTCTGATTAGGAGTGGGACCTTTCAGGACGTGGAAGAGAAATAATTGAGAATTTCATTTGCTTTCAGCTTGAGGGGGAGACAACCGAACCCCCCTCAGCCCAACTTCAAGAGACTATGCTGCCCGATGCAGTCCCACCTCGGTACTCTACAGCCCCGTTGTGTGCTGATCCGAACTTGAATGTCCGGGATTTGGTCTGTGTGATGCTCCCTGGAGCGTGGTAAGGGGATGCTGAACTGGGACTCCCAGGTCCCGGTGGCCTACAAATCTAGGGCGTGGGAGTGGGGAGCCTTCTTTTTTTTTTTTTTTTTTTTGTATTATAACAGAGCTGGAGACATGAGTTGGCTATGAACCATAGCAGATAATTTGTCAGGAAGTTGATGGGCGTTTGACAGTGGACCAAGTTTGAAGGAGGGAAGGGATAGAAAAGAGCAGTAGGACATGGTGGAACGCTAAACAGGAGTCTGTGTGTCTTCGTGAGGGAGGGTTGGAGTGGCTTGGGGCAATCCAGAACTTTGGGTTCTTTTTTTTAGGGAAAATGTGGAGAAATCAAGGACCTCCATCTCCCTGCCGCCATCGACAAGTTATCTCCCTCTTACAAAAGCCTTTTCCTGTTCTCCTCCTTTACACACCCGGAGAGGCAGAGAAAGGGGGGGATGGGGAGGGAGAGGAAAAAGGAGAGGGGGAGGACCAGCGGGAAGGAAGAGTCAGGGCGAGGAGAACGAGGAGGGGGACGGAAAGGGGGAGGGGTTAACTGCTAACAGAAGGGAACTGATCAAATAATTTTTTCCAGTATCAACTGGCACAGGTGTTACTGTGTGACTAATGCTTGCTCCAACGAACTTAAACTATGCCCTTACTTGAGTTTTCAATTACTGAAAGATAGTAAAGTTGCAACAAGTGCTAAGGCATTTTATTTTCCTCTCATTTCTGAATGCACTTTTGTAGTCATCCTCTTTTCCTATATTAACCAAGGAGCATTTATTAAGTCTTTCTGCTAGATATTTTATTATGCACTAGGAATCATGATAAATAGACTGCAACAGACTTCAAGTAACAATGGTAATTCTCAATCATGTGGGGATTTAAAGGTTTATAAAGTATTTTATTTGACTACAAGGACATCTTGTAATATAGGTAGTATTGTTGATTTTGCAGTCAAGGCACTGAACTCGGGAACATTAAGTGATTTTTCCCATGTTTACAACATATATCCTTAGTAGGTTCAAATCAAAATCAAACTTGCTTCAAGTCCAGTATCATTCATAGTTGCTGGTGGATATCCTCCATCCTGAGTGTCTTCTAAGACACATCTGGTTCTGTGTGCCAGTGGCACAGAAAAGCAGATGGGAGTTTGTGGCAGCTCTTTTTGTTGTAGCTAGAAACTGGAAGTTGAATGGATGCCCATCAATTGGAGAATGGTTGGGTAAATTATGGTATATGAAGGTTATGGAATATTATTGCTCTGTAAGAAATGACCAGCAGGAGGAATACAGAGAGGCTTGGAGAGACTTACATCAACTGATGCTGAGTAAAAAGAACAGAAACAGAAGATCGCTGTACACTTCAATGCTGTATGAAGATATATTCTGATGGAAGTGCATATCTTCAACATAAAGAAGATCCAACTCACTTCCAGTTGATCATTGATGGACAGAAATAACTATACCCAGAGAAGGAACACTGGGAAGTGAATGTAAATTGTTAGCACTACTGTCTATCTACCCAGGTTACTTATACCTTCGGAATCTAATACTTAATGTGCAACAAGAAAATGGTATTTACACACATATATTGTATCTAGGTTATATTGTAACACATGTAAAATGTATGGGATTAACTGTCATGGGGGAAGGGAGTGGAGGGATGGGAGGATGATTTGGAAAAATGAATACAAGGGATAATATTATAAAAAAAAAAAGAAAAGAAAAGCAGATGGGACAGAGAAGACCTATATGCACAAGAAATATTCATATTACCTGTTTTTGTAGTGGTAAAGAATTGGAAATTTGTGCTGCTTCCCCTCCCCCATTTAATTTTTTCACAACATGAATAATACTATTTAATACCAGTATTAAAATTATCCTTTACATGATTGTACATATAATACCCATATTGAAGTTCTTACCTTTTTAAGAAGAGGGGAGGGAGGAAAATTTGGAATCCAAAATTTTATAAAAATTATTTTTAAATTGTCTTTTGAAATTATATTATTTTTTTCAAAAGCCCTTTTCCTTATAATATTGTCATGATTCCCTATTTCCTGTTAAGTATGACTGAAACTTTTTTGCCATAAATTTACTCTTCTCCATGAATTAAAGCCCTCTACTTTTATAGAAGCATCTGGAATTGCCAGACCATCCCTGCAGTCACCCAGATTGCCTGTTTCTGTGTCTTTGGTCATGTTATTCCCTAATGGCTGCAAGGCCAACCCTTCCTGAACCTTCCCCACCAGAAGCAATTCACTCTTCTTGACCTTCATGGACTTCTCCAGCACATGCTAAAGGAAGCATGTCTTTCTCTTACTAGACCCAAACCAGCTAAGTTCTGGGGAAATCCTGATCCTCTGAAGTCATTTCTCCTCACCAAATGCACCTAAGTTGTGTAACAGATGCTGTATTTGTAGCGCTCTCCTTAGTAAGAATATAAAACAGCAATTGGTTACCTATTGCAAGAGAACTATAACTTGCCTCTGCTACCGACAGCTGATGTGGCAGAGCCAAGGTAAAGGAATAAAGGCAGGAACTCACTCAACCTCTCCCCCAAACTGCTTCAAATTCCTTAACACAATGACTCTAAATAAATTTGAAAGCATCAGAACACTACAAAAACTGGAGTAGAAAATTTCTCACTGGAGGCAATTTAGAAGCTCAGCAGAAAGGTCTATGACTATGATGCCAGGATGGCAGTCCAGCATACGGTCCCAGTGCATGACTTGCTGGAGCAGTTCCAGCCTTGACCCTGTCATGGCCCCAAAATGACCAATATGCACAAAAAATATTCATAGCAGCTCTCTTCTCAAGACTAACATAATTGGAAATTGCAGGGATGCCCATTTGTGATAGAATATTATCATTCTCTGTGAAATATTGAGCAGGATGCTCACAGGAGGAAAAAAAACACACGTGGAAATTCTTTTATGAACAAAGTGAAATATATTGTATAAAAAAGAATAGCAATGTTCTAGCTTTGTTATTCTCAATAGAACAATCATCCACAACTATTCCAAAGGATGTAGGATGAAAAATCATATCCATACCCAAAGAAGAAACTGATTGTATCTGAATAAAGCATTCTCTCTCTCTCTCTCTCTCTCTCTCTCTCTCTCTCTCTCTCTCTCTCTCTCTCTCTCTCTCTCCTCTCTCTCTCTCTCTCTCCCTCTCTCTCTCTCTCCCTCTCTCTCTCTCTCTCTCTCTCTCTCTCTCTCTCTCTCTCTCTCTCTCTCTCTCTCTCTCTTTCACTCTGCTTATCTCTCTCTCTCTCTCGCTCTCTCTCTCTCTCTCTTTCTCTCTCATTATTTAATTTTTCTTGAGGATTTTTATTTTAATGAGGGTAGAAGATCTATGTTTTCTTTCACAACTTTACTTTTGAGAAGATGTTTTGCATAACTTCACATGTGTTTTCTTAATTGTGGGTGAGGATAAGGAAGAGTGCCTAGAACTTAAACATCTATAAAACAAATGTTAAAAAAAAATGTTTTTAATATTACTAGGGGGGATTATTAAGTAAATAAATACCTAAGTCTGATAAAAAGAACATGCCTGCCTGACTGGAAATGCATCAGAAATATGTGTCTAAGCTCTCCAGTCTTCTTCAACATCATTGCCCTCCATGTATTCTAGGGTGCAGTGACAATGGCCTCCTTGCTCTTACTCAAAGAGGCTCTTCTATCCACAGATTTCTTTAGCACTGGAATTCCTTTAATGCTAGGAACTCACTTTGTCCTGGTCAACATTCTTCCAACTCCAGATAAAATCCTCCAATCTATGAGGAGAGTTTTCTCAATTTTTTTTTTCATGTTAGTCTCTTCCTCCTATTGATTATATTCAATTTAACTTGTATATATCTTGGCCAAACATGTCTCTTTTCATGTTTTCTTTTTCATTAGTCTGAGAGATCATGATGGGCTGAGGCTTATTCTGTCTTTCAATTTCTCTCTACCAAGTCACAGTACTTAAAATTAGGAAAAGCTTAAAATGTGTTTACTGACAGATTATTACTGCAGGAGATGATGGTGGAAGGATAATGTGATTCACTATTTTCCAAGTACTCTTTCAATGCCAATTTGTGATCAATTCATACTATTGCTTAGCAAACTCTTTACCTCTCAAAGTGTATTTATCAAATGTGTTCTATCTGGTTAATCTCCTTCTCCCTTGAAATCTCATTTTTCTGTTTTGATTGATGAAGGAGTCTTAAGACTGGGAAACAAATCAGAAAGCTGAACCAAGATGGCATGTCATCTCCAACACTAGCCAACTTAAGACTTAGCTCTGGATTTCAGGTCAGAAGATATTAGTTTGATTCAAATTTCTGAACTAATTTGATCATAAAAGAGGGAAAACGACTCACACATGTAAAAAATGTTTTTGCATCTCCTTTTATGTGGCAAAAAACTTGGAATTCAGTAGATGCCCCTCAATTGGGGAATTACCTAATTATTTATGATATATAAATGTAATTTAATATTATTGTTCTCTAAGTTATTATATACACATTGATTTCAGAAAAGCCTGAAAAGACTTATATGAGGGGCAGCTAGGTGGTGTAGTAGATAGAGCAAAGCCTTGAACTCAAGAGGACCTGAATTCAAATCGGGCCTTGGACAATTAACACTTCCTCAGGGTGTGACCCTGGGCAAGTCACAACCCCAATTGCCTCAGCAAAAAACAAAACAAAACAAAGAAAGCCTACAGAAACTGATGCTAAGTGAAGTGAACAGAATGAGAACATTATACAGTGTAAGAACAAGATTATGTGCCAATCGACTGTGATAACGTTGGCTCTTTTCACCAATGAGGTGTTTCAGGGCAATGCCAGGAAACTTGTCATGGAAAGTTCAATCCACATTCAGAGAGGAAAAAAAGATTGAATATGATGTAAGCATAGTATTTTCACCTTTGTGTTGTTGTTTGGTTTTGTTTTTTCCCCTTTGAATCTGCTTTTTTTATGCTCAGCATGATGAATATGGAAACATGTTTAGAGAAATTGCACCTGTATTGCAATTTACCCTATATTGAATTGCTTGCTGTTTTGGGGAGAGGAGAAGGATAAGGAGATGGAGAAGAATCTGGAACACAAAATCTTACCAAAATTAGTGTTGGAAACTATATGCATATGGAAAAATAAAATGCCATTAAATAATAATAATAATAATAATAATAATAATAATAATAATAATAATAATAATAATAATAATAATAAAGTGGATATACACTTAAGTGCTGAAAAAAATTGAATTCCTTAGTGGCATGTGATAAGTGAGATACTACTTATGAACCTCAATTTCCTCACTTTCCAAACAAGTCAATTAATTCTGGGAGGCTTTTAATGAAAATCATCTATGATTGGGAATATTTAATATATTATTGAATACATTCCATACTACAGCCCAGACTAAAGGTTGCTCCTTCTCTTTTAATAAAATTTTCTGAACTATATTGACCTTTCTGTGCAAGATTTCCATCTTTTTCTGCATCTTCTTCTATAAAGAAAGAGGAATAAACAGTTAGGAAATCTCTTTCTGAGCGTGAGTTCTGTGACATACTAAGAAACTCAATAACCCTGATAAGCTGGTACTATTTCATTGATTTGTTAGGAAGAGTCACAAAAGGAAAGACCATGAACCCATTCTTGTTGGGGGCGATAGCCCCTTGATATTCCTTAGTTTGATCTCCAACTTCCTTTGGGACTTGGACCTTGGATACAAAATCTGGACAAACTAGTATGGGCTATCTGATCTGGCCAGGGTTTTACAGCCCCCATTCTAATCTGCTCAAACAGACCAAATGCCAGCAGGAAATTCCTTTTTGGGAAGAGACCTCCGTCTGTCCCCAAAAGATAACAAGAGAATCCTTATCTTATTTACATCACTCTCCTGAACCTCCTTACATCACTGTATCTGAATGATTGTGCTCTTGTATAAAACAGAGTCCTCAAAAACCTATTCTTTGCAAAATTGGTCTTGTACCATGCAGCCATTTTGCCCACCGGCTCTCCAGTGTTTCCATTCTAATCAATAAAGACTATGTTTCCATACAGCATTAAGTAGCAAATTCCTTTGCTGCCGACCCCGCCCTTGGTTACTTTGGGGAAGGAAGGAGAGAGAGAAAAGGAGCTGACCCATGTCAGTTTAGACCTCAGTTTACTCCTCATCATTCTGACATAACAGTATTCAGATCTAAGTGATAAACTAATGTAGAAACAGTGAAATTGTGCATGGACAATCGGTGCCATTCCTGAAGGAATGCCATTAAGTTGTGTTGGACTCACCCTGTAATAAAGAGCAGCCACTGCAATGGGCCAGTGTAAGTGGTTCTCATGACTTCCTAGACTTAGAACAGGTCACACAGAGTAGGGTCTTGTTCCTATCACAGAACAGCTTCTGGTCTTCCCTGTGTAGCTCACATATGCCTTCCTCTTCAGGGTACATGGCAATATCAACTTGATGAGTTCTTAACTGAGAAAATTCCCAGCATGTAGTACAACAAGAAGATGGAGAGGCATTTTTCCTTAAGCAAGACATACAGATTATATGTCCACATTCAACTGTGATTAGCTTAATGACTTCATTCAAGCAATTAACACAAAGGCCCTCTTGCACTTCATCAGCCATGATCCTGAAAAGAGAAAATGAGGCAGTGTAAGAATATTTCTACTCCTTCATTTCTGAAGTTTTAAAAAGCACATTTCAAGAACACCATAGCAAGCAAAATCATAATTGATGATATCCCTCATCTCTAACAAGTATAGACTCCATCACTTGGAAAGATACACACAATAACATGCAATAACATCTAGTTTCACCCTAGACATTTAAGATGCATTTCATACATTATTATTATTATTTTTTTTTTTTTTTTGGTCCACACAAAACCCCTATAAAGTACATGAAATTGTCTGCATGGTGGATAGGGAACTGTAGGATGAGAGGCCAAGTGAGTTGCTCAGAACCAGAAAAGCTCTCCTATTTCCAAAGCTGTATGAGATAATTTTGATACTCTTATTCAAATCAATCATTATTTAATCAATTTGTTGTGATTTAATGAGTATCAGTGATTGTATAAGTGAATCAAACAGAATGATTAATTTAAGTTGCTGTTAGGATAAGAATTAATCCTCCTTGAAGATTATATTCATTATGTTTCTCAATTACTTTCCTATTGTTAGTAATGTAATAGCATGTAATTGTTGCATTGATCCCCTCCTTGACTTAGGAAAGGCTGTAATAAGATTCACTTGCTAGTGAACCACTCTTACAAACCACTTCTGACCACTCCCTACTGATCTTTATTTCAAGCTCACAACTTCCTTAGACTGTAGGCTAGCATTGGTCAAACCCTAGGGACTCATGTCTTGTAGAATCTCCTGAGATGTTGTTGAAAGGGTCTTAGGATCTTTGGATCACCTGGAATTTATGACCTGTGAAGGTGTCATGACTTGTAAAAAGTCTGCTGACATAATTATGATTGATAGACATCCAACGATTTCACCCCCCTCTAGAATTGAGGAAGCAGTAAATTGTAATGTCTCCTTATTTTAGTAAGTATATAAAAGTAGTTAGCACGCAAGAGGAGGGGCCTCTCATAGTGAGGAAGATTTTAGATTTAATTAAATTCAGGCCCTCTGGATTCACTACTGAATTGATTAATGAAGCTTGGAATTTTCCATTACTTTTATAATTTTCTGGCCTACAACAACTAATAATCCATCAACATTTATTAAGTGTCTGCCATGTGCCAATTACTGTGCTAGAAACTTTACAAATATCACCACACTTGATCATCACAA
The DNA here is from genome assembly GCF_048593235.1 of Sminthopsis crassicaudata. Classification (NCBI taxonomy): domain Eukaryota; kingdom Metazoa; phylum Chordata; class Mammalia; order Dasyuromorphia; family Dasyuridae; genus Sminthopsis; species Sminthopsis crassicaudata. The sequence continues at coordinate 564,232,985 of NC_133619.1, forward strand.
TGACTAAGACTTAGGGGATATTATTTCCCTAATAATAATACAATCAGGGAAACTGAGGCAAATAGAGGTTTAGTAACTTGCCCAGAATTAAACAGCTAAATAAATATCTGAGGCTGGATATCGGAAGTACGTCTTCCTGATTCTTGTCCCAGTGATGTACTGGTTATGCCGCTTATGTAACAAAATGACAAGCATAATAAGTAATAATAGCAATAAATAATAATGGAAGAAACATTATGTTACAAAGGGAAAATAAGAAATTTGGAGCCAGAAACTATGCTCAAATTCTATACTGAATTTGTTCCTCACTAAAAAAAATTCTTCTGGTCTCAGTTTCTCCCTGTGTCAAATGAAATGATGAAATTAGATGATCTCTAAGGTTCCCAGAACTTTCTAAATTGGTCTTCAGTAGCAATAACAAAAACTTTTGTCAGAGGGGCACCTACCTGGGATATCCTCTGAAGGCTCTAAGCATGTGAAATCTGTTATGCCACAGTCTCCTTGAGCTGTTCTACTTCAGTTTCCCTGCATTAGTTTCCCTCATTGTCCTGACTGAGTTTCCCTGAATTGTTCTATCTCAGTTTCCTTAACTGTTCTGCCTCAGTCCTTTAAGTCGTAAAACCCCCCTGGTTCATTAAGACTGAGCTCTAAGGTTATAAATTGTCAGTGGGAGAGGAGGAGCAGATCAGACTTTCTGGCTCCTAGCTCCTTCTGCCCCCAAGAATTTATGACACTGCCCCTCTAAGATATTCCAAAAGATAAGACTATCTGGGATACTTCACTGACATCTTTACTTCTGTTATTCAAACATTCTGACTCTGGCTTTTAGTAAAAATTTACAGCTTAAAAAAAAAAAAAAATTTACAGCTTCCCCCCCACCCCCATCCTGACAGAACCAAGGCTTCTAACTTTTCCTGCTCTTCTTCCTTTCCTTTGTCTGAAAAGCTATAAAAGGGATTTTCATTCCCCCATTCATCACTGGATATTTTGAGATGAGAGTCCTGTCCAGTCAATTAAACTCTCCAATTAATAAAATATTAAAAACTCTCTAATCTCTATCTTGCCTCAGATTCTCCGGCATTACAAATCCAGTTTGGGAATATCTTAAACTAGAGCAGGACACAACACCAAAGTGAGTAGGGGCTGGGGCTTAAATTTTCCTCATACACTTCCCCACGCTCATAATCTGTATGTACTGAGATACAGCAATTGTCAAATATAAGGGACTTTGCCCCCCCCCAAAAAAAAAAAAAAAAACTTTTGTAATTTGTTATCCTGTTATTCCCCATTTCCTTTAGGCAAACAATTAATCTCTGTGTTTACTCATCAATCAATCAATCAACTACTTATTCAATGATTACTAAGCTTTAGGTTTTGTCAAAGTCTTGAGTGATTTAGAACAATACAGAATCATGATCCCCCTCTTGAAAGGAGTTTCCTACTAGGAAAGAGAACTTGAAAACCAATATACTTTACCAAATACTTAGAGGAATAGCCATAAATGTGAAAATGGGTTGAGGGAGCAACTGCCAAAGATATTAGGCAGAGGTTCATTTGAGCTGAAGGTTTTGTTTTCAGGGGAAAAAAGAGGAAACCTGGAAAATTATTTCCTTAGCACCCAAGAGTAATTATAATTAGGAAGTAATTACCAATTCAAGTGTTTTTAAATTAAAGAGATTTGTTTTCTTTTAGTCAAGAGTTATTGCATGTGTACCAGTCATGACATCAGAGATCCTACTATCTGACATACACACTTTGGAAAATCAATATATTTTGTGAATGAGAGATCAGGAAATGGCAATCCATGATGGCTCCAGTCTGCCCCAACAAAAGGATCTAAAGTTTTGTGATGAGGTATATACCTAATGATGAGGCCTATACCTCAATAAAATTAGGATTAATTGAGATCTAGTGGCAAGTTCGGGGTACAGGGAGTCAAACGGTGCTCCCCTGCAACCCCTTTGCATTCGGCACAAGGACACAAAGTTAAATGAGGTCTAGTGGCGGCAAGAGTCCCCTTAAATGAATTGATAGGCCCGAAAGCCTAGATTGATAAGAGGTTTGTTGTAGGGTTTGGAAGTAAGGTTAAAGTCTGGTTAGTAAAAGGTATTAGATAGAGGAAGAAATACACCAAAGTGGTGGGACAGACAGTCTGTGATGCAAGGCATATTGCTGACATCTTTCAACTCTCTACCAAGGGATGATTCCCCCTTGGCTCTTTTATTGGCTTGAAGAGGCTTATGCGTGGAGTTCCAGGTGGATTCCTGGAGAGCCAGAACCCACCAGATAGGGGTTGGGTTACCTGAGCAGATCATTAGAATGGGGGCTGGGTACAGCCCAAACTGGCTCAGATCCAGATCTCTCCCCTTGGAATACAAAAGGGTGGTTTTGACCAGATCTTGTAAATCAAAGGTCAGTCCCAAAGGAAGTTGGAGATTAGAAAAGGAATCTTAAAGGGAGCTACAGCCTGCATCATTTTGGAGTTGCCAAGTTACTCTCTCATCCAGATGAATGGGATTCTTTATCGTTCAATCATTTTTAGTGATATGTAACTCTTTTTGACCCCATTTGGAGTTTCCTTGGCAAAAATACTCGAGTGGTTTCGGTATTTGCTTCTCTAGCTCATTTTATAGGAGATGAAATAACAGGTTTTAGTGACTTGCCCGGGATTGTAAAGCTAGTAAGATTCTAGGGCCACATTTGAACTCAGATGAGAACTCTTCTGGACTCCAAACCAGGCAATCTATCCACTGTAGCCTTGCTCACATCCTCAGCAATATTCACCTCTGATCCACTCCAGTACTCTGCTTCTTTAGGCTAATTGATTTCACATCTCTTTCCAAAAATATATAGTGTTTGGAGATCTTTGAGGCCTCTTGAAGTCTATGAATCCTCTCAAGGATTCTTATAGCAATCACAGAATTATAGTACCAAGGGTCTTTCTAATTCTGCACTACAAGGAAAAATGATAGGATGACTATTTGACTAAATTTGATGATATTCTGTCTTTGTACTCTTTCATCTATGACATTTCTTCATGTAAATCTATGGATTCTTGATACTTTAGATCCATTTGGGGGCATAATTGTAAATGTCTACTTGGGCAACCTGACACACATCCAGCAGTAGTGTCTCAGTTCATCTGTCTTCTCCCAGACCTTTCAGCATTGTCTATTTTTTCTATCTCTTTTGAACTTTGACAATTAATTGGTTATGAGGTTCTACCATTGAGTTCATTTGATTATCATTGGCTTAAAGAATATGTTCTTTAAAGAATGGTAATTTCTAAGCTATATTTCCCAAACTGATAATGGGAGAAATTCAGATAACTAGGTGGACAAGAGAAGATACTAATCCTTCCAGATTCCTACCAAGCTTTTTATTTTAGCAAGCTGACTTTCTCCACTTGTTCTGACATGTTGTTTCCTAACCCATGAACATGAAATCTTTCTCTCTTCTCCATTTGCTGGGTTCAGAAGACTCATTCCCAAAATTTCATATTATATTGTGGTGAACTACAGTTCTCAACCTCAATGCCTGCCATATTGTGATGGCCATTTTTGCATTCCTGACCCAGAAAGGAAGTTTTTAATGGAAAAAACTTAGCTATCTTTTTTCTTTTGGGATCTTTTCTTCAGCTTCCACTGTTCTGCCTTTCCTCTCTGTGTTCAGGTGAAGGAAACTCTAAGTCTGTCTCCTCTTAGGCCTTTCATATACTGCTAAGCACATTCATGAAGCCCCTCCTTCCTTCAAGGGGTGAATTCTCCTGACCTCCAAAGCCAAGAATAAACTCATATGTGATAGCCATTTTCTCAGAGGTAGGAATTCCATGGTGCCCAATGTTAATGCAATCACAAAAATGTGAATTTCAGGAAGTATCAGAACCAGGCTTTTGGCAGAGAGGTAATCCTGGATAATCCAATAATGAATTGAATTTACATCTTGTGCTGAACCAGGTAGGTGAATTTCTACCTTGAGTTGAGAGGGGCTGAAATTCAAAGGAAGTATCCTGAGTGAATCATTTAAAAAAAATTAAAAAGTTTTTTATTTATAAATATTGATTTCCTTTTCTGAATTTTAGAATTGGTTCTATTTGTAAGAAACCATAGGAGGAATGTTACATTGAGAAAGAAATGCTGCAGCATGGCTTAATCCAACAGTAATGATGAAGTATATAGACAACTTGCCCCCTCTTTGGTTCTTTGAAGGCAATTAGTTAGTTAAGGAGGAATTCCAATTTCAGCCTTAGGTATATTCAGAAATTTAGATATTCAGTGTGAATTTGAGAGTTAGAGTGTAGTTTGAGTTTACTGATCTGCTAATTTTGCACACTGTATTTAAAAAAAAAATTATTCTGAACATAAGGGGGGAAAGGGAAGGATTTACATAAAAATTCTTTAAAATGTATAATAAAGTTATCTGGTAATTGTTTTGTTTTGTTTTGTTTTCCCTTAACTTTTTTCTTCTTTCCACTCTCCCACTCTGGAGATGGCTAACATTTGGCACAAATATGTTTTTGGGGTGTGTGTGTGTGTGGGTGTGGGTGTGTGTGTTTCCATGAATGTGTATACATACACCATTCTCATGATTCTATTTATCAGGTCTTTATCTATGTGCAGATGACATATTCCTCTATATATCCTTTGCAGTTAAGTTTGGAATTTATCATACTCAAAAAGTCAGTAAATGTTTTCTTAAAACCATATTTTGTTACTGTATACAGTGTCCTTTTGGTTCTCCTCATTTCATGCATCTTTATTTCTTTGTATGTTTTGCTGAGATCATTGAGCTTATCATTTGTTATATAGTAGCAGTATTGAATCACAATCACACATTACAACCTGTTCAGCTATTACCCAAATGATGAACTTTTCCGCAATTTCCAGTCCTGTGCTGCCAAAAAGAACTGATAAAAGTATTTCAGAACATATAGATACTTTTCCTTTTTCTCTTACCATCTTTTCATTTAATCAACAGAGGCATTAGTGTTATTCCTGGGTGAAAGGGTATACACGGTTTAGAATTCTGAGCAAAATTTCAAATTGTTTTTCAAAATTGTTGGTTACTTCACAGTTCTACCAATAGTGAATTCTTGTCCCACATGTTCTCCAACATTTATTGCTTTCTCCTTCATTCATTGCATAAAATCTTATTAATGAAAAAAATAAATAAAAGGAGGTTTAGCAGTAATAGGCTTCAAATTTTATGATTTGGATATAATTATCAGATTTGTTTAAAGAAAAGTAGATCAGTGGAAGAGAGCAGACATACACTTTATAGCAGCAATGAAAGAAAGTCATCTTGTTTTTGTTAAATCTGAAAACTCAAGATTTGGGAATTAGAACTCACTCTTTGCCACATTGCAAATCATTCTAAATTCTAAAGTGATTGACTGGAGAAAGTGAGATTTAAGCTACATTAAAAAGAGTTTGGTTTTTCAAACTCAGAAACTACTTGATTGGGCCTTGTAAGAAAGTGAGAAGGATCAGCTGACAGGACTAAAGATGATAGTGGAGTCTTCTCAAATATAAGGGAGAGGACATTCTAAAAATCTAGCATTTTCAACTGCTCCAATTAGAAGATGAAATTCAGAGAGGAGGGGACTCTAGAAAAGGAATACACTTAGTATTCTGCTGATGAGCATTCATGGAGAGTTTTTTTTTTTTTTTAAGAATTATACATAAGGAGAGATAAAGTGTGATGGCACATATGGAGAGATGGCTTTTGCTTCAAGAACACCTAGATTCATGTCACATCTCAAACATTGCCTAACTGTGCCAGAGTCCCTTAACTTTCCTTTCATCTTACACTCATTTATTCCACTAAACATAACAAATGGTAAAAGAGGAAAGAACTTTCCCCTCTTGTACTTCAAGTGTCTAAGCTTCTTCTTGCATGAAGCCAGAAATGTCTATGCCAAAGGTTAAGTCTGTGCAAAGAGGAAAAATGTGTTTTGGTTTTTTTTATGGAAAAGAGCCAGCAGGACAGATTCACTGGAATGGAACTTCATGGAAGGGAGTAATGTAAAATAAGTAAAAACACAAAAATTAAAAAGACAGAAAGAGACCAGGTTGTGAAGAACTTAAATACTAATCAGAATATTTTTTATTTAAATGTGAGCTTAATTTACAATAACCTAAAATTGGATACAAGAAAGAGTTGTAAAAAGATACTTCTTCCACACTCTTTTCCAGTGTAGAGTAATAGAAATGTGGAGAAATGTTTATAATATCTTGAAGACAATACTGAGTTCTATCATTTGATAATTAATATTACTTTTTAATCCGTCTTTCTTCCCTATTTTGCCAAAACCCCATCTCTTAGGCAAGCTCAAAAGGATACTTCTCCTGTCTAGTTCCTCAAAGTATCTATT